>NW_004567142.1:1159086-1186096 GCF_000260355.1 Condylura cristata | reverse complement strand
AAACGGCTAACAATATTTGAAGTAAAATTCATAAATATTTTAGTTATCATAATTAGTCTGACAGTGTCCGGCATTGAATTCTTTATGTTAATTCTCATTTCCTGAAATTCATTTTTTCATGAATTTAGGAATCATTTATAAGGTGAAGCCTGTATTGTGATTTTTTTTTCAAGTTTTGTTTGTTTAAAGCTAAAAGTTGTTAATGAATATAATTGAAGAGCTGAAGAAATTTAGTTCGAGTGCAATTTTGACCAAGGTATTTAGGCAATTTCTGTGAAAGAATGTTAAGTATATGAATTACAGTATTAAAATTTAGCAGTTTATGTTCGGTTTCTAAAGTTTCATGCAAGATGCAGCACTAGCATTAATAACTATCCATCTACTTGAATCCAGAGAAAGTCTGGCATCACTTCCTATTGCAAGATTCTTTCTCTCCATGCTCTTGAACATACATAAACACTAAGGAGCTTCTGCTTTATGCATTATGTATAATAATTTGCACAAAGATTCACACATGATTATTTTGAAAGCCATTCAAATCACAATTTAATTTCAGCCTGTTCAATTACTCTAGGCCAAAAATATCTTTCTCATTTTAACAGAAACACTGCTAACAAACATAAAACATTTTTACCCAGGACTGTTCTCTATTTTTCTTGGCCAGTGTTTGCATTCTTTGCTGTTTTTCATAGTTTAGTTTTGTGTACAATGGAAATTCTTAATTCTTGAAGCCTTCATTTACAGTAAGGACTGAGCTTAGCACTGTGATTGTTACTGGAGACTCCCAGGCATGGGAGGTTATGAATGCAGCTCCTCTGTCTAGCCATGTGTGTGCCTGACACGGGGGCAGTTCAGGGCCCAAAACATGTCTGCTGTTAGGCCAGTTTCCGGTAACTAGGAGCCAAAAGTAAACTAGTCCATGATGAGTATTTAAAGCTTCCTTGGTGGATGTTAATTGCATAAGTTAGAGCTATTCACTGCATTTCCATTATTATTATTATTATTTTTTAAAGATTTATTTATTTATTTGTGCATACAGAACTGGGGTACAGGTCAGAGGCTCAGGGGCGGTGAGAGGCTTCACCAGAGACAGAGTGGGGAGCAGAACAGGCAGATCGACGAAGTACACTGCTGAGGGAAGCAGCGGGCGGGTCAGGAGAGGTCTGGCTCGCCATGTGGTCTCCTCCGGGGCAGGCGGCAGGCGGGGATCGAACTCATGCGGAAGTGGCTTCAGATTCTCAGTGCTGTGCTTTAACCCGCTGCGCCACCAGGGAGGGCCTCCATTATTATTTTTTAAAAGATTTATTTATTCATACAGAACTGGGGTACAGGCCAGGGGTGCAGGGGTCCTGAGAGGCTTCACCAGAGACAAAGTGGAGAGCAAAACAGGCAGATTGACGAAGTACACTGCTGAGGGGAGCAGTGGGCGGGTCAGGAGAAGTCCGCCGTGCCATGTGGGTCACCTCTGGGGCGGGGGATCGAACTCATGCTGAAGTGGTTTTAGCTTCTTAGTGCTGTGCTTTAACCTGCTATGCCACCAGGGAGGGCCCTGCATTTCCATTATTTTATATAAGTATAAAAACACTAATTTGCAATTTACCTAAAATATTTGAGAATCTAACAAAACTACGATAAAAAGCTTACCTAGATACTCTGATGCCACTCTCTATATTAACCATTTGCTGCAGTAACTGCTTTTCAGTGGGTTGCCAGGCTGGCTCACCTGATCCTGCAGATGGAAGAGTAAAATTCCATTGCTTTTCCTAAGAACATCTCCCTGGAACTAGCATTTCAAAGAGCAATGTTGAGATGAGAGGGTATTTGACATATAGGAGACAGGTAAGGAATGTCCCTGACCTTGGATGCATCACAGATTTTTTATGAAGTTAAATATTTCATTTTCCACGGGAACATAGCTAAGGGAGGAGAAAGAAAAGTAGTGTTATCAGAACCTGAATGTCCCTTTTCAGTTTTGAAAGGTTGGAACAACCAGTTATTATTTAAAAATGCTTTAAATAAAAGTCTCTAGTTTCCTAGGAGAATGGGAACAGATAAGGTCGGTATCAGAATTCCAAGGAGCAAAAGAGTTTCACAAACAGGAGCCAGGAGATCATCTCACTTGAAAATCAGAGCATGTTGTACAGAGTCAAAGGAATAAAGACCAAAATTAGCACTGTGGGCGGGCTGTAGAGCCTGCCTCCCACCTGGCCAGCGGGTGACTGCAACCACCAAGGAATGTCCCCGCTTGGGACTCCAAGGTGATTCAGACAGAGTTATGCTAAGGGGAAGATTTCAAGTTGAAAGGGCAATAACTTTCAAATAGCCATGGCAATATAGAAAGAATGAACAAGGGAAAAAGAGAAAGAAATGAAATGAACAAGGAAACAAGGAGAACTCCTCAGAACAGACTGCAGGTGACCAGAGTGGCCGGAGGCTTGACGGGTGGTGAGCCGGCACAAGGTTCCCTAGTTGGGTGGCGGATCCAGGCTAGGCTTTTGCTGGTGATTGGGATTTGTCTACTGAGGCTTCCAGTGTGTTACACTGCACCTGATACGTACGTGATGTTATGAAACGATACAGTAACTCCTAAAGTAGCTGGTCATTGATCTCTTAGCAGACATGTGGGAAGATGAGGAGCGGTTGGTAAAAGACTAAGTTCAGTTATGTGATGAATAAGTCAGGGTCTTCTAATGTATACTATAATGATTATTGTGACAAAACTGTGTTGTAACTTTGCTTACTTACTCAAAGAGGAAAAGGACCCTCATTTCCTCTGCCTCTGAGTGGGGAGAATTTCAAATCACATATGTTGTACCCGGAGACACAGCAAGAGTGGCCCCGGGGCAGAGCTGCGTTGCTCCTGGCTCATTACCGACACCCCATGAGTGGGCGTCCGCTGTGCATGACAGCGCGTGTTTGCAAAAGGCCGGAGATGTTCACTGATGAGGCACCATGTTCCTGACTCTCTATATTGTATAAACAACAGTAATTAGGAAAATCATTATCTGAATAAATAGTCACAGGGATCCATAGAACATGATCCCAGCTCGAGTTTATTGTGCATGATAAGGGATTCATGAGCTTAATCTGAGGACCTGAATCCCTTTGACAAAGGACTGGAGGCCACAGTAAAAGAATGAAGGTGGATCGTGCTCCGGTCATGCTGAAATTAAAGACAAAATGGACTAAGGCTGCAAATCTGAGATACGCACGGAAGAGAGAAAGGGACATGTGTAATGACATTGGTGGTGCACATGCCTTTGTAGTCTGGATTCAGGAGCTCGGGGAATAGAAGGAGTGGGCATTCCTGTAACACTAAATTCATTGGCGTCTATAGAAAAGAAAATTTAGGAAGTGCGTGGCAAAAAATATATATGAGCAAATGCACAAACCAGGGGTTACCATCGAAGAAATATAAATAACACATTCAGTTTAACAATCATAAAATAGGTACGTGACCTGAATGGGAGCAGCTGTGACAGAGGAGTCCCCTCGGGCCATGCAGAGGCTCCTGGACACATCACAGTGTCCCCACCCACCCTGCCCCAGACTCCTGTGGCCCCACATCTGCTCTGAGCTGCCTGCCCCCGGGCCACCTCCTGCATCCCTCCCTCTCCCTGCTCTGTTCCTGGCGCCTGCCAGGTGCTGCCCTGAGCCTGGAGACCCCCTGAGGGTGTGTGTGTGTGTCCTGGCCTCAGAGATGGGATCTCGGGTGAGGAGTTTGAATGTGGTGAAAGGTGGCAGAACCTGCCATCCTCATAGCCCCGTCAGCATAAGGAGTATTTTGGGCTAAAGGCACCTGAGAAAAGGCAGAGGCCGACGTTCCTGTGACTCTGCCCTTCTTTGATCCTAAAAGCAGCAGCTTGAATCCCCTGGGACACTGTCCCCAGGACCAGAAGACAAGGCACATCCTCGTCATCCAGGCCCAGAAGTGGAATTAGGAGGAAGATGTAGGCTTTGTGAAAAAACTTCACCTGCTGTAGCTTGTGAAGGGTGTGACAGTGTGACACTTGCTCTCCGTGTTCTCCCAGAGCGACCATCGCTCTGCGGCTTCTCCACGATCTTCATCCCGCGTGAGGCTCCTTTGACACAAACTCACAGTGTGCTTCTCTCATTTAATCTTTGCTGCTGGCCCCAGCCCACAGCTATGATGGGAGTGCAAAGAGTTTTCTTCCTTTCCAGTCATTTTCCAATATTTATTTTAAGGGAAGGACCGGTGGGGAAGGACTGTCACTGCTGATTCTTTGTAGTTCACTCCTTAATTCCATGGCTTATAGATTTATTTTACTGAGGTCATATTGGTGGACAGCATGTGTTGATTCAGAAAAGTAGACTCATTCTCTTCAGATTTTGTTATTACCACACAACGGCACCAAGGTGCCCACAAGCCTCATAGTCGGATGTGCACGCCACTCTCTGCTGCCTACCCTGGGTTGCCTCCGTTCTTTGATTTCTTGAGTAATTTTGGTTTGGTTTTTTGTCTGTTGATTTGATGTTTCTGTTTTCTACATATGAGTGAAACAGATGATAATTTCCACCTCCTTCCTTCCATATATCACCCACAAACCCCCATAGTCATTGCTCATGGAACACAGAAAGGGCCCCCTTTCACTATCCCAGCACTTCCTCCCTTAGGGTCACGTCCTAGCATTTGCCCTACACCAGGTGTGTGCACCAGAATGACACGTTAGGTCCTTCCTATCCCCACCAACTTGGACTCCCCTGAAGACACTCAGGGCTGCAGGGACAAGGTCTGGTCAGTGTGGAGGACATCATAGGTGGCCACCACGTGCCCTTCCTATTTCCAGACCTGTCACAGGAACAGGTCTCCAGGTGCCCCCTTTTGTCTGGGCCAGTCAGGAAACCTGGCCATGTCACACCTGAGTGCTTCTCCAAGTTGATCCCAGAAAATAATCAGGATTTCCCTTTTCTGCACAGAGTTCTGTGGGCCTGGAATCTTGCAAAGGGGTCTTGCTGCCCTCAGCCCAAGTCTGTGGGCCCCCCTGACTTTAAGCAGGGCTTCTGCTTAGAGCTATGGCTTTGTTCTGTCCTTGAGCTGTGTCCCCTGCGGTGTGGCCAAGGGGGAGCCTCAGCAGGGGAGGGCCAGGAGAATGGAGACTTGGTGGGGATCACGCAAAGAGCCTCCTCCTAATGAAGGGGAGGCTGTGAGTCTCCAGGAGTGATGGAGCTTGAGCAAGTGTCTCCAACTACCTCAGCAAAGGGCTCCTGCCTCCCCATTTTCCTTTGGTTTCCTATTGGACAAACCTAGAGGATGTGGGCTTTTTGCCTCTTTTTTTCATCCCTTCCCATTTTCTCTCTGTACTGCGTTACTGTGTCTCCTGTGGTAAAACCTAGCCGTGGATTTGATTGTCCAGCCCGCCTGCATGTTGGGAGCAAGCCCAACTTGGTGTTTCCCCTTTCCTGGGCAGCATATTGTTCAGTGCTTTTCATTCTGCTCATGAGCAGGGCTTGATCTTCCTCTCTCCTCCTGGCCTGGTTGTGTCACGCAGGTACTGTTACATGCACATGAAACAGCCGGGGCTCTTTAACTTCCCTGCTCTCTGGGAAGCCGGATAAGTCTGCAATGAGGAGGAGGTCATCGATTCTGTCAGGGGATGGGGAAACGTCACCTTTCCCTCAGCGCTCTCTCAGGCTAGTAGAGCTAGCAAATCGTTTTATTTAGATTAGATGGGAAAAGGTAAATTCAATTACATACCTCAGGGAATAAGATGGACATGAAGACTTGTAAGCAAGTGGGGCAAAAAGTGGGAGCATCTGGAGGTAAGGGCTGAGGTAGTGCCTAGAGATCTAGGGGAGGGGTGACCTCACATGGTGCAGAGTGTAGGGGAGGGGCGACCTCACATGGCGCAGAGTGTAGGGGAGGGGCGACCTCACATGATGCAGGGTGACTCACAGGATGGAGAACATAGGGAGGGACCTTGTTAGATTGTTCCCATTGGCACTGGCTGTTGTATTTCACGAGGGAGCCCCTGAAGTTGTTCCCTGTGCCCACCCCACCCACCTGCCCCCCAAGTCAGGTGTGGAGCAATAATCTGCTACTGAGTTCAGGGTCTCAGGGCAATAGGTGTGGCCAGGAATACTTCAGGGAGGAGACGTGGTCCTTGCGGACATTAAGGATAAGAATGAAACCTGTCACCCATGTTCAGCCACAAGGATATGCTAGGTATTTGTAGTGTCCCAGAATGTCGGGGCCTCAGGATGAGGGTTGCTGGCCTAGGAAGGAGAAGCTGCAGGTGCTGAGGCGGCCCTGGAGGGTGGGGACGTCCCAGTAGATTCAGTGTAGCCTGTGAGCACGAGGACTGATGCATGTTCTGGGCGATGGTGATTCCCACGTGGAGGGACATTGGTCCTGCGTGCACACTGCTTGGTGGGGAGCAGCCCAGAGGTCCCCACCCTGCAGAAGGCTCCTGAACCCAGTTATAATGTGGCCTTTAGCAGGGGCCATGCAGGCATGTCAGAAAGGCTGGTCTGGATATGTGGTGGGACTTGTCTAGAGTATCTCCAAGTTTATACCTGAATCCTGGACTCTTGACACCCTCTCCTCCCTCATCTGAACAGGAGCATCAGCAGATACAGAATTTTGTGAAGTACATGTCTGTTGTGTTTTCATGCACATGGGGGGCTCCCTGTTCCCAGGGTTTGCTTAGGTTCTCGATGCTCCCACATCCTTGGAGGAGGGATAGAGCTGTGATGCTGACAGCTTCTATGTGCCGCCACCACTATCACATGACCTGCACTGTCCTGAGGGCCCCTTTTCTTTTCCCCAGAGGAGAGGCCACCACTGAGCCCCGGGGTGGTGCTCTGCTGGGCTCCGACAGTCACTGCACAACCACAGCATCATTTGCACATTTGTAATTTATTGAATCAGTATAAACCTTAGAGAGGATTTTCCTTCCCCTCTTGAGTTTACACAGCCACTCAGGAAACTGAGTTCAGATCAGAAAATTTTACTTATTTTAAAAATGGTATAGTGGGCAAAGTCACCATATCGATCACATTAATTTTAACGGGTTCACTTTCACTGCGTCTTTTCATCTTCTGAAATTTGCACTGGTATGTCCCAGCATCCTCCTTCTTGATGTGTCTTATGGTTAGCATGCTATTCTTTGCAGAGAACTTCAAATTGTATTTCTCCTTCACTCTACTGCCATTTCTAAACCAGGTGTTTTTGTAATCCAGTTCAGGTTTGAGACAGAACATGCTCACACTTTCATTTTCGTGAACTATGGACATGATTTGCCGGAGGTGGTCAGGCTGCAATGGTCCTATGAAAAAACAGAGCAGGTGAAAAGTTGAGAGGCGACCTGGCAGGGGACTGCCCACCTTCCTCAATGGTCAGCCATACACAGAGAAAATCTGTGTACTCTGAATTCCAGAAAAGGAATCTCATTTTTTACAGTTGGTCTGTATGTGTGTGTGTGTTGTGTGTCCTGGTCTGTGTGCTCCAAGCCCATTCAGGACATAGGCAGAGGTGGACAGAGGAAGGTCTAGCCCTGTCTATCCCTATGTGTACAGTAGGTTTACCCCACCCCATACTCCGAGGGCAGGAGGGACCACTCACCTACGACGAGTAATTTTACCGATGCAGTAATTGTTTCATTGTTAGTCTGTATGGCTTCCATGATATAATGTCCTGTGTCTTCTCTGGTGATGTTCTTGATCTTCATTATACCATTCGGGTATAATTTCTCCCGACCAGTGTATGCAGGCCCTGGGGTCATTTCTCCTGTACTTACTACATATGATGCAATTTGATTATTGGGACGTTTTTCACTTTTGTACCAGATACAGTGGGAAACAGGACTTGGGATTTGGTCAACCTTGAGCGTCGCAGAAGGATATGTGATAGGATGACGAATCCGGGATTCAGAAGTGTAACTTCCAGTGGTGGGTAGGACCCAGGAAATGCAGAGTGAGGCTAGGAGGGAAGTAAGAAAAATCAGTCAATATTTGTATCTTTTCAGTAATATCCAAAGGCACATTCCTACATCTGCCTTTTGTGTGTCGTAATTTTATTACTTTTTAAAAAATAACCTGGTGGCACAGCAGGTTAAAGTACAGCACTAAGAAGCTAAAGCCACTGCAGCAAGAGTTGGATTCCCCCACCAGGGAGCTGACCCACATGGCACTGCAGATCTCTTCTGACCTGCCTGCCACTTCCCTTAGTAGTGTACTTTGTTGATCTGCCTGTTCTGCTCCCCACTCTGTCTCGGGTGAATCCTCTCACCCCACCAACCTCTGGCCTGTACCCCAGTTCTGTATGCATAAGTAAATCTTTGGGGAAAAAAAAGTTTTTTTTTTAAATAATAAAATTATGACACACAAAAGTAAATCTTCGGGAAAAAAAGGTTTTTTTTTTGTTTGTTTTTTGTTTTTAAGATTTACTTATGTATGCATACAGACCTGGGGTATAGGCCAGAGGTTGGTGGGGTGAGAGGATTCACCCAAGACAGAGTGGGGAGCAGAACAGGCAGATCTACTGAATTACACTGCTGAGGGGAGCAGCGGGGAGACAGGAGAGGTCTGCTGCGCCACGTGGGTCAGCTTCCTGGCCGGGGATCCAACTCTTGTTGCAGTAGCTGCGGATAGCTTCACAGTGCTGTGATGCAACCCCTTGCGCCCACAGGGAGGCCTATGCCCTAATTTTTAAAGGTCAGATGCATGAACACCACTTGTCAAACTCTCTGAACATATTTGATGCTCTTGTTTCAAATTACTTTAGCCACTTGTGTCCAGGTTCACCCCCTCCCTGCCTCATCCCTGTTCACCCTCAGGACGTTCTTGGGAGATGCCTTCCTGACTCCTGCTCTCCTCTTCCCTTTGTGACCTTTTCCTGCTCTGTGCCTTTCAAACACTTGTCAGTACTTGACAGCACATTCTAAATCTTTGTTTTCTGACTTCCTCCCCAGAACATTTGCTTTATGTAGGCAGGGAGTTGTCTGATCTTGTTGCCTGCTCTGTGATGGGTCAGACTGCCAGTCCCTGTGATGAATGAGCCAGGGTCCCTAAGGTGTCTTCATTCTGCCAATTAACTACCAGGTTCTAAGGCTGGTGAGTGTACCAAGTGTTTATTGCCTTGATAGTGCTTCTCTGGAGAGTACCTGAATAAATTACTGTTGACTTGAGACTTGAAGTGTGTCCTCAGTGGTGACTCCATGGACCTTGTGCCCTATCCTGGATTTTCTCCTTCTCCCCTCCACACATCCTGAGTCTGAGCCCCGGTCCCATCCTAACTATATCAGCCGGGTCACACTGAATGTTAGCCCTCTGTCCCTGCTCACGGACTCCTGTGCTCCTGTCCTCCTTCCTCCCAGGGGACAGCCTGTCCAGCTAGTCTGTGTCCATCTCCCACCTTGGGCACTTGTCATCTTACCTGCCAGCAGGAGCCCCGTCCAGGGGACGCGCCCTCTGTGTCCATGGGCTGGGGGCGCCTCCATGGCGTCTGCTGCCTGCTCTCTGCTCTCGGAGAAGAGCTGGGGTTCCAGAAGGCTCCAGGCACTGCTGCTCCTGAGTGTCAGCGCTGAGGTGCGTCCCAGTCTGTGCTGAGCTTCCTCTCGGGCACCGGGCTTTTGAGGATCCTGCAGTCCAGGGGTGGGGTCTGTGGCCAGGACCCTCCCTACGCCTCCCCTCATCCTGCCTCCCTTGTTCACTTTTGCTCCACTTTAGTGTGCCGGAGAACTGCTGAGGTGCCTGCCCTCCACGGCCCTGAGCCCTGACCCGCACGCACATGCGCACACACACACACTCACACACACCCGTTAACACACACATACACACATACTCTCACACACACTCTCTCTGACACCCACATACTCTCTCTCACACATACACAGCTATGAAATTGCTAGGAGTCTTGGATAACTTTAAAAGCTTGATTGAAATCTGGATAAAGGTAAACATTAAACAACCAACAATATTTCAAATGAAATTCATGAGAATTTTACTTATTATAATTAGTCCATTCAGTGTCTTGTGAATTTTTGGTTCTTATTTACTAAAATCCATATTTCTATGAGTTGTAGAACTCTTAAATTTTTTTAAAAAAAGATTTATTTATTTATGAATACGGAACTAGGGTACAGGCCAGAGTACAGGGGCGGCAAGAGGATTCACCAGAGACAGAGTGGGGAGCAGAGCAGGCAGATTGACAAAGTCCACTGCTGAGGGGAACAGCGGGCGGGTCAGGAGAGGTCTGCTGCGCCATGTGGGTCACCTCTGGGGCGGGGATCGAACTCGTACTGAAGGGGATGGGGTTCGCTTGCAGTGTTGCCCTTTTATCCATTGTGCTGACATGGAGGGCCCAGAACTGTTAAATTTTTAATGAGATGCTTGTGTTGTGAATTATTTGTGTTTATTAAATGCCAAAAGTTGTCAATGACCATAGTTGAAAGACTGATGCAATTTATTGTGAGTACAATTACAATATTGTGTATCACAATTTTTGTGACACATTGTGACAGTAACTTAAGAGCTTAATTACATAGTATTATGGCAGTGTATTTTATTTTCCTGAAGTGTCCTGTCATGTATAGCATTAGCATTGATAGGTATCCACCTAAATATGTAAGTGAAGAAAGTGTAGCATCACTTTTAATTCTTTCCATGTTGTTTAACATACATAAAATCTAATGAATTACTATTATTTGATTTAACAATCAAAACTAATGTTGCAAGCTACCTAAAATATTTGAGGGTCTAACAAAACTGCTGTCAGGAGGCTCATTCAGGCTCATTCAGGTACTCTGAACCCATTCTATGTGTTAACCATGTGCACTAGTAAATGTGCTTTACGGGGGTTTCTAGTCTGGCCCACCTGACCAAAAATCTTAAAGGAGTTAAGATTCTTTTGCTGGGAGGGTGAAAACTGCATTAAGTGTTAAGCCTCGAAGTGGTGAAAAGTGTTCAACACCATTCTCTCCACTTGGGGTCTGTTGTCTCTCTTGTTACCCACAAAAGCTTCCTGAGGCTGACTCTGTCATAACTATCAGGTGTATTTCATGTTGACAAATTTTGAAACACAAGATAACATGCTTATGGAAGAGATAATGTGAGCAATATTTATTCACCGCCCATGTAGAAGAGGTGGCGTGTCTGTGCACAGCCATCCCTGGTAGTGCAGACACATGCCTGTTTCAGTCAATCTAGATTGGCCAAGAGCCAACATGGCGTGGACGTGCAGGACGTGCTCAGGGAGTCCACACATGAGCAGACCTGTGTGACCTGATATCTGAGCTTCTCATTCCTCGCTCGGTATAGACAGGGGCCAGGGAAGGGCAAGACCGCAGGGATCACCTAACAGCACCTAGATCCTGTGACAGGCAACTGCACAAGGCCCCAGACCTGTCCTGGGGGAGCAAGAGAGGCCCCTGGGTATTCTTGTGCCCTAACTTGGGGACAGTGGCCAGGTCTCCAGGATGAAGGGCCAACAGCCTGGCCACTATCCCACAGCAGCTGCTCATGAGGAAAATGAAATAATGTTTCGACACTCTCTCTTTATCCTGAGAACATCTCCCAGAGACTGGCGTTTCAAAGCCAGATGGCTGAGAGGAGAGAGTATTTGAGATGTAGGAGATATTAAGGGCTGTCCGTGTCCTCTATATGCACTGAAGATTTTACAAAATGGAAAGTATTTCTTTTCCCCCTGGGGCAGTCACTTAGACAAAGACATAGAAGCGATGTTATCAGGACCTAATGTCCCTTTTAAATTTGTACAGGTTGAACCATCGAGGTAATGCTAAAAAATCCTTTATTTATTAATAACTTTATTACATCATTCTTCATTTTATTCATGTTTGACTTCTCCCCTCAGGTGTCACCATCATAAATCTCTCACCACCATGTCATACATGAACCATCACCACAGTCCCTTGTGCTCTTTCTTTCCTTGTTTTGATCTCTCTCCCCTCCTCCCTGATTATGTCTGGGATTTATAGTTTGCCTTCTAGTTTTGTCTTTTTATTTTTACATCCTTTGTTCAGTTCCCCTTTGTTCTGTAAGTGAAACCATCTGATTTTTTCTTTCTTTCTGATTTATTTCATTGTGTATAATCCCTTCCAGCTCCATCCAAGTTGCTACGAATGGCATGCATTTATCTTTTTGATTACTTAGTGGTATTCCATCATTTATGTCGACCATATCTCGATCCAGTCATCTGTGGGCATTTGGGTTGTTTCCATATCTTAGCTGTGATGAACATAGGGGTGAGGCTCCTTTCAAATGAATATTTTTACTCAAAACCCTTTTAAATATTTTTGTCATTTTGCAAAATATGTAACACTTTCCTGTAGTATGAGCAATTCCAAGGACTATCAGGTTTCACAAAAAGGAATCAAAGATTATTTCTCTCAAGATCCAAAACAAGTCCTTCAAATAGTCAAAAAACAAACAAACAAACCAGGACAGAGATTATCCCTGAATGGGGACATAGAGTCTAGCAGTTCCAGATGGTAATGACCCAGCCAAGGAGACTTAGAAAGAATGTGGTTGCTTGGGACAACTGGTTAGACAAGAAGGAGATGTGCTAAGAAAGAGAGACTTCAAAAAGAACAGGGAAAATACCACAGAATTTCCACTGTGTGATTAATGTAGAGAAAGCAAATGAACAAAGAACAAAGTTCACCTCATGATGGTGGTATACAGAGGGAAGGAGGGTAAAGGGTCCCTATGGGCGGTAGATGGAAGTTAGACTTTTGCTGGTGATGGAATTTGTTCACAAGCTCTCAAGGATATTACTGTGCATTTGATAACTGCATCGTGTTATGAATCGCTTTATTCAGTCATACTGTCTTTGGGTGCTAACCTCTTAGCACACATGTGGGAAGAGCACTAAGATGGGGAAAGGTCGGAAAAGGGGCAGAACCTGCCATCTTAATAGGCATGTCAGCAGGAGGAGTGTTTTGAGCTAAAATCACCTGAGAAACAGCAAAAGCTGAAGCCCCTGTACAACCCCTTCTTTGATCCTAAAAGCAGGAGCTTGAATCCCCTGGGACACTGTCCCCGGGACCAGAAGACAAGGCACATCCTCGTCATCCAGGCCCAGAAGTGGAATTAGGAGGAAGATGTAGGCCTTGTGAAAAAACTTCACCTGCTGTAGCTTCCTGGGTAGTGAGTAAAAGTGTTAACACTTGCTCTCCGTGTTCTCCCATAGTGACCGTTTCACTGCCATTGTGACAATGGTGGTCATGTGACAATGGTGGGACAGCGGTGGGCTTCTCTGCGATCTCCATTCTGTGTGAGGCTCCTTTGACATAAACTCACAGTTGTGTTTCTCTCATTTAATCTTTGCTACTGGCCCCAGCCCAAAGCTACGATGGAATTGCAAAGAATATCTTCCTTTCCAGTCATTTTCCAGTACTTACTTTAAATGACATTAAGCAGATGGACATACTTTTAATTCAAAGATTTTACTCTTTCACAATATGGCTTTTATATGTTAATTTTATTTATGTCCTGACAACCTTTTATCGAGATGGTAAAGACAGATCTCTGAAGTCAGCATGAGGGCGTTGCTGGCCCAGGAAGGAGAAGCCGCAGGTGCTGCGGCGGCCCTGGAGGGTGGGGACGTCCCAGTAGAATCAGTGCAGCCTGTGAGCACGAGGACTGATGCATGTTCCGGGTGATGGTGATTCCCACGTGGAGGACATCTGGTTCTGTGTGCACTTTGCTGTTTGGGGGAACAGCCCTGGAGGTCCCCACCCTGCAGAAGACTCCTGTTCTTGATTATAATGTGGCCTTTAGCAGATGCCATGCAGGTATGTGAGGAGGGCTGATCTGGAGATGTGCTGGGACTTGTCTAGAGTCTCTCTATTTCTCTGGGTGTGCCTTGCCCCAGAGACTATACCTGAAATCTGGATTCTCCAAACCCTCCTCCTATTTTGTCTGACCAGGAATATCCACAGACAGCATTTTGTGAAGTGTACATCTGTCATGTTTTCATGCACTCGGGGTCTATTGATTCCTGGCGACCTCATCAGTGTCCTGATACCCCAAGTTCCCCCGGAGGCGCGGTAGAAGTGTGTTGCTGACAGCTTCTCAGCTCCCACCATTGTTAAATGACCTGGTCCTGACCTCTGAGGGACAAGTTTTCTTCTCCCCTGTGGAGATGGCACCACTGAGATCGGGGAAAGGCGCCCTCTACTGGGCTGTGACATTCACGCACAAGAACAGTGTCAGTTGCATTTTTATGCTTTATTGATTCAATACATCTTCTAGGACTTTCCATCCCCATCAGTGAATTTCCCCAATAGGTCAGGAAACAGCTTTTCAGGCAAGAAAATTTTGATTTAGAATTTAAGGATTAATATGAGGAGAGAGGTGAAGTGTACCTCTAGACCACTTCAAGTCTCAGGGTCTCACTTATTTTAGAATCTAAGATATGCAGGTACTTGCACTGGTAACATCCAGCATCCTCCTTCCTGACTTGGTCTATGCTGAGCATGGCGAGGTCTTTGGACAGCATGCTGTTGTCTCTGCGTCGCAGTTTGTGGCCATTGTACATCCAGTGGACGCTGTAATTCGGTTTGGGGTTCAGACACAGGATACCCAGATCGTCATTTTCATGGACTATGGATGTGCTTTCATGAGCATAGTTGATATTTAATTGTTCTGTGGAGAAACAGAGAAGGTGACTAACTGAGAGGGGATTGACCAGGGGGCCACCCTCCTTCCTCAGGGACCAGCCACCTACAAGTCACAATGTGTCTGACTGTATCCACATGGTGACAGTGACCTGTGTAGCAGTCACAGGTTGGTGACTGCTCTAGTCACCAACAACAGTTCTAGTCACCAACAACATCACACCCCACACCCACCCTGCTTTCCTTGAATTAGTTGACAGAAACCTAGCAGGTCCCTGGATCTCTTGCTCGCACCATCACTGGCTGCTCTCCTCACACACATACCACCTGCTCAGGGCAGGTATCATCCACAAATAGACACGTGACCTTGCTTCATGGGACTAATGCAACAAACTCCTCCTCTTCATATAGACGTCAGAGAGAGGACAGCATCAACACTGTTCTTGTCCTCATTGAACAAAGGTCTTTATCATGACAGGAAGGCGTGCAGCTTTTTTTCCACGATTCTGCATACAACATAGCTGCCCTATCGCAGCCCTCATGACCTTGGCACCTCAAAGATACCAGCTTTAAAGACTATCCCTTTTGAAGAGAAGTGTAATTTGCAGGTGTGTGGATTAAATGGTACCCTGAATTAAATGTCCTCAGAATTCATGTTTGGAGTTTCGATTGAAAGACTGGCTAACAGAATAGAAGGAAACTACCGCAAGTAATAAAATGCTCAGAAGAAATGCCTACAGGAAATTCACACTCAATGGAGAGAGAGCCCAAGCTTTCATTTGAAATCAGCAGTAAGGGGAAGAAGCTCTTTAGTCCTTCTCTTCACATAGAAGAAGTTGTGGCCAGTTCCTTCCTAAATTATGATGGAGGATGAATGGAGAAGAAAGACCACCCCAGGCCAATGGAAAGGAGGACTAAGAATAATATTTTTTTCTGGTGGAATGAGTTTATGTGTAGAATCCTAGATATTCCACAATAAATTTAAAATTAACTCAACATGGGTGCAAGAAACTAAATTAGTAGATTAGAGCAGCTCATATTCTATACAATGATAATGAGCTCTAAAAGTTCATTACTTTAATGATAATAACGATATTTATAAAGCATTTATGAGTATACTTAATCCAGAGTTCAGCTTTGTGTGCACTGTTATGTACTAAATAGTGTGCTGACTCTGATTGTTACTGCAGAACATTTACTCTAAAGTCGCATGGGTGATGTTCTATCCTCTCTACCCACAGCCCAGACTATGCCCTGAGACCTGGATGCCCTCAGGACAGTGGTTCTAGAACAGTGTTCAGTGTTGGGGAACTTAGGATGCTCAGGGTGAAGGGGGCAGGGCAGTGACTGCAGATGATCTTGGGTGACTGATATGGGGGATTAAGGTCTCAGAGATTCTGACTGAGTGACTGCCTCCTGGACTCAGTGAGTTTCAGTTGAGGAAATGATAAATATTACAGGTTTCTGCCTCTGTGAATGACCCTCAGTCATTCATTATTGACCGACTGGAGCATGTTTAGGGCACCTGTCCAGTGAGTGGCATCTGTCATCACTTGTCTCCTTCAGAGGCTCCAGGTGGTCCTGCTGGACGAGCCCCCGCCAGGTTGGCCTTTCCCTCTGCCCCTGCCTGGGGACACTGAGTGTCCTCCTCTACCGCCCACAGCTCCCTTGGCTGGTGACTATTAGCCTGGTGTTGTCCTGTGTCCACTCTAGTGTCACACAAAGCCCAGGCTCTGTCCTGTTCCCCTGTGGCCTCTGGGACTGAGCCCTGGCTGGTGGCTCGGTGCTGCCATCACCTGCCCAGGAGGCCAACATTAATAGAGGTGCAGGTTTCCTGGTCACTGAGTCTGGATTCCTTGGGAGGGGGGCAGAAGGAAAGGGAAGGGGTGAGTAGGGATTGATAGGGGTGAACTTCTCAGTGAGGCTCCCAGGTCTCTCTTATCCAGGCCTTTCAGGAGACTTGCTAGGGTTATAACATTGGGGAGTCCTCCACGGGGCCACCCACACTCTGATCCCCCTCTGCTGAGTGACTCCCCTAGATGTGTCCTTCCCTCTGCAGGGACGGTCTTCAGGGCCTGGGTCCAGGAAGGGAATCTGACCTCCAGCTTGTCTCCCTGTGCGTGTCCTGCCCTGAATGCTGAAACCCCGTCATGGGGCAGAAGCTAGGGGCTGGAGGCAGGTGCAGGCCTGTCCACCCCTGTGCGTGCGGTAGGTTCACCCCTGCGCCCCGAAGGCAGGAGGGGCCACTTACCCAGGACGAAGAGATGTGTAGACACTTTAACCTTTTCTTTGTTTGTCTTTATGGCCTCCACCGTGTAATAGCCTGTGTCTGCCATGGTGACGTTCAGGATCTTCAGCGTAACCCCAGGGTGTAAGATCTTTTGCCCTTTGTATGCAGGACCTAGGGTCATTTTTCCTGTTCTTGGGTTATATGATGCGATTTCATTATTCACATTCACGGGGTCACCTTTGAACCAGACATAGCGCTCAACCTGGCTTGGAAGCTCATCAATCTGGAGTGTCACAGTAGGTGTTCTGAAAGACTCCTGGTGCCTGGATTCAATGACTAATCTGCCGTGGGTGGGTGGGACCCAGAAGATGCAATGTGAAACTAGGAGGGAAGTGAGAGAAATTAATTAACATTTGCATCTGACCGTTGGGCTTGAGAGGCAAGTTCTTTAACCCTCAGATGCAGACTGTGTGTGGCCTATATGTTAGTGGTCAGCAACATGAACACTGTGTTTCAGTGGGTCCAGTCATTGTTTGCTCTCTGATAATTTCTTTTATCCAATTGTGTGCTAGGCTCACCTCACCCCTGCCCTCAGACCCCTGTCACCCTCAGGGCGTCCTTGGGAGATGCCTCCCTGGCTCCTGAAAACCCTCTGTGTTCATCGTGTGACCTTTCCCTCTCTGTAGCCTCGTGAACCTATCAGCACCTGACAGCATGTTCTCCATTTTTGTGGGCTGTCTCCTCCCTGAGAATGTGAGCTCCATGGGGGCAGGGACTTGTCTGATCTTGTTGTCCCCCCAGTGGTGGGACAGGCTGCAATCCCTGTGGAGGAGTGAATGAGTGTCCCCAGGGCTGCTTCTTTCTGCCAATTAATTATCAAGTTCTGAGGTCATTGAGTCTAGAGGGTGTTGAGGGCCTTGATACCACTTTTTAAATTATATATATGTGCGTGTGTATATATATGCGTGTGTATACACACACACATGTATACATATACATACATATGTATTTCACATCATTCTTCATTTTGTACATTTTTTTGCCAGGGCTGTAATCCCCGTGGCCTTCCCTCCACCAGTTCACCCCTCTGCCATCACAATCCCATGTGCTCTTCCCGCCCTAAGTTCTGATCCTATTTCTTCCCCCATAGAATGTCTCTGGGTTATATTGTTTGTTGATTTTTGTTTTTACTTTATTGCAATTGCTTTTTTTTTTCTTGAGTGTCGTCCTAATATTAATTGCTGTTGACTTCAGGTTTTGAAGTGTTTCCTTAGTAACGAATAACATGGACCTCGTGCCCTATTCTGTATTTCTCAACCTCACCAGCTCAGATCATGTTGCTGAGCCCCTGTGCACTATCTTATCCCATGTTCCTTCCCTTGAGATGTAAAGGAGCCATCTGTCCCTACTCAGAGGACTCCTGTCCTCCCTCCTCCCAGGAGACAACCTGTCCCAGCTTGTCTCTCTTTGCCCACCAACCAGCCACTTGTCATCTCACCTGCCAGCAGGAGAACCTTCCAGGGGACTTGCCCTCTGCGTCCATGGGCTGGGGGGGCCTCCATGGTGTCTGCTGCAGCTCTGTGAGGAAAGAACTTCTTGTCCAGAAAGGCTCACAAGCACTGTTGCTCCTGAGAGTCAGTGCTGAGGGGCTTCCTCCTCTGTGCTGGGCCTTCTCCTGAGCAAGAGATTTTGAGGGTCAGGTCGTGCAGGGGTGGGGTCTCTGTCTGTGACACTCCCTCACCTGCCTTTCTTGTTCACTTTTACTCCACTTACATCTTCTGGAGATTAGAACTGCTGAGATGCTGCCCTCCACACCCCTGGGTCCTGAGCTGTGTGCACGTGTACACACACTCGCATTCCTGTCATACTGCTGGGGGTGGTGGGAAGCCTTATCAAGTTTGACTTGAATAAACGTGAACATTAAACAACCAACAACATTTTGATTGAAGTCCGTAAACGTTTTAGTGTCATAATTTGTCCATTCAGTGTCCGGTAGAGAATTCTTGATATCTTTCTCATTTCTTGAGATCCATTTCTCATGAATTCTGGAATTACTTCTTCTGTTCCTCTTAAGATAAAACTCTATCATTAAGTATTTCTCAGATTAAGTTTGTTGAATGCCAGAAGTTGGTCATGAACATGTTAAAGGATTGATTACATTTATTTTCAGTGCAATTTTCACCAGGAGTTTAGGCTTTTCTGTGATAATAAAGTTCAATATAAGAACTAAAATTACAAGTGATAGCACTATAGCAGTGTATTTTAGGGTTTTAAAGTTTCATGTACTGTACACATTAGTGTTAATTATGTATTTACTTACATATAAATGTAGAGTGTCTAGTGTTTCTTCTACTTTTGTAATTTGTTCTGTGCTGTTCAACATACATAGAACCAGGATTTTGGTTTCGCAGATCACACATAATAATAACAAACACAGGGATTCACACATTAAGATTATTCTAGAAGCCATTTGAATCACAATTTTACTGCAGCCTCTTCAGTTACACAGGCAAGTGTCTTTCTCATTTTAAGAAAAACAGTACTCAAGAACACATAATATTTTTTATTCAATGATATTCTCTACTTTCCTTGGGTGGTAAGTTGAATTTTTTGCTATTTTTTTTTAAGATTTAATTTTATGTGCAAAGAAAAATTCTAATTCTCGAAGCCTTCATTTACAGTAAGGACTGAGCTCAGCACTGTGACTGTTACTGGAGACTCCCAGGGCTGGGAGGTTATGAATGCAGCTCCTTCGTCTAGCCATGTGTGTACCTGACACGGGGCAGTTCAGGGCCCAAAACATGTCTGCTGTTAGGCCAGTTTCTTGTAAGTAGGAGCCAAAGTAACTAATCCATGATGAGTATTTAAAGCTTTCTTAGTTTATCTGTGCGTAAGTTACGTTAATTGAATTTCCATCTTTGATTTTACTATCAAAACTCTAAAGTCACAGTTACCAAAAATATTTCAACCCTAACAAAACTACTCCTAAAAAGCTCACCTAGATATTTTGACTCCATTGTATATATTAAGCCATTTGCCTGAGTAAATGAGCTTTTCAGGCTGGTTCACCTCACTGATAGTCTGAAGACTGCTAGCCAAGATTTCTTCAGTGGGAGGATGAAAACTGCATTAATTACTCAGTCTTGAAGTAGTATCATTACTGTCATTACTGTCAGGTGAATTTCATGTTGACAAATTTTGAAACACAGGGTAACATGCTTATGGAAGAGGTGACATGAGAAGTATTTATTCACAGCCCATGTAGAAGAGGTGGCGTGTCTGTGCACAGCCAGCCCTGGTAGTGCAGACACCTGCCTATTTCAGCCAGCCTGACAAAACTACATGCTTTTATTTGTCACATGCTACTCTATTACACTAACTAGAAAAAATCTGGGTTAATTTTGGCAAACATCTGAAGCACTGAAATTTTAGGAATTAATATTAGTAAGTGATAAAATACAAGGACTGTCATCAGTGTTGGCAATACCCAGGAGGTCACATCACTTTCTTTTAAAATATTTCATTTATATGTGCATACAGAAGTGGGGTACAAGCCAGAGGTGCAGGAGTGGCAAGAAACAGAGTGGGGAGCAGAGCATGTAGATTGACAAAGTACACTGCTGCGGGGAGCAGCGGGCGAGCCAGGGGAGGTCTGCTGCGCCTTGTGGGCATGCACTTGCTAGTTCTGTCCTTTTATTTTTATGTCCTTTTGTTCAGTTCCCTTAATTCCTCCTGTCAGTGAAGCCATATGATTTTTCTTTTTCTTTCTGACTTATTTCATTGTACTTTATCCCTTCCAGCTCCATGCAAGTTGCTGTGAATAGCATGTGTTTATCTTTTTGATTGCTGAGTAGTATTCATCTTGTATATAGAACATATCTTGATGGAATCAAGTCATCTATAAAAATTACATATTTTGTAAACGGTACATGTTTCATTTCCCTGAGGAATTAGAGAAGAGAAGATAGAAATTTGATCAGGAGCTAAAGGCCTATTTTCAATTTCAAAGAATTTGGGCCATCCAGATATTATTTAAAAATCCTTTAAATGTAATTGCCAGGTTTTCCACAGATGTGCAGAACACTTTATGGCTATGTCAGCAATTCCAAGGACCCAAGAAGTTTTCACAAAGATGAAGGAATATATTTTCTCACCCAGAAAAAGAAATAACCCTACAAATAGTTGAAACAATAAAGGCAGTAATACCCCTAGGGTGGACCATAAAACATACCTCCCTCTGTTCACTTAATTAAGACCCTACCAACAAGATTTACAAAGAATGTTGCCACTAGGGATACCACAATGGGCCAGAGGGAGTTATGATAAGTGAGGAAATGCATCAGAATGAATGAGGTAAATACCAGAAAATTTCCATTGTTGAGGTAGATAGAGAGAAATCAAATGAACAAGGAAAACAAAGTTCTGATTGGATATTGCCAGAGGGGCAGAGGCTGGAGGAGGTGCTGAGAAGGGTAAAGGGGTCCGAGGAGGGTAAAGGGGTCCCTGTGGGTGGTGGGTGGAAGTTACGTCAACTTGCACTGGTGATGGGCACGTGTTCACAGTTCTCCAGTGTATTCCTGTGCCCCTACACCTGTATGATGTTATGAATACATGTATTACATCATAATGTCATTGGGAATTGACATCTTAGCAGACATGTAGGAAGAGTTCTGATGTGGTTGGTAACATACTGTACATTTTCAGTTATATCATGATTAAGTCTGGAGAGCCTTACATATAACATGATGATTATTGTGATAATACATGACAACAGTTTGTTTTGAAGGATCTAATGAGTTTTATAGATGATACATGATGTCTCCTGACTAGAGGAGTAAATACTAAGATGACTCCAGGTTCAAAGATTTTAAAAGAAAATGTTCATAGATTCAAAGTCCTTGTAGTGCTTGGGAGAAAATATTTGTTTAATACAAGCAGGCCAGGGGCTCATAAATAAGGGATGTAAATAAGACACTCAATTTAACAATAATCAAGTGGACACCTGAAGCCTGAACAGGAAGAGCTGTGACAGAGGAGTCCCCTTGGGCCATGAGAGGCCCCTGGACACACCACAGTGTCACCACCCACCCTGCCCCAGGCCCCTGTGGCCTCACATCTGCTCTGAGCTGCCTGCCCCAGGGCCACCTCCTGAATGTGGTGAAAGGTGGCAGAACCTGCCATCCTCATAGCCCCGTCAGCATAAGGAGTATTTTGGGCTAAAGGCACCTGAGAAAAGGCAGAGGCTGACGTTCCTGTGACTCTGCCCTTCTTTGATCCTAAAAGCAGGAGCTTGAATCCCCTGGGACACTGTCCCCGGGACCGGAAGACAAGGCACATCCTCGTCATCCAGGCCCAGAAGTGGAATTAGGAGGAAGATGTAGGCCTTCTGAAAAAACTTCACCTGCTGTAGCTTCCTGGGTAGGGTGTGACAGTGTGACACTTGCTCTCCGTGTTCTCCCAGAGCGACCATCGCACTGAGGCTTCTCCGCGATCACCACCCTGCGTGAGGCTCCTTTGACACAAACTCACAGTTGTGCTTCTCTCATTTAATCTTTGCTGCTGGCCCCACAGCTACGATGAGAGTCAACTTCTTTGCATTTTCTCACATTGAATATAGATTAGATGGATTTCCAATTCTAATTAACATAGGTTCACTGGTTCATGGCCTGAGTTTTCCATTATTTTTATCGACATCCTGCTGGTGGACAGCATGTGTGTGATTCAGAATTAACTCACCCTCTTCCGATGTACGTTAGCACGCCACACCCAGCACCAAGGTGCCCACAATCCTCACCACAGTCCGCTGGGCTCCTCCGCCCTCTGCTCCCATCTGGTGATAGCGAATTCTATAGAATTCTGTAATTTTAGGGTTGGTTTGGCTTTGTCTGTTGTTTATGTCTTTGTTCGATTTGCTGTGTGTTCCTGTTTTCCACACATGGGTGAATAGTCCATATTGTCATTCCTTTTCTGCCTTTTTTCTCACCCATAATGCTTTCCAGTCACTGGCGTCTGCAGATAGGTCTGAACAGGATATTTTAGAGATGTGTTCAGGTTCTTGGAAACATTAAGCATAGGAGTGACACCAGCCCCCCATCCACAACCCCTGAACAATGTCGCTGGTCTCTGAGAGTCCAGGAACCCTGGTGTTGAGATAATGAAAACAGTTCACCTGCAGGTGGTGGTTGCTGGCCCTGGAAGATTAAGTAGCGGGTGCTGGCCCAGCATGGAAGGTGGGGGACACTCTAGTACATTCAGAGTACAGCCTGCGAACGTTAGGACTGAGTACATTGTTTTGGGGTGATGATGATTCCCACATGAAGGGATATCTGGTCCTGCATGCACATTGCCGTGGTGGTGAACAGCCCAGAGGTCCCCACCCTGCAGAAGGCTCATGTCCCTGATTATAATGTGGCCTTTGGAAGACATCATGCAGGTGTGTGAGGGGGCCTGCTCTGGAGATGAGGCTGGGACTGACCCAGAGCCTCTCCTTTCCCACAGGGGTACGCATTGTCCCAGGGTTTTATCCTGAAACCTGGAGTCTCAGTGCCCTCCTCCTCCCCCATCTGACCAGGAGCATCAGCACACATCATTTTGTACAGTGTCTGTTCTGTTTTCATGCACTTGGGGACAGCTTTATATTCCTGGGTCCTCATTATTGCCCAGGCACCCCCACATCCCATTGAGGAGGGACAGAGCTGTGATGCTGACAGCTTCTACCCCCCACCACTGCCACATGACCTGTGCCTGTCCTCTGAGCAACATAGTGTCCCCTCCCCTGTGGAGATGGCACAACTGAGATCGGGGAGGAGCCTCTGCCCACTGTGACATGCACTGCACAACAAAAGTGTCAGTTGCATGTTTGTACTTTATTGTGAATACAAGTTTTCCAGAACTTTCCATCCTTCAGGTTTTCATGACAGCTCAGGAAACGTCAGGCTAGAAATGTCTGATTTAGAATTTAATGACATGAGGGAGGAAGGGTCGCTCTAGACCACTTCAAGTTTGAGGGTATTACTCGTTCCAGACTTTGAGCCCTTCTTGTACTGGCACTGGTAATTTCCAGAATCCTCTGTCTGGGTGAGTGTCATTCTGAGCACAGCACGGTCCTTGGACAGTTTCATATTCTTTTTGGGTTTCAATTTGAGTCCATTGTAAACCCACTGGATGCTGTAACCAGGTTCACCTATCAGACATATTACGTCCACATTGGTTTTTTCCTTGACTTTTGTTAGGCGTTCCTTGAAAGAGGCAGCTGTCAGTGGATCTGTGGAAAAACAGAGCAGGTGACAAAATAGAGAGGGGCCCTGGCAGGAGTCTGCCCTCCTTCCTCAGGGACCAGCCACTCACAGCTCACAATGCATCTGTCTGTCTCCACATGGTGACAGTGACCTGTGCAGCAGGTGATGTGATGTTGGTGGTGACTAGAGCAGAAGGCGCCACACACCCTACCCGCCGTGCTCTCCCCAAATCAGTGGACAGAAATCTAGCAGGTCCAGGATCTCTTGTTCAGCACGGGCTGCTCTCCTCACATGTCCACCACTTCTCAAGGACAATTAATTGCCTGTGGATGTTCACATGACCTTGTCCTAAAACTTCACAGGACTATGCAACAGGTACTCCTCCCCCCATATGGACTCGAGGGAGAGGTTGGTATCAACACTGTCTTTGTTTTCCTTGAGCAAAGGACTGTCATAGTTAGAAAGGCGTGTAGCTTATGTGAAATGATTGCACAGACAATATAGAGACCAATGGAAAGAGGACCTAGAAAGTCTTTTTTTTTTTCTTTTCTGGCAGCCTGAGTTTGTGTGTAGAATATTTCAGATAATCTACTAGTAAATTTGAAACTTATCAAATCAACAAAGTTGCAGGAAAATAAATTAATATATAGAAGCAGCTCTGACTCTCTACAGGGATAATGAGGTTTCAAAGAGAAATCTGAGGATACAGTTACATTAATCATAACACCAGCAGGCATGGTACAACTATGAGAATACTAACCAAGGGTGGGAACCTGTCTGCCTTAAATGCTGCCGAGAGTTTGGAAGACAAAGATGAAAAACAACTAATTTCATGGATTTGAAAGCTGGAAATATTAAATTGAGAACGTCAGTAGAGTTCAGCTTCAATACAGTCTTTACCAGCACTCAGTGACTGCTTTGCAGAATTAGAGATGCCCTAATGCTATCTCAAGGGACACAAAGTAGTTCAACATGATCTCAGAAAACAGCAAAGTGGCAGAACTTTCTAATTGAAACCCTATACAGAGAGCACCAGTCAGCACCACGTGCCTGACAGGACACACAGAACAATGGACAAGAACAGAGACCCTGATGGTCCAGGGATGGTCTGGATAAATGGTTGGACAAAGGTTTGTAATCATACATGCGGAACAATTCTTCTTTTTCCTTCCATATCTGGTCTTCTAGAGCTGTTAGCAGCCCTCTCCCCACATTCTGGCCCTGATGAACCACACGGTCTTTCAGGATCATATTGATGGGGGGCCCCAAGGCACCACCCTAACTCTGATCTCCCTTGAATAAGACACCCCTGATTGTGTCCTACCCTCTCATGGAGTCTGCAGGGCCTGGCCTGCCACCCCCATGTGTGCAACAGAGTCATCCCCACACTGCAAGTGAAGAAGGGGCCACTCACCCAGGACGACGAGATGTGCAGATTCAGTAAGCTTTTCATAATTTACATTTACGGCATCCACGGTGTATAATCCTGAGTCTTCGCTGGTGATGTTCTTGATCTTCAGAACCCCCTTTGGGTTTGTTGAATAGCGCAGTTTGTATAGTGGCCCAGGGATGGTTTTTTTTAGCTTTTCTACATGTGTTGCAATTATATTATTCGTATTTTCATTGTCACCTTTGTACCAGACAAAGCGTTGCACATTTTGGGGGATGCTTTTCAACTTGTAAGTCGCAAAAGGAGTAATGATACCTTTGTTGTTCTTCAATTCCAACTTGAATCGGCCATTGGTGGGCGGGACCCAGAAGATGCAGAGTGAGACTAGGAGGGAGAGGGACATTCAGTCAGACTCAGCACTGATGGTTGGGATAGAAAGGCTCGCACTTAACTGTGGTGTGTGTGTTTCCCGTCTGTTGTAGTGATCAGCTTGATGATCAGCTTGATGAACAGCGTTTTTCAGTGTGTCCCAACTAGCTGTTGTTCTGTTAATTGCTCTGACCCAGTCATTGCCAAGCTCACCCCCTCCCAGCCCTC
Source organism: Condylura cristata (assembly GCF_000260355.1). Taxonomy (NCBI): domain Eukaryota; kingdom Metazoa; phylum Chordata; class Mammalia; order Eulipotyphla; family Talpidae; genus Condylura; species Condylura cristata. The sequence goes on along the minus strand of NW_004567142.1, from coordinate 1,160,044 downwards.
AGACCCTGCTCCCACTCAGGGCGTCCCTGGGAGATGCCTCCCTGACCCTGCTCTGAGACCCTCTGCCCTATTCTGTGACCTTTCACTGCCCTTTGCCCTTCAGGACACTTGTGAGAACCTGACAGCACAATCTAGATCTTTCCTTTCTGTCTTTCTCCCAAGTTGTGATCGCCCTGAATGCAGGGACTTGTCTGACCTGTTGTCCCCCAGTGATGGCACCAGGGCCCCTCCTTGTCTAGTAATTAGCTGTCAAGTTGTGAAGCTGGTGAGGGTAGCCCGTGTTTAGTTCCCTGGTTCTTTCTGGAGTGTACTCCTGAATAAATTGTTGATCAGACTTGAAGTGTGCCCTCAGTGGTGACGCCAGGGACCTTGTGCCCTATTCTGGATTTTCTCCCTCTCCCCTCCACACATCCTGAGTCTGAGCCCCGGTCCCACCCTGACTATATCTCTCCCGTCACACTGAATGTTAGCCCTCTGTCCCTGCTCACGGACTCCTGTGCTCCTGTCCTCCTTCCTCCCAGGGGACAGCCTGTCCAGCTAGTCTGTGTCCATCTCCCACCTTGGGCACTTGTCATCTCACCTGCCAGCAGGAGCCTCGTCCAGGGGACGCGCCCTCTGTGTCCATGGGCTGGGGGCGCCTCCATGGCGTCTGCTGCCTGCTCTGTGTTCCTCAGAGAAGAGCTGGGGTTCCAGAAGGCTCCAGGCACCGCTGGCCCTGAGTGTCAGTGCTGAGGTGCATCCGAGTCTGTGCTGAGCCTCCTCTGGGCACTGGGCTTTTGAGGATCCTGCAGTTCAGGGGTGGGGTCTTTGGCCAGGACCCTCCCTTCGCCTCCCCTCATCCTGCCTCCCTTGTTCACTTTTGCTCCACTTTAGTGTGCCGGAGAACTGCTGAGGTGCCTGCCCTCCACGGCCCTGAGCCCTGACCCGCACGCACATGCGCACACACACACACTCACAC
>NW_004567142.1:1129378-1158200 GCF_000260355.1 Condylura cristata | reverse complement strand
TTTTCATCTCCATTGTAATCCCCACGGGTTTCCCATCACCAAATCACCCCTGTGCCACCACCATAGTCCCGTGCATTTCCCTCCCTCCCACCCCCGGAAATTCTTAATTTTTAATAACCTTAAATCATAGTAAAACTAAGTGGTGACAAGTGTTCAGCATCATCCTCTCCTCTTGGTATCTGTTGTCTCTCTTGTTACCCACAAAAGCTTCCTGAGCCCGGGTCTGTCATTACAGTCAGGTGTATTTCATTGTGACAGATTTTGATACAAGAGATAGCACGAGTGCTATGTGTTCATAATCCATGTAGAAAAGGTGACATGTCTATAGATAGCCAACTCTGGTAATGCAAACACATGCCCATTTCAACAAACTACATGCTTTTATCTGTCAAGTGTTACCCAGATTATGCTGACTACCAAGAGCTGTGTTGGTTTTGGCAAACATCTGACTACCAAGAGCTGTGTTGGTTTTGGCAAACATCTGAAGCACTGAAGTTTTAGGAATTCATATTAGTAAGTGATAAAACGCAAGGACGGTCATCAGGAGCCAACATGGCTTGGACGTGCAGGACGAGCTCAGGAAGCCCACGCGTGAGCAGATCTATGTGGCCTGAGCTCTGAGCTTCTCATTCCCGGTATAGACAGGGGCCGGGGAAGGTCAAGACCGCAGGGGTCACCTAGGAGTATCCAGGTTCTGTGAATGGCAACCCCACGAGGCCCCAGATCTGTCCTGGGTGAGCAAGGGAGAGGCCCCCTGTGCCCCAACTCGGGAATGGTGTCGGGGTCACTAGGGAGAAGGGCCACTATCACACAGCAGCTGCTCATGAGGAAAATGAAAGAATGATACTGTACTTTTCCTTATCCTAAGAACAGCTCCCAGAGATTGGCGTTTCAAAGCCAGATGGTTGAGATGTAGGAGATAGAAAGGGCTGTCCCTTGCTCCAGATGCATTACAGGCTTTTTTTTTTTTTTTTTTTAATGGAAGGTATTTCTTTTTCCTCTGGGGACATACATTAAGGATTAAAACCAGAATTTTATCAGGAACAGAATGTCCCAATAGTTAGGAGCATTTGGTGGAGAGATGTTAATTATTATGATAAATACAACTTATTTCTTATTCAAAGTGGAAAGCGCCCTCATTTACTCTCCTTATGAATGAGAGCATTTAAAGTCCACAGGGGTTGACCAGGAGACAGAGCAAGAGTGGTCACGGGGCAGAGCTGCGTTGCTCCTGGCTTGTTAATGACACCCCATGAGTGGGCATCCGCTACGTATGACAACACCTGTTTGAAAAGGGCTGGAGATTTTGGCTTGATGAAGCACCATGTTCCCTGACTATATATATTGAATAAAACAACAGTATTAGGAAAATCGTTGTTTGGATGAATAGACACAGGGTTCCATGGAATGTAATCCACAACTAGAGTTTATATCACATTTACCCAAATTTATTTGTAATAAAGGAGTCATGAGCTTAATCTAAGGACAGGATCCTTTGAGAAAGTTTCAGGGAGCCTGGAGGCCACATTAATGAATGAAGGTGGATCGCATTCCGGTCATGCTGAAATCCAATGCAAAATGGATTAAGGCTGCAGATCTGAGACCTACCACATGAAACACAGAGAAGGAAGTTGGGACATGTGCCATGACATCAATGATGAACATGCCTTTGTGGACTGGTCTCTGGAGCAGGAAAGTAGAAGGAAAACAAATTTTCTTTTAAAGATTTATTTATTTGTACATACAGGACTGGGGTACAGACCAGAGGCTCAGGGGTGGCAAGAGGCTTCACCAGAGACAGAGTGGGGAGCAGAACAGGCAGATGGACGAAGTACACTGCTGAGGGGAGCAGCGGGCGGGTCAGGAGAGGTCTGCCGCGCCATGTGGTCACCTCCGGGGCAGGCGGGAACTGAACTCATGTGGAAGTGGCTTTAGCTTCTCAGTGCAGTGCTTTAACCTGCTGCGCCACCAGGGAGGGTCCAGAAAACAAAATTTTAAGAGGACCCCAGATTTAAAGATTTTACAGAAACCGTTCATAGATTCAGAGTCCTTGTAGTGCTTGGGAGAAAATAATTTGTTTAATATAAGCAGGCCAGGGGCTCATAAATAAGGAATGTAAATAAGACACTCAATTTAACAATAATCAAGTGGATAACTGAAAGCTGAATGGGAGCAGCTGTGACGAGGAGTCCCCTCAGGCCATGCAGAGGCCCCTGGACACACCACAGTGTCCCCCCCCAACCTCCCCCAGGCCCCTGTGGCCCCAGTCTGCTCTGAGCTGCCTGCCCCAGGGCCACCTCCTGCATCCCTCCCTCTCCCTGCTCTGTTCCTGGCGCCTGCCTGGTGCTGCCCTGAGCCTGGAGACCCCCTGAGGGGGTGTGTGTGTGTCCTGGCCTCAGAGATGGGATCTCGGGTGAGGAGTTTGAATGTGGTGAAAGGTGGCAGAACCTGCCATCCTCATAGCCCCGTCAGCATAAGGAGTATTTTGGGCTAAAGGCACCTGAGAAAAGGCAGAGGCCGACGTTCCTGTGACTCTGCCCTTCTTTGATCCTAAAAGCAGCAGCTTGAATCCCCTGGGACACATCTTTCTTCCTTTTTGTACAATGTATGCTTTTTCCTCTCAGGTGTAGTCCCCCTAAAATACCCACCACCAATTCACCTGTGAGGTGTCACCATATCCCTTGTGCTCTTTTCTCCTCTGCGTCCTCTCTTTTGGGCTATGAAGGGTATGTTAAAAAAAAACAACCTGGAAATAACATGATGGTGAGTGTGCGGGCTAAAAGGAGCCCTCCCACCCTGCTGGTGGGAACGCAGACTTGCCCACTGCCTAGGAATTTACCCAGAGGACACAAAAACATTAATTCAAAACTGCAAACCCTCACTCCTATGTTCATTGCATCACCATTTACAAGTAACTATGGAAACAACCCAAATATCCAAAAACAAATGACTGGATCCAGAAGATGTGATATACCTGTATTATTTTTCATCGACATCCTACTGGCGGACAGCATGTGTGTGATTCAGAATTGACTCACCCTCTTCCAATGTATGTTAGCACCCCACACCCAGCACCAAGGTGCCCACAATCCTCACCACAGTCTGCTGGGCCCCTCCGCCCTCTGCTCCCATCGGTGATAGTGAATTCTATAGAATTCTGTAATTTTAGGGTTGGTTTGGCTTTGTCTGTTGCTTTGTTATGTCTTTGTTCGATTTGCTGTGTGTTCCTGTATGCCACACATGGGTGAATATTCCATATTTGTCGCTCTTGTCCATAAGGCCTTCCATTCACTAAATACGTAACCCTGGGTTCAGGTGTCCACAGATCAATACCTCTGAACAGGATATTTTAGAGATGTGTTCAGGTTCTTGGAAACATTAAGCATAGGAGTGACACCAACCCCCCATCCTCAACCCCTGCACACTCTCAGTGGTTTCTGAGAGTCCAGGAGCCCTGGTGTTGAGTTGGTGAAGACAGTTCTCCTGCAAGTGGTGGTTGCTGGCCCGGGAAGGTTAAGTAGTGGGTGCTCGTCCAGCATGGGAGGTGGAGGACACTCCAGTATATTCAGAATGTAGCCTGTGAACTTTAGAATTGAGTGAATTGTTTTGGCAGCGATGGTGATTCCCATGTGAGTGACAGCTGGTCCTGCATGTGCCATGCTATGGTGGGGAGCAGCCCAGGAGACCCCTACCCCTAGAAGGCTCCTGTCCCTTATTAAAACATGCCCTTTATCAAGACATGCAGGTGAGCCCCAGAGGGCTGGTTTCTCTGGACTTCGCCTAGAGTCTCTCCCTTCCCTCAGGGGGTGCACAGTGTCCCTGGGTCTCATCCTGAAACAGGGACTCTCTAAACCCTCCTCTTCCCCTATCTGACCAGGGACACTAGCAGACAGCATTTTGTGAAGAGCAAGTGTTTCATGCATATGGGGTGCTTTCTATTCCTGGGGTGGTCACAAGGTACCAGACAGCACCACATCCTTGAGGAGAGACAGATCTGTGATGCTGACAGCTTCTCATGTGACCCTACCCCACCACTGTCACATGAACTGCTCTGTCCTCTTGGGACACTGTGTCCCCTCCCCTGTGGACACCTGGGGAGGCGCCCCCTGCTGGGCTGTGACACTCACTGCATAAGGACAGTGTCAGTTGCATGTTTGTACTTCATTGACTCAATACAAGTGTTCTAGGACTTTCCATCCCATCACTGAGTTTTCAGACAGCTACAGAAACTGATTTTCAGGTTAGAACATTTTGACTTAGAATTTAATGAATGAAATGAGAGAAAATGAGTCACTCTAGACCACTTCAAGTTTGAGGGTATTACTCGTTCCAGACCTTGACCCCTTCTCATACTGGCACTGGTAATTCCCAGCATCCTTCCTCTGTGTGAGCGTCATCCTGAGCACAGCACGGTCCTTGGACAGCTTCATATTCTTTTTGGGCTTCAATTTGAGTCCATTGTAAACCCACTGGATACTGTAACCAGGTTCATCTGTCAGACATATTACATCCACACTGATATTTTCTTGAACTCTGGATATGTCATCCGTGAAAGAGGCGGCTGTCAGTGGATCTGTGGGGAAACAAAGCAGATGACAAACTGAGAGGGGCCCTGGTGGGGGGCCACCCTCCTTCCTCAGGGACCAGCCACTCATAGGTCACAACGCATCTGTCTCCACATGGTGACAGTGAGCTATGCAGCAGGTGGAGGGAGGTTGTTGGTTAACTAGAGCAGAAGGTACCACACATCCCACACCACCCTGCTTTCCCCAAATCAGTGGACAGAAACCCAGCAGGTCCCCAGATGTCTTGTTCATATCAGCACAGGCTGCTCTCCTCCCACGCGTACACTTGGTCAGGGCAGGTATCGTCCATGGACATTTACATGGCCTTGTTCTAGAGCTCCATGGGACTGATGCGACAGGTTCCCTCTCCTCATGGAGACTCCAGGGTGAGGATAGTGTCAGCACTGTCCCCTGTCCTCACTGAGCAGAGGATGATGTCATACATAGCTAGGAAGGCGTGCAGCTTCAGTGAAATGTTTACTCAGTCAGTATTGATGCCCCCAGCACTGTCTTCTTGACTTCAGTCATCAGAGATCTATTTGAAAGATCGCCTCTTTTCAAGAGGCCTGTATTTTCACATTCAGTGGATTACATATTATCAGGAAAGAACTATCCTTAGGCTCTAGTTAAGGTTTGAATAAACAGAATTGGAGGAAATTACTGCAAGATTATAAAATACTCGGAAGAAAAGCCCATAAGAAACGTCACACTCAATGGAGAAGGAGCCGGAGTTTCCCCTCTAAGATCAGCACTAAGGGGAGGAGGTGCGTAGAGGAGGTGGCTGTGAAGTACAAGAAACAGGATGAAAGTAGAAGAAAGGGCACCCAGGCCAGTGGAAAGAGGACCTAGAATGTCCCTTTTTTCTGGTAGCCCAAGTTTGTGTGTAATCTTAGATATTCCACCAATAAATTTGAAACTTCTCAAATCAACAAGGTCGCAGGAAAATAAATCAATACATAGAAGCAGCTCTGATTCTCTGCAGTGATGATGAGGTTTCAAAGAAAAAACTGAGAGTACAGGTACTTTTATCAGATCACCTACAAGCATAGTACAATTATGAGAATACTTAAGGAAAGGTGGGAGTCCATGTGCCTTAGAATGTACAAAGTGCTGCTGAGAGTTTGGAAGACAAAAGATGAAAAGCAACTGATTTCATGGATTTGAAAGCTGGAAATATTAAATTGAGAAATTCAGCTGAGTTCAGCTTCAATACAATCCTTACCAGCACTCTGCAGAATTAGAGGTGCCCTAATGCTATCTCAAGGGACACAGAATAGCCCAAAATGGTCTCAGAAAACAGCAAAGTGGCAGAACTTTGATGGAAAAGCTATGACAGAGAGTGCCAGTCAGCACCACGTGACTGACAGGCCACACAGACCACATCAGCAGAGACCTCAATCCACCTGGGAGTGCTGGGTCAAATGGTTCTCACAAGAGGGTCATAACCACTGTTGGGGAACAGACTCTCCTTAAAGTGGTTTTGGAACACAATATCACCTGCAAAGAAGTGAGGTAAAACAGGTCAGCATACCTCAGTTTTGTATGTGTCAGAATCATAAAGATAAAAGAGTTAACAGGGGGTTCTCTCTGGTGGGGCAGCGGGTTAAAGCATATGAAGCTAACCGCAGCCACTTCAGCACAAGTTCAATACCCGCCAGGTACCGCCAGATATGGTGCAGCAGGCCTCTCCTGTCTCGCCCACTGCTCCTCTTAGCGGTGTACTTTGTCAGTCTGCCTGTTCTGCTTCCTACTCTTTCTGGTGAATCCTCTTAATCCCCACACCTCTGGCCTGTATCCCAGTACTATATGTATAAACAAATATATCTTTAAAAAAAAAAAGAGTTAACAGGAATATCAAGTGTTGGTGTGATGATTTGTGAATCATTTAACTGGTAGGGACTCATACCCAGAACATAGAGAGGCGCCCTGCAATACCTGAGGGAAGAGCCTGGCCTCCAGGGCCCTTTCTTCCTTTGTAGTCTAAATCCCCTCCCATATTTGGGACTCCCTAGAGCTGCAAGAACCCCTTCCCCACACTCCATGCTGGATCCCAGGTCTACCATGACACCAGAGGAACAAGATGAGGAATAGAATCCAGGATGGGGAATAAGACCGAAGGCCTGGCTTGGCGCTGGGCTTGGCAGAAGTTACATTCAGGGAGACCCGGAGCTTCCAGAAGGTCAGTTGGGACATGAGGCTGCAGGTCCTGAGCTGGAGTGCTGCCCAGGTGCTCAGTGGTGACTGACAGGAGACAGAGAGCTCATAACGGTGGCCAGAGTCCCAGGAAGGGTCTGGGAGAGTGAGGGACAGGCAGGCCCTGGCGGGCTCGGGGACCCCTCCTGTTCTCTGTCCAGGGCTTCACTGCCTCAGCTCCCACAGCCGAGGGCAGCTGAGGCCCCTCTGGTCCCCCCTGAAATCCTCATCCAGAGCAAATACAGAGCAGGACTTGTGGACAGTGAGGGCAGGAACTTGCTGAAAGTATAGCCGCAGGGCGTAAGTGATTGAGAGGATTGTGTGAAAATAGTTAAAATGAGCCAAGATCGAAGAATGCTTTGTGCAGAAATAAGTCTCTCTCAGCAGTCGCAGTCTTTGGTAAGATCCATACCCACCCATGATTACTTTAATCAAAGAAGTGTGAAAGTGGTTTTAACAGTGACTCCCAGGTAGAGACAGGTGCTTCTGTTAACAGGACAAAGGATTGGAAGAATAGAGACACATCTCTGCTCCATGAGAGAGAAAAGACTAATCCGTGGTGTCAGGAAATTTAGGGCAGGGTCTCTGTCGAGGTCAGTGGTCACCAGAGATGGATGGGGAGGAGACCCCCACGGCCTGTGACGGGCTTGCTTCTGTTCCTTTGTCTTTGGAATCATGGCTGGATTTGAGCAAGTCCTACCATTGGGCAGCGTTGGAGGGAGAGGACGGTGGCGGGGGGAGGGCAGCACTGGAGCACCCACAGTTCGGTGTCCTCACGAGGCGCAGTGAGCGAGATACAGGCAGGCAGAGAGGACGGGGGCGGCCCCACCCTGCGGAGGTCTCGGGGTCACGGGGGAGAATGGAGCTTCAAGCCCAGACAGGTAGGGAGTCGGGAGACAGGGAGGGGGGTGCAGTGGGGGGTGGGGCCTGCAGACCCGTCCTTGGTCCTCACTCCTGGGAGAGCCGTGTTGAGAATGGATCTAGGGTCTGTGCCCCCGCTCTGACCCTGTGCCATGTTGGCCTCACAAAGGGAAGAGGTGTCAGGGGAGAGCAGAATGCTCCCTGGAACTGCGTGGTCTGTGATGGAGAGAACAGGGCGCTGCCCACTGGTGTCAGTGCCCGCCTTTGGCCCAACCGCTGGACCTGCCCAGCGTGAGGGCCGTGTCTGAGGAAGACTCCAGGAGGCTGAGCAGAGCAGAGGCGGCTCCTGAAGGGAGGTGAGAGGAAGGGAGGGAACGGGAGGAGCAGCGAGAGAAGAAAGGTCCCTGGTGTTGAGCGAGCAGGTTACAGGCGCCCCCAAACTCCCAAACCCCTAAAACCCAGGACTGCCTCAAGCAGGGCCAGGGCAGTCTGGCACCCCCACTTTCCAGCTGCCCTGCAGTCACCAGGACATGGGCCCCCAGGGCGCTGTGGGGCAGGAGGTCAGAGGATGGGCACGGTCCCAGCCCTGGGGAGGCGACACAGTGACCAGAGCCTCTCAGGACTCTGCCTACAGAGCCTGTCTCTGAGGGGAGGAGAGTCGCTCACCCTCGCTCTCCACTCTGTCCTCTCTCCTGCAGGTAAGAGCCTCTGAGTTTGTTGCACGTGGGCCTGGCTGTTTGCTGGTGGAGTGTGGGACTGGAGAAGGCAGTTCCTTTTCTTTATTTCCCAGTGAGAGACACCCACATGTCAGATCAATCCTGACATGCCCTGTCCTGAGCCCCCTATTCTGAGGTGTGACTGGGCCACTGACGGGCCGCCTGGGCATTCCCTGGGCTGGCTCTGATTGTCGCTGCGGGACACTGACTCCCCAGGCAGCAGGGCGGCTGCTGCTGCTTCTCCACCCGCAGCCAGACTCTGCCCTGGGAGCTGATGCCCGCAGGACAGTGGGTCTGAGCAAGGGCTGCTGTCAGGGAGCCCAGAGAAGCCCCAGGGTGACGGGGGCAGGGCAGTGACTGCAGATGACCTGGGGAAGAATCTGATGGAGATCATGGTCTGTGTGACTCTAACTCAATTACTGCAGCACCTTGAACTCTGTTGATTTTAGTTGGGTAAATAGTAAACACTTGCAGGTTCTCCTGCATCTCTGAATGACCCTCAGTCATTCATTGTTGACTGACTGGATTGTGTTTAGGGCAACTGTCCAGTGAGTGGCGTCTCTCATCACTTGTCTCCCTCAGAGGCTCCAGGTGGTCCTGCTGGACGAGCCCCCGCCAGGTCGGCCTTTCCCTCTGCCCCTGCCTGGGGACACTGAGTGTCCTCCTCTACCTCCCACAGCCCCCTTGGCTGGTGACTACTGGCCTGGTGTTGTCCTGTGTCCACACTAGTGTCACACAAAGCCAGGCTCTGCCCTGTTTGTGGCCTCTGGGGATGTGTCCCTGGGGTGCCCTGGTGCTGCCATCACCTGTCCAAGAAGGCCAACACCAGCAGAGAATCAAGCACCCTGGTCACTGGGTTTGGATCCTGGGGCTGAGGGGTTGAGAGGGATTGATGGGGTGAGCTTCTCTGTGAGAGCTCCAGGGGTCCCTCATTCAGGCCTAGCTATAACTTCGGGTCTTTCTAGAGTGAGGGCCATGGGGAGGGGCTCAGGTGTCACCCTGACCTTGCTCCCCCCCGCTGAGTGACTCCCCTGATGTGTCCTTCCCTCTGTAGGGACGGTCTGCAGGGACTGCGTCCAGGAGGGGTGTCTGACCTCCAGCTTGTCTCCCTGTGCGTGTCCTGCCCTGAATGCTGAAACCCCGTCATGGGGCAGAAGCTAGGGGCTGGAGGCAGGTGAGGCCTGTCCGTCCCTGTGTGTGCGGTAGATTCACCCCTGCGCCCCGAGGGCAGGAGGGGCCACTCACCCAGGACGAGGAGATGCACAGATTCAGTATACTTTACATAATTCAGGCTTATGCCCTTCACGGTGTATAATCCTGAGTCTTCCCTGGTGAGGTTCCTGATCTTCAGAACCCCCTTTGGGCTTGTTACATAGCGCAGTTTGTATGCTAGCCCGGGGATGGTTTTTCTGGACTCTTCGATGTGTGTTGCGATTATATTTTTCGCTTTTCTGTCATCACCTTTGGACCAAATGAAGCGGTGTACGTCCTCAGGAACGCTTTTAAGCTTGTAAGTTGCGTAAGGAGTGATGATACCTTTGTTGTTTTTCAATTCCAACTTGAATCGGCCATTGGTGGGTGGAACCCAGAAGATGCAGAGTGAGACTAGGAGGGAGAGGGACAATCAGCCAGACTCAGCACTGACGGTTGGGATAGAAAGGCTCGTACTTAACTGCTCAGGTGTGGTGTGTGTGTTTCCCATCTGCTGTAGTGATCAGCTTGATGAACAGCGTTTTTCAGTGTGTCCCAACTAGTAGTTGTTCTGTTAATTGCTTTGGCCCAGTCATTGCCAGGCTCACCCCCTCCCAGCCCTGAGACACCAACTCCCCCTCAGGGCGTCCTTGGGAAATGCCTCCCTTACCCTGCTCTGAGACTTCTGACCTCACTTTGTGACCTTTGCTCTTCAGGACACTTGTCAGCACCTCACAGCACGCTCTAGAACTTGGTTACTTGTGTTCCTCCCAAGTTGTGATCGCCCTGAATGCAGAGACTGGTCCTGTTGTCCCCCAGTGATGGCACCAGGGCCCCTCCTTGTCTAGTAATTAGCTGTCAAGTTGTGAAGCTGGTGAGGGTAGCCTGTGTTTAGTTCGCTCGTTCTTCTTTCTGGAGTGTACTCCTGAATAAATTGTTGATCACACTTGAAGTGTGGCCTCAGTGGTGACCCCATGGACCTTCTGCTCTATTCTGGATTTTCTCCCTCTCCCCTCCACACATCCTGAGTCTGAGTCCCGGTCCCATCCTAACTATATCAGCCGGGTCACACTGAATGTTAGCCCTCTGTCCCTGCTCACGGACTCCTGTGCTCCTGTCCTCCTTCCTCCCAGGGGACAGCCTGTCCAGCTAGTCTGTGTCCATCTCCCACCTTGGGCACTTGTCATCTTACCTGCCAGCAGGAGCCTTGTCCAGGGGACGCGCCCTCTGTGTCCATGGGCTGGGGGCGCCTCCATGGCGTCTGCTGCCTGCTCTGTGTTCCTCAGAGAAGAGCTGGGGTTCCAGAAGGCTCCAGGCACCGCTGCTCCTGAGTGTCAGTGCTGAGGTGTGTCCCAGTCTGTGCTGAGCCTCCTCTGGGCACCGGGCTTTTGAGGATCCTGCAGTCCAAGGGTGGGGTCTGCAGCCGGGACCCTCCCTGTGCCTCCCTTATCCTGCCTCGCATGACGCTTTTGCTCCACTTTAGTGTGCTGGAGACCAGAACTGCTGAGGTGCCTGCCCTCCACGGCCCTGACCTGACCCACGCACACATACTCACCCCGCCCCGCCCCACCCCACCCCACTCTTTCTCTCTCTCATGAAACTTCTGGCATAATAAGGAGCCTTAGGAAGCTTGGCTTAAATCTGCATAAAGGTAAACATTAAACAACCAACAACATTTGAAATGAAATTCATAAATATTTAGTTCCATAATTAGTCCATTCAGTGTCTGGTAGTGAATTCCTGACATCTGTTCTCCTTCTTAGATCCATTTTTTCCATGAATTCTGGATTACTTCTTCAGTTCAGTTTGTGATAAAACTCCATTGTCAAGTACTTGTCAAATTCTACTAAATACCCAAAATTGTTAATGACCTAAGTGAGGGAATGATGAAATTTATTTGCAGTACATTTGACCAGGAGTTTAGGCTATTTCTGTGACAATAATGTAAGTACTGGAATTAGACACAGAATTATAATACTATAATGGAGTAATTTAGAATTCCAAAGTGTTAAAATGTACAGCATTAACATTCATATATATTTGCTGAAATATAAATGAAGTTCTTCCTATTTCCGGATTCTTTTCATGCTGTTGAACGTATGTAAGCCCTGAAGAATTTCTGTTTTACATATCATAGAAATAGTAACATTAGCCGGGGTTCAACTTTAAAATTTTCTTGAACACCATTTGAATAAAAAATTTTTCAATCTCCTCAATCACACAAGGTAAAATACCTTTCTCTGTTTACCAAAAAATTACTCAAGCCCACATAATATTTTTTATCAAGTAGTATTTTCAATTTTTCTTGGACAGTGAGTTGAATTCTTTACTATTTTTAGTAGTTTTAATTATATGTATTAATGGTATTTCTTTAACAACTTTAATTCATAGTAAGACCTGTGACTGTCTTATAGGAGACTCTCATGAATGCAGCTCTTCCATCTAGATGTGTGTGTGCCTGACACAGGGGCAGTTCAGGGCCCAAGACATGTCTGCTGTTAGCCAGTTTACTTTCATTTTTCTGATAGAAGAAGAAAAAATGAATGAATCAAAATAATACTTAATCTTCTTAGTTTATCGTATTCACCTACTTAATAGATATCAAAACTCTAAAGTTGTAAGTACCTTAATTATTTGAGAGCCTAGCAAAACCATAGTGGAAATCTCACTTAGATATTCTGATTCTGTCCTTTATACTACATGCCATAGTAAATGTGCTTTTCAGGGGGTGACCAGGCTGATTTACCTAAGAATCTGCAGACAGGAGTTAAAATCCTTTTCTGGGCCTCACTGATGATTATTGTGATAAAACGGTGTTGTAATTCTGATTACTTATTCAAAGAGGAAAAGGACCCTCATTTCCTCTGCCTCTGAGTGGGGAGAATTTCAAATCACATATGTTGGAACAGGAGACACAGCAAGAGTCGCCACCAGGCAGAGCTGCGTTGCTCCTGGCTTGTTACCGACACCCCATGAGTGGGCGTCCGCTGCGCATGACATCGTGTGTTAGCAAAGGGCCGGAGATGTTGACTCATGAGGCACCATGTTCCCTGACTCTATAGTGTATAAACAACAGTAATTAGGAAAGTCATTATTTGGATAAATAGACACAGGAATCCATGGAACATGATCCCAGCCCGAGTTTATTGTGCATTTACCAACAATCTATTTATATTATTTATAAGAGAGTTCTGAGGTAATCTGAGGATCTAGCGTCCTTTGACAAATGTGGGGGAGCCTGGAGGCCACAGTAAAAGAATGAAGGTGGATCACACTCCAGTCATGCTGAAACCCAATACAAAATGGATTAAAGCTGCAGACCTGAGACCTTCTACATGAAACACAGAGAAGAAAGTTGGGACATGTGTCATGATGGCAGTGATGAGCATGCCTTTGTAGACTGGACTCTGGAGCATGAGGAATAGAAGGAATAAACGTTCCAGTGACCCCCAAGTTCAGTGGTTTTACAGAAAATAGAGGTCCATTCAGAATACAGTCTAGTGCATGGGAGAAAATATATACATACAAAGGTCAAAACAGGGGTCAGCATCCAAGAGACAAATAACAATCCATTTTATGACAAACAGTCAGTCACCCAAATCCCTGACAGAGGAGTCCCCTCAGGCCATGCAGAGACTCCTGGGACAAACCACAGTGCCCCCACCCACCCTGCCCCAGACTCCTGTGGCCTCACATCTGCTCTGAGCTGCCTGCCTCGGGGCCGCCACCTGCATCCCCCCCCTCTCCCTGCTCTGTTCCTGGTGCCTGCCTGGTGCTGCCCTGAGCCTGGAGACCCCCTGAGGCTGTGTGTGTGTGTCCTGGCCTCAGAGATGGGATCTCGGGTGAGGAGTTTGAATGTGGTGAAAGGTGGCAGAACCTGCCATCCTCATAGCCCCGTCAGCATAAGGAGTATTTTGGGCTAAAGGCACCTGAGAAAAGGCAGAGGCCGACGTTCCTGTGACTCTGCCCTTCTTTGATCCTAAAAGCAGCAGCTTGAATCCCCTGGGACACTGTCCCCGGGACCAGAAGACAAGGCACATCCTCATCATCCAGGCCCAGAAGTGGAATTAGGAGGAAGATGTAGGCCTTCTGAAAAAACTTCACCTGCTGTAGCTTCCTGGGTAGGGTGTGACAGTGTGACACTTGCTCTCCGTGTTCTCCCAGAGCGACCATCGCACTGCGGCTTCTCCGCGATCACCACCCCGCGTGAGGCTCCTTTGACACAAACTCACAGTTGTGCCCCCTCCCTGACCTATGATGGGTAGTGCAAAGAGTCTTTTGAGGTACAGCTGTTTCCCATTATTTGTTTGCTGCGAAGGACATGTGGAGAAGGACTGCTGACACTGGAGTTCACTCTTCAGCGGCACGATTTACGTTTCATATCTTACTGAGGTTATACCAGAGTGTAGTGTGCCATATGATTTAGACGCAAAGCTAGTCACCCACTTCAGGTGTGTGTTACCATGCTCACCACCAAGGTGCCCACCCTCCTCCACTAAAGCCTACTGGGCTCCCAACACCCTCTGCCCCCCAACTCCCGTTACCTCAATCCTATAGTCAGGTTTGCAGGAGTTGCTTTAGTTTGGTTTTGTCTGATACTTTTATTTTTTTTTTCTCTTTTAAACATGAGTGAATGGTTGATATTCCCCCCCTTCCTATTTCTATACATAATTCTTCCCAGTGTTATCTTTTTTTTTTTTTTAAAGATTTATTTGTTCATACAGAACTGGGGTACAGGCCAAAGGCTCAGGGGCGGCGAGAGGCTTCACCAGAGACAGAGTGGGGAGCAGAACAGGCAGATCAGCGAATACAATGCTGAGGGGAGCAGCGGGTGGGTCAGGAGAGGTCTGCCACACCAAGTGGTCACCTCCGGGGCAGGCGGGAATCAAACTCATGCGGAAGTGGCTTTAGCTTCTCAGTGCTGTGCTTTAACCCGCTGCGCCACCAGGGAGGACCCCAGTGCTATCTTAAGTAGATCTTTGCCCTGTGTTATAGGCACATGATTGGATATATGGGGTGATCGATCATCCCATCTGAGAATGACCCCAAAATTTACATCAACCTAAAAACAGCAAGTGGATATGTTTATTAACAGATCTAACCTCCTGAGGGGCTGTCTCATAAGAAGACAAAAATCAAACAATCTGGGTTTACTTAGTACGGCTTTGACATTTTTCTCATTTTAAACTGGACTAGACAATGGAATGTTATCATTTAAGGTTCAAGAATGCTGAAATTTCAGTTGATCATAAATACCTGAGAGCCTAAACTAACTGTGGAATGTTCGGCTATGATTTATTTTCTCTTCATAGTTATTTTAAGAGTTTTGCTTCTAGTAATTCTGCTTGATTGGGATTGCTCAGGAGCTTATACCTTCCTGAGAAATTCCAGGTACAGTGAAATACTCAACTGTGTCTCCAAGAACCCCCAGATCCTGTGAGGAGTGACCTTGTGAGCACTGGAGCAGAGACCGGGCCAGGAGGGGGCCACCAGCAGACTTGTCTGTGCCACCACCATGCAGCTGTCACCCGGGTCATCTGAGATGCCCTGACATAGCGGGGGCATTTCTCAAGCAGCTGCCTGTAGGGAAGATAAAATTTTTCTGTACATTCTTCTGTTCAGAAACCCTCTTGAGGTATCATTTCAGTGATAATACTTGTTGTCTAAAGCCCTGAAGAAGGTCTTTGCACTCCCCCAGGCACATTTCTGGTTTTAGTGAAAAACATTTAATTTGTCTCTGGGTGCATTGAGCATAGGGCAGAGATGCAAGAGAATTCAGGTCAGGCTCGGATCGTGGTTTAGAATTATAATTTTTTGACCAAAGTTTTTCTTTGAAAAATCATTTTAGATATTTTACCCCCTTTCAGCCACAGTGGACAGGAACTATTTGAAGCTGTTTTCCTTAGTCCCCTGGTCCCAAGAGTCATACCAAAAGAAGGTGTATGAGGTGTTATCACCCCAAGATCCAGAGTCACTCTTAAGTGACTCTGAGTCAAAGAAAGACTCAGATCTTTCCCCAATGGACTAACACCAGATTTGTTTTTACCCAGACACTTAAAATCATTGTTATTTTGGTTGCAAATGTACAATCTTCTTTGTTTCTTAACATTTAAAAAAAAAGATTTATTTATGCATACAGAACTGGGGTACAGGCCAGAGGTGCAGGGATGGTCAGAGGATTCACCAGAGACAAAGTGGGGAGCAGAACAAGCTGACTAACAAAGTACACTTCTGAGGGGAGCAGTGGGCGGGTCAGGAGAGGTCTGCCGCGACATGTAGATCACCTCCGAGGAAGGCAGGGATCGAACTCATGCTGAAGTGGCTTTAGTTTCTTAGTGCTGTGCTTTAACCCGCTGCGCCACCAGGAAGGACTCTGTTTCTTAACATTTTATTTTCTTCCCATTTGAAGTCTCACAGCCATGTAAAACATTGCCTTCACTATCAAACTGCTATATGAGTATTATAAAATACAAACTGTAAACTAAGATAACCCTTTTTATAGTACTCAGTTTAGTGCATTGAAACAATATTGATTTACAAAGGCAACTAAGGTAATGGGCAAATATCCAATTCCTCTTCTAAAGGATGGCACAAATTAATATGCAAACTAAACACTATATTTGCAGTAGGTGCTCAAAAGTAATGATTGTGAGAAAGTTACTTCCCAAAAGTAATTATAACCAAAAGATACATATGTAATCATTATTTTATAGAATTTAATGGAAGTTAGTTAAATTTTCCATTATAGTGGCTGTGCAAATACACAGTGAAATAGTAACAAAAGCCTTTTGTGACAGTAGAGATATTGTAGAGGATGAAATACTAAGTTAAATAAGTCAGACTAAAGCCCCATCCATAGCATTTCACTCATATGAGATGTGATCAATAGGGAGAAGAGATAAATGGGACCTTCTCCAAGGAAGACCTGCCAGTGGCCACAGGCACATGCCCAGATGCTCATCACCACCCACTGTCAGGGAAGGCCAAATCAGAGCCACAGTGAGAGGACAGCTCACACCCGAACAGTGGACCTTAGCAACAAACAAACAGGCAAACATGAGTCACACATTTTAGGAGGATGTCGGCAGAAGTGAACCACCTTAAACTGTCGGTGGATGTAGCTCGTCCTGCCCCATGGAAAACAGTATGAAGGGTACGCAAACATTAGAAGTAGGTCTACCGAGGACCCCAGCAATTCCACTTCTAGGGATCTACCCAAAAAGTACAAAAACCCACTTTCAAAGGGCTGTTCCAAACTGTGTTCATAGCAGCACTAGTAATGTGAAAAATCCATGGAAGTAAATGGATGCTCAAAATTAACAAGTAGAAGATAGATGATATGTACAGAATGGAATACTCTTCACCTATGAAAAGAGAGAAGACTTGCCTTTGGTGACAACATGGGTGAAACTGGAGGGAATTGTGTTGAGCAAAATAAATCAGAAGGAGAAAGACAAAACTGGATGGTGTCACCTATGTGTGGAATATAGAGAAATATAACAAAGGCCCGAATTAACTCAAACCAATCATAAATCCTGACTGCTGAAGTCAGGCTACCAGAGTGGAAGGGGAGAGTAGAGAACCAAGGGATGTAGAACAGTAGGCTGCAGGGGTGACCTTGGCGTGGGGGCGGTGGGTGTACTAATATCGCTGAAGAGGGGTACTGTTCTCTAAATCACATTACTGTTGTAAACCAGTGTTCCCTCAAAAGAAAAGTAGAGAAAAGAAAAATGTATTTAGAAAACAAATTATACTTAACAGCTCCAGTCTAAATTTTGATTCTAAATTTTGATAAACTTTCCTTCACATAATATCTTCTAAAGCACTGGGAAATAAAATAGGAAGCTTCAATAGAGCCATCTTAAGCATTGTATGTTTCCACTCACAAGTCACCTGTTTTATTATATAACAATATTGCAGTTTACATATTCTCTTCTCATCTTGCCGCTAAGAGTTTGTAATGCCATGTGATTAATTTATGACACAACTGAGCTAAATTGCTTCTGACGTGTTAATGCAAGTTATGCTAAGACATGGGAAAGAGCAGCAAAGTAATTGAAAAGATTTAAAGTAATTGAAAAGAACAAATTCTTCTGTCAGCCCAGGTCGGGGTTCTAGGAGCAGAAGGAGAGAGAGAGAAATGGGGACCATGAAGAAGAGCAAGCAGTACTGCCCCCTAGCCAGGGACAAAGGGAGTGAGCACAGCATTCTCCTGGGCTGAGCCTCTCTGTCCCTGAGCACTCGGTAGGGAGAAGGGAGGAGTCTGCTCCAGGCCCTCCTGTCAGGGGGTGCTGTCAGGAAGGAAGATGAAGCTGGAGGGTGGGTGCTGGGAAGTGACTGTGGGATGTGTTAGGAGGAGAAAGGGCCTAGAGGAGTAGACTAGGCACAGGCAGGCCAGGGTGGAAGAAGCAGATGGTCAAGGATGTGGGAAGGAGGGAGTGTGGAGCTGCCCACTTGAGGGAGGTTGTGGACCATGGGTGGCCACATTCTCCCTGGGTTGTGTGTGGAGAGATAGGAGTGCGCTCCTGCAGGGCCTGTTGAGGGAGAAGGGTGCGAAGGTCAGCACCTCAGGCCAAGCCCTGGTGTCCACAGTCACATAGCTCTGGCTGTTGTATTTCATGAGGAAGCCCCTGGAATTGTTTTTTCTCTTCCTCCTGTCTCCACCTGTGCTTTAAGAGAAGTATCTTGCCATTTGGGTTAAGGGTTATACAGGTTGTTAGGCCTGGGCAAGACTATTTCAGAGAGGAACCCATGGGTCTTGAGGAAATTAAGCTTAGGAAGGAAACCGAACCCTGTATTTTCAACCACTGTGATATTCAGGATCTTTGTGTCTTGGATGTAAAAACTCCATGAAGCATCAGGAATAGGGGGTTGTTGACCCAAGAAGGTAGATCTCCAGATGCTGGTCCAAGCATGGAAGGTCGGGGTGGGAGATGTCCCAGTAGATTCAGACTGCACCCCGATGCATTGTTCAGGGGTTAAGTTGATTCTCACATGGAGAGATATCTTATCCGGTGTGTGGATATACTTGGTGGCATCACAGGTGACTTATAGAATGAATCGTGCTTGATTAAAACATGGCACTTTAATAAAACACCATGCAAGTGTGTGAGAAGGGACTATTACTATAGATGTGGTTGAAATTTAAGTAGAGCCTCTGTTTCTTTAGTGGGTACACATTTTCTGTAAGTTTCAGTTTGAAACCTGGATGCCAAGGTGTGTTAAAGTCCACATGGATGTTTATTGTCTAAGGAGTCACATCAGGGTCTAGTCACAGACACCCCTCTCCCCCCCAACACACACACACATATCCCTGCAGGAGGGATAGAGCTGTGATGCTGATAGCTTCTCATGTGTCCCCACCGCTGTCACACATGACCTGTGCCTGACCTCTGAAGGACAAAGTGTCCCCTCCCCTGTGGTGATGACACAACTGAAGCCAAAGGAGGCGCCCTCTGCTGGGCTGTGACACTCACTGCACAACGACAAGTCGGTTTGCATGTTTGTGCTTTATTGACTTAATACGAGCCTTCTAGAACTTTCCATAGTCAAAATTGAGTTTTAACAACAGCTCAGGAAAGTGATTTTCTAATAAGCAAGTTTTGATTTAGAATTTAGCGAATCATTGAGGGAATTAGGGTCACTCTACAACTTGAAGTCTAAAGCGTTCTCTTCTAATGCTTCTCAAACCTTTGACTAATTTGCAGTGATATTGACCATCATCTGACCTCTTGATCCTCTGTATGGTTAGAAAGTCTTGCTTCCGGGACAGCTTCATCCTGTCATTGAGATGCAGTTTCCGGTCATTGAAAAACCATTGGACTGTGAAGCCCAATTCATTTGTCACACAACTCAGGATTATAGATTCATTTAAGTGGATTGTGTATGTAGTCTGGCCAGCAATGAAATTCATATTACCTGTGGAAAGCGAAGGTGATATGTGAGAGCTGAGCACCCCTTTCTTAGGGATCATACCCTATCAGGCCACAATGAACCTAAATGTCCCCAGGTCATGACAGTGACTCTCCAGCTGGTGGAGTGACTTTGTGTAGGTGACTTGGAGTCTGCAGTCCACAACCCACACTCACCAGGCCACCCCCATATTGGTTCAGGGAGACCTTAGGCCAAGGCCCTGAGGCCATCTTGGTAGTGTCAGCTCCAGGACACTCTTCTCACATGTCCAGCGACCTGCTCAAGGGCACTTTGGCTCCCATGGGTGGTCAGGTCACCAGTATAGGCTTGATGTGACTTATACCATGAGCTCCGCCTCCTCATGCAGATGCCAGGGAATGGGAAGGTGTCAGCACTGTCCCCTGTCCTCATGGACCCCAGGAGACTTCCCTACTGGGGAAGACATGTAGCCTTTGTGAGGTGAGACCGCAGACCATGAAGATGGTCAGCACAGACTCAGGCCTCAGCAGCTGACCAGCAGTCGAGTTAGAAGGTTTCCTAATTTGAAGGGACTTTCCTTTCCAGGTGTCTAGATTTAACTTCACAGTGAAAGAAATATCTAGAGAGCTCTGGTTAGAGTTTGAATTAAATATCTGACCCTCAGAGGGGCAGAGGAAACCACGGCACATAACACAGTTCTCATAGGAAAGCCCACAGCTCTCTCACGCACAGCAGTGAAGGACACATGTACTCTAGGACCGGGAATAAGAAGATGAGTTTAATTTAACCACTTATCTTTGACATACTAATTAGTGGTGGCCAGTTACTACCGAGAGTACAAGAAATACAATGAAAATAGAAGAAAGAGAAGTCAGGACAATGGAAAGGAAGAGACCTGGTAGCATGAACTGTGTGCGAAATAGCTTAGACATTCCAAGAATAAATGTAAAACCAGTCAATTTGGCAAGGTTGCAAGAAAAAGAAAACAACACATTAAAGCAGTTCTAAATCTATACAATGATAATGAACTATAGAAGAGGCAAATTGCGAATTCGATTACTATTGTCATAACACCAAAATGTATTGCAAAGGGACTAATCTATTTATTCAAGGATACAAAGCTACCTGTATTAAAATACACAAAATACTATTGAGAGATTTAAGGGACATGAATGATGAAAAACCACCTCAGTTCACACATTCAAAAACTGACTATGTTGATATAGTAGATTAGAGTACAGTTCCATGGTTTCAATACAACCTTTATCAAAGTCTCTGTGATATATTTTACCAAAAATACATATGTCATCTCAAGGGACCTCAAAGTAGCCAAAAACTGCAGTGTGACCAAGTCATACTTTCTGTTTGAAATCCTGTGACAACATTAGTCAGCACTATGCGTTATGACAAAAGACACAAAGACCCCCATAGACGCGAGCATCTGGTCAAATAATTCACACAAGGGGGTTATAACTTTTGGGGAATAATTGCTTCTGAATTTATATTGGGAAGCCTGTTGTCCAAATGCAAACAAAGTTTAATTAAATCAAGATGGATCAGATCCCTAAAATTGAGAGACAGTGAGCAGGCACATCAAGGATTGGACATGAATGACCCTCAAATCGTTTTGTAATAAGGGATTTTTGAATCATTTATTAATAAGGGATTCACATCCAGATAAAGAAAGACTACCAGCGAAACACCTTGAGAGAAGCAACGGGCCTTGAAGGTCCTTCTTCCTTTTCTAACTAATTCCCTTCCCATATTTGGAGATTTCTAGAGCAGAAAGAACCCCCTCCCTACATTAAATGTTGCGTCCCAGGCCCACCATGACACCAGAGGAACAAGGTGAGGAATAGAATCCAGGATGGGGAATGAGACCGAAGGCCTGGCTTGGCGCTGGGCTTGGCAGAAGTTACATTTGGGGAGACCCAGAGCTTCCAGAAGGTCAGTTGGGACATGAGGCTGCAGGTCCTGAGCTGGAGTTCTGCCCAGGTGCTCAGTGGTGACTGACAGGAGACAGAGAGCTCATAACGGTGGCCAGAGTCCCAGGAAGGGTCTGGGAGAGTGAGGGACAGGCAGGCCCTGGCGGGCTCGGGGACCCCTCCTATTCTCTGTCCAGGGCTTCACTGCCTCAGCTCCCACAGCCGAGGGCAGCTGAGGCCCCTCTGGTCCCCCCTGAAATCCTCACCCAGAGTAGAGATACAGAGCAGGACTGTGTGCAGTAGATTCACCCCCACACCGAGGGCCGGGAGGGACCACTCACCTAGAACAAAGACATGTATAGACTTTTTCTTCATTTGAATCTCTTTCTCCTTGGCTATTATGGTATAAAGTCCTATGTCCTTCTTGGTGACATTCTTGATACACAGTGAACCATCCTTGAATATTTGCTGGTGACTGCTGAATGATGGGCCTGGGATCACTTTTTTTTTTTTAATCACATACACTGCAAGTACATTATTTGCATTCGTTATGTCGCCTTTGTACCAGATGTAACGATTGACATTCTTTGAATAATTCCCAGCACGGATAACCAAATCAGCACTGTTCCTAATTCTGATTAGCTTGGGATGAGCCGGGAGAACACCACTGCTGGGTGGAATCCAGAAGATGTACAGAAAGGCTAAAACAGAAGCGAGGGAAGTCAGTCCATCTTTGCAATATGGGGCCCGAAAGATTCACTCTTAAATCCTCATGGTGGTCTATGTTTATGACTCCAGTTGTTCTGAGTCAGCGCTGTGAACACCATTATCTTGGTGTCCTTGGGGTTATTTTTTCCTCCTTTTCAAAACTCCCCACTCCCAGGACTCAGACCCTGATCCCCCTCAGGGTGTCCTAGGGAGTTGCCTCCCTAACCTGCACCCCCCCCACCCTCTGTCCTCGCTGTGTGACCTTTCCCTGCTCTGTGCCCTTCAGGACACCTGTCAGCACCTGCTAGCATGCTCTAGATCGTTGATGTCTATATTTGTCCAAAGGAATGTGAGCTCATGGGGGCAGGGGCCTGCCTGATCTTGTCCCCCCACAGTGGTGGGTCAGGCTGCTATTCCCTCTGAGTGAATTAATGAGTGATCTCAAGGTTACCACCACCCCTAGTTTTTGCCAAGTTCTGATGCTGGGTAGTAAGTTCAATGTTTAATGCCCTGGTTCTTTCTTACTGTAATGTACTCCTGATCCAAATTCTTATTATTGACTTCTGACATTAAAATTAATCCTCAGTGATGACTAGTTTGCACAGAGGACACGATTCAGCATTTTCTCTCCATCACTGCTTCAGGTCATGTTACTGAGCCCCTGGTCTCCTTCCTACCACAGTTGTCTCCCTTGCAGTTAAAAAGGAAACCAGCTGTGCTGCTCAGAGGACATCTGTCCTCCTGCCCTCCCATGGGACGGCCTGTCCAGCGAGTGTCTGTGTGTCCATCTCCCACCCACCTCCGGTACTGGACATCTCACCTGCCAGCAGCAGCCCCGTCCAGGGGACTCGCCCTCTGTGTCTATGGGCTGAGGGGGCCTCCATGGTGTCTGCCACCTGCTCTGGGCTCCTCTGAGAGAGGGGCTGGGGCTCCAGAAATCTCCCAAGCGCAGCTGCCCCGAGAGTCCGCAGGAAGTGCTTCCTCCTCTGTGCTGAGCCTTCTCCTGAGGAGGGGCTCTTTACAAGGTCATGTAGTCTGGGGGTGGGGTCTTTGCCCACGACTCTACCTCTGCCCTCCTCTCATCCTGCCTCCATGTACATACTTTCTCTCCCATTGCCCTCAGTCAGGCCCTAGGAAATGCTGAGGTCACTGCCTTCTTCATCAGTGATCCCTGACCTACACACACACGCGCGCGAGCACACACACGCACAGATGCACAGTCTCATACACAGGCACACACACACAGATATTGATGGAGTGAACAAACCTAGGACGCCAGTGTCCTGGGCATTCCCTCAGCTCTGGGGCTGAATTCTCTCCTTCATCTTACTTTCCCTCAAGCAGGAGCCTAAGGATCACATCATCCCAGTGATCTCAGCTGTCACCACCTGGTTGAAATCATCCATGGAAATCCCAGAAGATGTAATTGCCCACCTGACATCTTAGAAACACAGCGTCAGATCTCCCCAAAACCGATTTGCAGACAGATTTGACCCCTCTGTGGGAGGCTGAGGAGTTGGGCAGGACTTGCAGATTCTGTTAAGAAAGTTACAGCAAGAATTTGAGATAATAACAAAGTCCTGGGAGAAAGGTCTCCTAGATTTTCTGAGATCATTTACACGATAAGCCATGCATCCATAGTAATTGTATTTTCAGAGTAACTTATTGAGCAAGTGTCCCTGACCTGCTTTCTCCAGGGTAATGACTTAGGTTACATTTCAGGGGGGGATGAACCTGCATTTCTTGAAGTGGTAATGAGGCTTTAGCCCACTTCTCCATGGGCCCTGCTGCCTCTTGACGCTATTCACAAAAGTTTCATGAGACTCAGTCTGTCACTGTGGAAAGGTATTTCACAGTGACAGGTCGACAACAGCATAAATGGGTATTTCATTAATAAGCCCAGTAGGGGAAGCTGGCATGCCCCATTGTATCCACCTGATCATGCAGAAGGCATTACTTCATCACTCAACCAAGAAATCAAAACACCCTTTTAACTGGTCAAAAATTATGACTTTACTAGTCAGCATAATAGAGACTAGATTTACCTTCAACATAATCTCTATTAGGTTGACTCCAAAGTAATTGGAGTAGGTTTCATAACTATCTGAATGTTTTAGATTTAAAAAAATTCATGTTTATTAAATGCTGAATAGTTAAGGCAACCAATAATTTTGGCATGTGCTATGCAGGTGAAAACATCATGTATGTGGAGGGAACGTAAACTGGAGTCACACATTAGTCTTCCGTACGCCAACCAAGGTCTGATGTTTGCATCTGCTGTTACAAGGAAGTACATGAATAAATTCATTAGTTCATAAGGAGCAGCCAGGTGCTATGACAGGTACCTCAAGGACCTATCCTGAGCAAGCAAGCAAAGCCCCCCACAGGTGCATTTGTGCCCCAACATGGGGACCTTGGCTAAGTCATCAGGGAGAATTGCCACCCACCTGGTCACTATCCCATGGCAGCTGCTCATGAAGAAAAAAATTTGCAACTTTCTGTGTTCAGTAAGACCTCCCTTCACGAGCATTTCATGAGCTCTCTGACCACATATGCCCCTCTTTTCCCTTCTCTTCCTCCTATAAACCTGTCCTTGTAAAATGTAATAAAACATATGGAAATCAGTAATATTTGAGACGTATGCAACGTTGGTCAAGGTGTGTCCCTTGCATTACTGATTTTGCAAAGTGGAAGGTGCTTTGTTTTTCCCCTCTGAGGACATATTTTGGGAAGAAAGCCAGAAAAGTAATTTAACTAGGACATGAACATCACTGTTTGGGTAGGTTTTGACTGTAATATTACTGTTATTCAAAAACCCTTGAAATACAAGGGTCAAGTCTTAATCCAGGATGAAAAGAAACTCTTTCTGGCAGTATCAGAACATTCTGTGGACCCACGAGATAGTCCCAAAGAGGGGACCCAGGAGTTTCTCACTCTAAAATCCAAAGCAATCCCTTCAAACAGTGACAAGAATACACATAGAAAATACCCCTGCGGGGTGGTGATAAAGCAGCCTCCACCTGCTGCTGTGTCGGTTCTGCCAAGAACCTTGCCTTTTGCAACAGCAGGATGGGGTGGAGAGTAAGTGATATACACTGGAGCGATAAAAGCAATTATCTAAGATTTTAGTTGAATGGGAAAAAAATTGAATCAAATGAACAAGGACACCAACTTGATTCTGCAAGCAGCTGGTGGTTATCAGATGGGAAAGAGGCTGGAGGGGCCTGAGGTAGTGGTGGAAGGAAGTTAGACTTTTGCTGTGATGGGGATTTGTCCTTGCGGTTCTCAAGGGTATTTCTGTACGCATGACACACATACAATGTTATAAAATGATTTTTTAGTTGCTAGTGGAATCTGGATACTAATGGATATCACGTATGTAGGGGAGCAAAATCCGGACATTTAGTAAAAGTACAAGATTTTTATTAATTGAGGAATAAGATCTCAGCATCTACTCTCATGATATGTATTATTTTGATAATACTGTTTTGTAAAGTTTTTGTAATATTTATTTTACAAATCATAAGAAACTCTTCCTTACTCTCCTTCTAACAGAGATCAGAGCAAATCACAGAGTTTGACTCGATCCAGAACAGGAAGTGATGGGGCCACGTGTACATCGCTCGCTGGCTGCTACCGACACATCCTCAGAACAGTCGGGACACTCAAGGTAAAGGTGCTCACTTGGTGACGAGGCGTGCTGTTACACCCGTTAACAACAGCTGTCAAACAACAGCTGTTAGAACAGTGCTATTGGGACGAAAGAGACCCAGGGAGCAATGGAACAGATTCCACAGCCGCTCGCTGGAAGCAAGGTGACTGCTACACCAGTAAAAAGGAGTCCTAGGCTGGCAGGGGGTGGAGACTGCCTTTAACAAAGGAGAAGAGAGGGGGAGGGGCAGCAGGGTGAAGAGGGTGGGGAAGGGCTGGGAGGGAGACTGGATGTCACATGTATAGAAGGATTGTAGTTCACTCTGAAAGATTACAGAAATAATGAATGAAGGATATAGATATATGGCTTTTTACAGAAAACGAAAATATAAGTAGATTCAAAACACATTCTAGTGTATGGGGAAAATATTTGTATTTGGCTAAAAAGTCAAGGTGATGCCCTCCCTGGTAGTGCAGCGGATTAAAGCGCAACCTGCCAACCCGCTGCAGCTGCTTCAGTGCAAGTTCGATCCCCAGCCCCGGAGCTGACCCACAGGGCGCAGCAGACCTCTCCTGACTGGCCTACCACTCCCATTGGCAGTGTATTTTCATCAGTCTGCCTGTTCTGCTCCCCGTTCTGTCTCTGGTGAGTCCTCTCACCATCCCTGCGCCTTTGGCCTGTACCCCAGTTCTGTATGCATAAATAAATAAATCTTAAAAAAAAAAGGCAAGGCAATAACAAGCAATTGATGCAAATAACACCTTCAATTTAACAATCAAAAGCAGACACCCAAAACATGAGCAGCTTTGCTAAAGGAGACCCCGCCGAAGACATGGAGAGGCCCCTGAACACAAGACAGGTCCCCAAACCTGCCAGGCCCAGCCCAAACCTCACCCTGAGGAGCAAGAGACCCCCTGGCCCTGAGGTGGCTGTCAGGAAGGAAGGTGAGGTTGAGGGTGGGTGCTCAGAAGTGACTGTGGAATGTGTCAGCTGACAAAAAGGGGCCCAGAGAGAGCAGTCTCAGCACAGGGCAGGTTGGGGCGGAGGAAGCAGACAATCAAGATGTGCGTTGTTGCACCCTGAGGAAGGCTGTGGGCCCTTGGGTGGCCGTACTCCCCCTGGGGCATGTGTGCAGAGACAGGAGGGAGCTCCCCCAGGACTGGTTGAGGGAGAAGGAGGTCAAGGGCAGTACCTTAGGCCAGGCCCTGATGTCCATCCCCATAGCTGCGAGTACTGTGTCTCAGGAGGGAACTCCCTGGTGTGGTTCCTTCTGAGCCCACGTATGTACTTGACCTGTAGGATCAGGAAGGGTGTGGGGAAAGTTTCATCCTATATGGCATCAGGGAAACACTGGCCAGTAGCCCTGGGAAGGAGCAGTTTAAAAAGGAAACCTTGGGCAAAGGGAAAATTAAACATAGAAATGGAATCCAACCCTTCGTATTCAACCGATAGGAATATCTCAGGGATCTAAGTGTTTCTTGGATGGTAAACACAATTCCAGGGGGCTTCAGCATTAGGAGGAAGAGGAAGTGCCAGTCTGGGGCAGCCATGGAAGGTGGGGACTTCCGGGAAGATTCACTGGAGCCTGTGAGCACTAGGACCAAGTGCAATGTTGAGGCTGATGGTGATGCCCACATGGAGGGACATCTGGTCCTGTGTGTGCCACACTGCGACGTGGAACAGCCCCCAGGAGGCACTTCTTCTACCGTACAGAAGATTCATCCTTAGTGAAAACATGGCAGCTTGGTATTTTCCACGCAGGTGTGTGAGGAGGCTGATCCCTGGAGATGTGGCTGGGACTTACCTAGAGCCTCTCCCTTCCCTGAGGGGTGCACACTGTCCCAGGACTTCATCCTGAATGCTGGCTTCTCCTCCCTATGTTCCCAGGAGCATCAGCAGACAGTACTTTGTGGCGTGCATACCTGAGGTGTTTTCATGTTCTGTCGAGGTGCTCTCCATTCCTGGGGTCCTTATCACGTCCATCATGTCATCTTCATGTCCAGACACCACCTGGAGGAGGGACAGAGCTGTGATGCTGACAGCTTGTCATATGCCCCCACCACTGTCATATGACCTGTGCTGTCCTCTGAGGGACACTGTGTCCCCTCCCGGAGGAGATGGCACAGCTGAGACCAGATGAGGCGCCCTCTGCTGGGCTGTGACACTCACTGCACAATGACAAACTGCATGTTCATGCTTTATTGACTCAATACAAGTGTTCCAGGACTTCCCACCCCCACCACAGAGTTTTCACAATAGCTCAGGAAGCTTCTTTTCTTATGAGAACATCTTTATTTATAATTTAAAATATCATGTAAGGGAAATAGAATCACTATAGAGTAGGACTATCAAGAGTCATTCACTTCTCCAGGTACTACATCCTTTGATTAATTGGCAGTGATGTGTTCCAGCATCCTCCAACTTGACCCGACTTGTGGGAAAGTAGGAAAGCTTCTGGGAAGCATCACCCTGTCATTGAGATGCAGGGTCTGGTCATTGAAAAACCACGGGACAGTGGAGCTGGGTTCATGTGTCATGCACCTGATGGTGACGGATTCATGTGGATAGAGTGTGTATGTGCTTTCCTGCAAAGAACTGGCTTTTCCCACACCTGTGGCAAGAGGCACAAGGCGATACGGGAGAGCTGAGCACCCCCTTCTCAGGGGTCCCACCCTGTCAGGCCACATGAGCCTAAATGTCCCAGATCATGACAGTGACTCTCCAGCATGTCCACATGACTTTGCGTAGGTGACTTGGAGACTGAAGTCCATATCCCACCCCCACCAGCGGGTGTCAGTTCTGCACACAGAGGCCGGGGCCTCGCAGGACTCTACACACAGATGCATTGTCTGAGGTGAGTGGTAAGAGTTCAGCCTTCACTCATCTTTCTTTTGCTACCTGGATATAACAACATTGAGGGTTTGCTCCACGTGGTCCTGGCCGTTTGCAAGTGGAATGTGGGGACTGAGAACGCAAATGCTTCTCTTTTTTCTCAAAGGGAGTGACCCGCACATCAGTACAGAACGGGTGATTCCTAGTGCAGTGCAGGGAGGTGTGGCTGGGCCACTGACGGGCCGCCTGGGCATTCCCTGGGCTGGCTCTGATTGTCGCTGCAGGACA
>NW_004567142.1:1119330-1128833 GCF_000260355.1 Condylura cristata | reverse complement strand
TGTCAGACAAAACCAGGCCCTGCCCTGTTCCCCTGTGGCCTCTGGGACTGAGCCCTGGCTGGTGACTCGGTGCTGCCATCACCTGTCCAGGAGGCCAACACCAGCAGGGTGCAGCCTCCAGGGTGGCTGGGTTGGGTTTCTGGGACAGGGTGGGCAGGGACTGATAGGCATGAGCTTCTCTGTGGGGGTTCTGGGGGCCTTCAGTCAAGTGCGGACTGCAACTTCATGGTCTTTCAGTGTCAGGGCCATGGGGAGGGGCTCAGGTGTCACCCTGACCTTGCTCCCCCCTTGCTGAGTGACTCTCCTGGGTGTGTCCTTCCCTCTGTAGGGACGGTCTGCAGGGCCTGGGTCCAGGAGGGGAGTCTGACCTCCAGCTTGTCTCCCTGTGTGTGTCCTGCCCTGAATGCTGAAACCCCGTCATGAGGCAGAAGCTAGGGGCTGGAGGCAGGTGAGGCCTGTCCACCCCTGTGCCCCGAGGGCAGGAGGGGCCACTCACCCAGGACGAGGAGATGGGTAGATCTTTTTTGTATTTCCTTCTGATCCTTCTTGACTATTATGGTGTAATGTCCTATGTCC
Organism: Condylura cristata; assembly: GCF_000260355.1. Lineage (NCBI taxonomy): Eukaryota > Metazoa > Chordata > Mammalia > Eulipotyphla > Talpidae > Condylura > Condylura cristata. Next base: position 1,128,257 of record NW_004567142.1, on the reverse strand, counting down.
TTAGTGACATTCTGAATACACAGTGAACCATGCTTGAGTATTTGCAGGTGTCTTCTGTATGCTGGGCTTGGGATCACTTCACTTTGATTTAGTGTATAAGGTGTAAGTACATGGCTGGCATTCATCGTGTCCACTTTGTATCAGACGTAACATCTGCGTTCTTTCTGTTAATACCAGCACGATGGCCACATCAGCATTTTCCGCATTTTTCCCCTTGTATGGAATACTGTACATGTAATTGCTGGGTGGAATCCAGAAAATGTAGAGTAAGACTAGGAGGGAAAACAAAATCAGTCAACAGCTGGCCTATGAATGGGGCTAGGAGTATGACTCTTAAATCATGCTTTGGTGAGTGTGTGTGTTTCCAGCTGTTCAAAGTCAGCAGCCAGCGGCACTAACACCGTCACTTCAGTGTTGGTTCAATTATTTTTCTCTATTCAAATACTTTTTGCAATGTGTGTACCCACCTCATTGTTCTCTGCCCTCAGACCCTGCTCACCCTCAGGTGACCTTATGGAATGCCTCCCTGACCCCCACCCGAAAGATCCTCTGTCTGTGTGCCCTTCCCTGCTCTGTGCCCTTCAGACACTTGTCAGCACCTGATGGAACATTCTAGATCTTTGTTCTCTGTCTTCCTACCAAGAATGTGAGCTCATGCGGTCAGGAATTTGTCTGATCTTGTTGCTCCCACAGTGGTGAGTCAGGCTGCCAAGCCTATGGATGAAAGAATTTTTCCAGGGTGTCCACAACCCGGTAATTCAGCTAAGTTCTGATTGGGGAGAAAGTCCAGTGTTTAGTGCCCTGGTTCTTTCTTATTTTTGACTCCTGTCTTTAAAATTACTCCTCAGTGATGAATAGCTTCTCAAATTACACCATTCAGATTTCTCTCCATCACTACTACAACTCATGTTACCGGCCTCCTCCCCTTCAGCCACAGCTGTATCACTTCAGATTGAAGAGGAAGCCATCTAACTGCTTAGAAGACTCCTGTCCTCCCGGGGGACAGCCTGTCCCATCTAGTGTCTGTGTGTCCATCTCCCACCTCCCACAGTTCTGTCTCTCACCTGCCAGCAGCAGCCCTGTCTGGGGACCCGCCCTCTGTGTCCATGGGCTGAGGGAGCCTCCATGGCATCTGCCGCCTGCCCTGGGCTCCTCTGAGAGAGGGGCTGGGGCTCCAGAAGGCTCCAGGCACAGCTGCTCCTGAGTTCTCTGGGTGGTGTTTCCCCCTCTGTGCTGGGCCTCCTCTTGTAAGGAGGCGCTCCTTACAGAGCCATAAAGTCTGGAGCTGGGGTCTTTATGCAGGACTCTACCTCCTCCCTCCCCTATCTGCCTCCCTGTTCATACTTCCTCCTGTATTGCCCACAGGAGGTCCAGCACTGCTGAGGTCACTGCCTTCTTCATCAGTGATCCCTGACCTATACACACACCTTTCATATCTACAATGCAGCATCGAACTCCCAAAACTGGAATGCACAGACAGATGTGAGACTTGGGACCCCCGTCCCTTGCTGTGCAGGGGGAGGGCTTAAAGATCTTGTTAATAAAGTGAATTTGACTGGCCACCCCGATGGAGCTATGGACCACGAAGGGGCCCTATTCTCCCAGGGTGTGTGTGTGGAGAGATAGAAGGAAGCTTACCCCAGGGAGGAGGAAGGGAGGCTGTGGAGAAAGTCAGCACCACTGGCCAGGGCCATGGTGTCTGTCAGCCCACAGGGGCTCAGTGTTGAATTCATGAGGGAGCCCCCTTATGAGCCCACATACATGTAGCAGCCCTGAATCATGAAGGGTGGAGTGAAGCTTTGTGTCATTTGGGCTCAGGGGGGCCCAGGTCAATCAGCCTTGGAAGGAGTATTTCAAAGAGGACCCCCGGGGCCAAGGGGACATTAGGCATAGCAATGAAACTAACTCTACGTATCCAGCCACTAGGACACACCAAGGTCTGAACATCTGGCTGTCCTTGACGGGGAAGACAATTCTTGGAGCTTTTGGATTAGGTCTCCCCTGGCCCAGAAAGAATCTGCGGTTTCTGGTCCAGTCAAGTGAAGTGGGGACGTGCCAGGAGATTCCGATGCAGCCCTGTGAGCACTAGGCCTGATGCATGTTCTGAGGTGTGGTTATTCCCCTGTGCAGGGCCATCTGGCCTTTGGTGGCTCCGCTGTGGTCTTTGGGAACAGCCCGCGGAAGCCTCCATCCTAGTTACTTACCTCATCAGTCGCTCGCCATGTTGATACGGAGTAAGGATGTGGGTGGAACTTGCCTAGAGCCTCTCCCTTCCTCTGCGTCAACTTGCCCCAGAATGTATATTGAAACCCTGATTCTCCAAACTCTCCCCCTCCCGATCTGACCAGGTTGAATTAGCAGACAGCATTTTGTGCAGTTCACATCTGTTGTGTTTTCATGCACATGGGGTGTCTACTCCTGGGGTCCTCATCAGTGTCTGGATTCCCCCCACATTCCTGCAGGCGGGACAGAACTGTGATGCTGACAGCTTGTCATGTGCCCCCACCACTGTCACATGACATGTGCTGTCCTCTGAGGGACAGGATGTCCCCTCCCCTGTGGAGATGGCACAGCCAAGACCAGGGGAGGCGCCCTCTGCTGGGCTGGGACACTCACTGCACAAGGATAAGGTCAGTTGCAAGTTTGTGCTTTATTGACTCAATACAAGTGTTCTAAGGCTTCCCATCCCCACTGCGTAGTTTTCTAAAAGGTCAGGAAGCAGCTTATCTCATGAAAAGAATTTTGATTTACACTTAAATGAGTCGTCTGAGGACAATAGAGTCCGTCAGATCACCAACAACAAGAGGTGTTCGCTTCTACTGGCTGTCAACCTTTTGACTAATTTGCAGTGATATTTCCCAGCATCCATTATGTTGACCATGTCTATGGTGAGGACATTATGTTTCTGGAACCTTCTTTCGTGGAGTTCCAGTGGCTTATCATTGTAATACCAGTAGACCAGGTAGCCACTTCTGTATGTCGGGCACCTGAGGATCAGCGAGTCATTCAGGTGGACCGCGTACATCCTTTCCTGGGCAGAATGGGCATTCTCATTCCCTGTGGTGAGAGGCACAAGGCGATACGTGAGAGCTGAGCACCCCCTTCTCAGGGGTTGCACCCTGTCAGGCCACATGAGCCTAAATGTCCCCAGGTCACTGACTCTCCAGCTGGTGGAGTGACTTTGTGTAATGACTTGGAGACTGCAGTCCACACCCCACACCCACCAGGCCACCCCCATATTGGTTCAGAGAGACCTTAGCAAGGCCCTGAGGCCATCTTGGTGGTATCAGCTCCAGGACACTCTTCTCACATGTCCAGCGACCTGCTCAAGGGCACTTTGGCTCCCATGGGTGGTCAGGTCACCAGTATAGGCTTGATGTGACTTATACCATGAGCTCCGCCTCCTCATGCAGATGCCAGGGAATGGGAAGGTGTCAGCACTGTCCCCTGTCCTCATGGACCCCAGGAGACTTCCCCACTGGAGAAGACATGTAGCCTTTGTGAGATGAGACTGCAGACCATGAAGATGGTCAGCACAGACTCAGACCTCAGCAGTAGAGTTAGAAGTTTTCCTAACTTGAAGGGACATTCCTTTCCAGATGTCTAGATTTAACTTCACAGGGAGTGATCTAGAGAGCTCTGGTTAGAGTTTGAATTAAATGTCTGACCCTCAGAGGGGCACATAACACAGCTCTCATAGGAAAGCCCACAGCTCCCTCACGTGCAGTGGTGAAGGACACTTGTACTCTAAGACCAGTATAAGAACGGGTGCCTGGCGCACAGAGGCCGGGGCCTCACAGGACTCTGCACACAGATGCATTGTCTGAGGTGAGTGGTAAGAGTTCAGCCTTCACTCATCTTTCTTTTGTCCTTCTTAGAGATAACAACATTAGGGGTTTGCTCCACCTGGACCTGGCCATTTGCAAGTGGAGTGTGGGGACTGAGAACACCAATGCTTCTCTTTCTCCCCAGTGGGAGTGACCTGCACATCAGTACAGAATGGGTGATTCCTAGTGCAGTGCAGGGAGGTGTGGCTGGGCCACTGACGGGCCGCCTGGGCATTCCCTGGGCTGGCTCTGATTGTCGCTGCAGGACACTGACTCCCCAGGCAGCAGGGCGGCTGCTGTTGCTTCTCCACCCGCAGCCAGACTCTGCCCTGGGAGCTGATGCCCTCAGGACAGTGGGCTGAGCAAGGGCTGGTGTCAGGGAGCCCAGAGAAGCCCCAGGGTGACGGGGGCAGGGCAGTGACTGCTGATGACCTGGGGAAGAATCTGATGGAGATCATGGTCTGTGTGACTCTAACTCAATTACTGCAGCACCTTGAACTCTGTTGATTTTAGTTGGGTAAATAGTAAACACTTGCAGGTTCTCCTGCGTCTCTGAATGACCCTCAGTCATTCATTGTTGACTGACTGGATTGTGTTTAGGGCAACTGTCCAGTGAGTGGCGTCTCTCATCACTTGTCTCCCTCAGAGGCTCCAGGTGGTCCTGCTGGACGAGCCCCCGCCAGGTCGGCCTTTCCCTCTGCCCCTGCCTGGGGACACTGAGTGTCCTCCTCTACCTCCCACAGCCCCCTTGGCTGGTGACTACTGGCCTGGTGTTGCCTTGTGTCCACACTATTGTCAGACAAAGCCAGGCCCTGCCCTGTTCTCCTTTGGCCTCTGGAACTGAGCCCTGGCTGGTGGCTCGGTGCTGCCATCACCTGTCCAGGAGGCCAACACCAGCAGGGTGCAGGCTTCCTGGTCACTGGGTCTGGGTTCCTGGGTCAGGGGTTGGACAGAGGTTGATATGAGAGAGCTTCTCTGTGGAGTCCGGGGTCCCTCCTTAGGCCCTTACTGAACCCTCCAAGTCTAGGATCAGGGTCATGGGGTAGGGTCTGTATACATAAGGGGCCACCCTGACCTGACCCCCTCTGCTGACTGACTCCCCTGATGTGTCCTTCCCTCTGCAGGGACAGTCTGCAGGGCCTGGGTCTAGGAAGGGAGTCTGACCTCCAGCTTGTCTCCCTGTGTGTGTCCTGCACTGAATGCTGAAACCCCGTCATGGGACATAAGCAGAGGGGCTGGAGGCAGGTGCAGGCCTGTCCATCCCTGTGCGTGCAGTATATTCACCTCTGCGCCCCGAGGGCAGGAGGGGCCACTCACCCAGGATGAGGAGATGCACGGATGCTCTATTCAGTTGCTTCTGATCCTTTATGGGTATCATGGTGTAATATCCCGTGTCCTTCTTCCCGACATCCAAGATACACAACGAACCATCCTTGAGTATTTTCAGGTGATTGCGATATGCTGGACCTGGTTGCAATTCACTGCTGTTCCTTACATATCCCGCCAGTAAATTTTCACTCACTATGTCTTCTTTAAACCACAAGTAACGGTCGGCATTCTTTACATAATCACTGGTACGGATAACCAGATGATGGTCCCCACCATATTTCGTCCTGGATTGAATAATGTCTTCGCCACTACTGGATGGAATCAAGAAGATGTAGACTAAGACTAGGAGGGAAGAGAGAAATCAGTCAATATTGGCACCTAAGTGTTGAGTTATTTTCAGGACAGGAGCTTGGTTGCTTTTCGCGGCAGGAATGCGGTGAGGGCACAGCCACTGTGGAACGGGTTTGCAGGCAGGCCTCTGCTGCTCGAGCAGAAGTTCTTGTGCCCTTTGTTGAAGTCATATAGGCTGTGAAAGCTGATCATGCCATAAGGCATGAGGAATAGGGCCCATAGGGTGGGATAGAAATGGGGGACAAGGTTTTATGAGGGACAGAGAAGGGGACACATGACCATGTGTCAAGAGACATTTGCATCAGCAGAGTAAGATGTTACCAGGGGCAGAGGTGTCCCAAGCCTGCCACTGAGACAGTCATGTCATCAGGTCGACAGCAGCCGAGGTGTCCCCAGGCCAGCCTGGTGTATGGGCTGTTCTCTGTAGGGAGTCAGGGAATGTTCTTTTGTGATTTGCAGATAGCAAATAGGTCACAGTTGCCCATGAGAGACCAGCAAATAGCCAGCTCGTAGGACCCTACAAGCTATTAAGGCTCATCCTTCCATCCTCACTTGGACTGTTAGTGTGTCTCAGGTTGTCCAAAGCCAGCAGCTCTACCACCATTATTCAGTCAGTCTGACGTAACATCTCCTGTTCCAGATGTCATGTCCCAGGTGTGTGTCCTCACCCTGCGCTGCCCTCAGGCCCCTGCTCACCTATATTGTGTCTTTGCAGGAGCCTTCCTGACCCCTGCTCAGAGACCCTCCGTGTCACCTTTCCCTGCCCTGTGTCCCTCAGGACAATGGTCAGCACCCGACAGTGTCTTTGTTCTCTGCTGTCCTCTAGAAAGTGAACTCATGCAGGCAGGACTTGCTGCCCCCAGTGGTGGGTCAGGTGCCAAATCCCGTGGGTGAAGGAACTTTCCCTGGGTTTCTGCAGCCCACTCATTCTTTGCCAAATTCTGGTGTTGGGGAGAAAGTCCAGTGTTTAATGCCCTGGTTCTACCTTATTACAGAGTATTCCTGATTGTATTCTTACTGTTGACTGCTAGCTATAAATTATGCCTCACTGATGAGTAGTTTGCACAGAGGACACGATTCAGCATTTTCTCTCCATCACTGCTTCAGATCATGGTACTGAGTCCCCGGACCCTTCAACCACAGATGGCTCCCTCAGTTTAAAAAGGAAGCCATCAGCCCCTGCTCAGAAGACACCTGTCCTCTTGTCCCCCCAGGGAACAGCCTGTCCAGCGAGTATCTCTGTTCCATCTCCACCCACGTCCAGTACTCATTATCTCACCTGCCAGCCGGAGCCCCATCCCGGGGGCCCGCCCTCTGTCTCCATGGGCTGGGGGTGCTTCCATGGCGTCTGCTGCTGCTCTGGGCTCCTCTGAGAGAGGCACCGCTGCTCCTGAGTGTCAGCGCTGAGGTGCTTCCTCTTCTGTGCAGAGCCTCCTGCTGGGGAGGACTCCTCTCAGGTTCATGAAACCTGGGGGTAGGCGGGGCTTTTGCCAGGACTCTACCTCTGTCCTCCTCTCATCCTTCCTCCCCTGGGGCCCACAGTCAGGCCCTAGAAACTGCCTCTATCAGTAATTCCTGACCTACACACATGCAGACACACAGGGATGGGCTAAAATAGACCGGGACTCCAGTGTCCTGCACATCCCCTCAGCTCTGGGTCTACTTCTCTCCTCCATATTGACTTTCCTCAAGTGGAAGCCAGGACCCACATCAGCACAGTGACCTCAGGATGTCACCACCCTGTGCTCGAATCGCACATAGAACTTTAAAGATGTGAAGGCCCAACTGACACCTTCATAATGCATTTCGGACTCCCCCAGACCCAGATGCACAGAAAGATTTGACCTCAGTCTGTGAGGCTGAGGAAACTGCACTGGGAGCAGCTGCAGGTACTGTAAAGCGAACTATGCGGGGCAGACTGGGTTGGACCCGAGTCCACATCTCACGTGTTGTCAGGAGAGGCTGATTTATGTACATTGGAGCCCACTTTCCCCAATGTAGATGGGACTGTTCTCTGTGGGGATGCAGAGATACAGGACATCCCACCCCATGGAGTCTTTGCAGTGAACCCACCTGGGGTTATTCCACCCTACATAGAGACTCCAATTTTTCAGATAAGGGAGGAACTTCCATTTTGTGACACAAAATTCCAGCCAAGAAGTTGCCATCTTACAGGGTCTCAAAGACTCAGGTGGTGGCCTTATTTCTCAACAAAACATTCCCCAAAAGACTTAAGGGTGTAGTGAGGGGTCAGGGGATGTTGCCTCCTGAAAAGACCCTGCTCCATCTCTATGGGCATCAGCATGGTGGTAGCTCAGGGTCCATCCACACCCAGGGACTGGTTGGCCCAGAAGGAGCAATGGTTCCTTGTAGTGGAAGTTAACCTCAGATGTCCTCAGGAATGTGCTGGAATAGATCATTTGAGGGCTGACACGAAAGACCCCAGGGAAAGGATTCAGACAGGTTCTTGACCTATAGTTCTACTTGATCAGCTGTGGCTTCGGTCCTTCTGGAAGCTCCTGGAACATTCCTCCTGTTCAACTCTGGGCTTGACCCTGCACCCCCACAGAGAACAGGCCTGATGTGGTCCCTGCCCTTGGGGAGGGCCTGGCCCTGAGCTGTGGTTACACAGCAACTAGTCCGTGGTGGTGGAGGAGTGAGGGAAGAGCCCCAAGTGGTCACACGTAGTGGAGCCCTGGAACAGAGAAAGAGTGAATTTTGCTGCTGACTTGGGCATGTAAGGAAGTGACCACAGATTCCTGTACATTAGGGAGGGCCCTGTGCTGATGGCTTTTTAAGGTAACAGCTAGAACTACAAATAATGGTGTGATAACTGCAGATCTTGTTTTTAGAGAAACTTCTTAGACACTGGCACTCATATGTGTCCACAAAGTAGAAATGAAGAAGGTCCAGCATCACCTTGAGCTGAGTGACCTTCCCACCTAACTCAGTTGCATAACAGGAGTTCGGTTCCTCTTCACACGTCTTACACACAAACTGCACATGTGGGGGCACACATTGCTCTTGTTTTGAAACCATTCAGATCATAATTCAATTTGGCCTCCACAAATGTATAAAAATAACATCTTTCTATCTCTCAAAAAAAAAATCTCAACCTGTCATAGTATGTTTTTGACCAATAATATAATATACTTTTTTCTTGGTTTTGTTGGCGTCCATGTTGGGGCCTTAGATCGCTCTGGGAATGATCTGTCAGAGTGGCCAGTCAGCGGTGCAGGCCAGTTTATTAACAGCGACCCCGCGTCAGCCGTGGAATCCGTGTCCGAGGCCTCGGCTGCCTCTGCCTGAGCACCGGGTCTGCTCAGATGTTCTCCTCGCTGGAGCCGCCCCTTTGTGGAGCCGCGTGATGACTTATGCTCCTCATTCCGACCGACTCTGGCTCTGGCCTTGTGCCATTTC
>NW_004567142.1:1110936-1118990 GCF_000260355.1 Condylura cristata | reverse complement strand
ACCTCCGCCACCCCATGCACCCCCACCAAGGGCAGGCTGTTTTCTGTGTCTCACATTGATCTGAACCTCTCTGATGTTGGACGTGACCTGTCCTCTCCTGGTAGCATAATAACCACCATCCTGCTCTAGATAATGGCAGGTTGCCCCTGAGGCAGCAGGAAAGAATTTACTAGTAGGAATCTCATGGTAGAATTGTTTGAGTAATGTTCGGTGGAAGAATGGCTGTGGCAATCCAAGTCAGAGTCTGGATAGCTTCTCGCTTCTTTTCTGGAAGGTGGTCCCTGGACTGTGGACTGCAGTTCTCTTTGGTTGAATAAAAACCTTTAATTGTCCTGTATTTAGAGGCTAATTTTACAGAACATATAATGATTCGGTATCTTGTATGATTTAGAAATGCTGTATGTACTCAATGAATTTCCATCCTTTAATTGACTTGTCAACAGCACTCTATAATTTCTTTCTTAGGAAAGTACTTGAGGCAACCACATTAACAAAATATTGCTGAAAAAACATTCCTATGTCATTAAACCACAACATACTTTTACTGGTCAAAAATCTTCCAAGATTATGTTGACTCCAAAATAATCGGAGTAGTTTCCATAAAGATCTGAATGCTTTAGACTTTTAACTTCATCTCTCTTAGGTGCTGAGTAGTTAAAGCAAACAATAACTGATTTTGACATAAGCTATGAAAGTGAAAACATGATGTATATGGAGAGAACATAAACTGGAGTCACACACATTAGTCTTCCGTACGCCAGCCAGAATCTGTTTGCTTCTAGGCGGTAAATGCATGCATTCATTAGTTCATGAAGGAACAAGCGGGTGCTGTGGCAGCCACCTCAGGGAGACCCCAGACCTGTCCTGGGCAAGCAAGGGACACCCTGCTGGGTGCACCTGGGCCCCAACATGGGGCCTTGGCCGGGTCACTGGGGGTATGGCCACACACCTGGCCACTGTCCCCCCGCAGCTTTCTTAGGAAAAATGAAAGAAAAAGTTTTGCAACTTTCTCTTTGTTGAGCCCTCCCTGAATTAGCTCATCAAAAGGCAGCTCTCTGCCCACATGTGGCTATGCAGGTGCCTCTCTTATTCTTTCTGATCTTGCTATAAACCTGTCATTGAAAAATGTAAAACAAAGAAATGTTGAAACAAGGGTATTTGAGATGTAAGGGTCAGTCAAGCTGTGTCCGATGTAAGGGTCAGTCAAGCCGTGTCCATGTCCCCAGATGCATTACTGATTTTGCAAGCACTAGCTGCTGCTTTTCCTCTGGAAAAGGGAAGAAATCTGTTTAGGGAAGAAATCAGAAAAGTAGTTTCATTAGGACTTGACCATCACTTTCCAGTTGGAGTAGCTTTTGACTATAGTAGTAATATTATTACTCAAAAACCCTTGAACTAAAAGGATCAAGACTTACCCAAGAGGAACAGAAACTCTCTCTGGCTTTATTAGAACAGTCCACAGACCCAAGAGGTATCCCCAGGAGGGGACCCAGGGGCTTCTCATCCTATGATGCAAAACAGTTCCTACAAGCACGCAGTAGAATAATCAGGGAAATACTGTGCGGGTATCACCCTGCGGGTGACGAAGCAGCCTCCGCCTGCGGTGGGTCCTGCCACCCTGACCCAGACAGAATCTTGCCTGTGGCAGCTCCCGGTGGGGACGGGGGTGCGAGAGAACTGTCAAAGGGAGAAGGCAGTCGCCTCAGCTTGAATGTGTGGGGGGAGAGGGGGAACCAAATGAACCAGACGGCAAACTGGACTCCAGGAGCAGCTGGTGGTTATCAGAAGGGCGGGAGGCTGGGGGGGCGAGAAGAAAAGGGGTCCCTGGTGGGTGGTGGCCTTTTAGAGTGCTGGGGTTTGTCCTCATAGCTCCCGAGGGCATTTCTGTGTATCTGACACATACACATGTTATATGATGGTTTATTTATTCCCAGTGGTATTTGTATGTTAACTCACATCACAAACATCGAAGGAAGTGGCGAAATAGGGACAGTTAGACTCTCAGGTGAGGAACTGATGAGAAGAAAGGTGTCAGACCCGTCATCCCAATATGCCACCTCAGCAGGAAGATTGTTGTGGTAGTTACAGGAGGAGAAGGCTTTGGTGGCGTGAGGAATGGTTCAAGTGGGCAAGTTCCCATAGAGAATAGTTGGATGGTCCCATAGAAAAGAGACAACTCAGGACCCCAGGAGAGAGAAAAGCTTGCACCCTGGGGAAGTGACCAGGCCTGAGCACAGATCCACTTGGGCTGAGCTTCCTCTGTACCCCAGGGCTCCCCACGGGACAATGAATAATCTTCCCACACTCTGAGGTAGACTCCCAGGAAGAAAGGTCTGGAGGATGGGTGCTAGGAAGTGACAGTGTGTGTGTTGGCTGAGGAGAAGGGACCTAGAGAGAGCATTCTGGGAACAGGACAGGTCAGGGTAGAAGAAACAGAGGATCAAGTTTGTGGGAGGGAGAGAGAGGGGCGCAGACCCCCTGAGGGAGGCTGTGGACCTTGGGGTGGCCATGTTCCACCTGCAGTGTGTGGGGAGAGACAGGCGGGAACTCCCCGCAGGCCTGGTTGAGGGAGGAGCACTTCATGTCTCAGGCCAGTTTCTGGAGTCCACCCGTTTTTTGGCGCTGAGTGTTATATTTATGAGATATCCTCCTAGAGTGGTTCCTCCTGGCTTCCAGGAACAGGAATGTGTAGTAGAAATGCTTTCAATGTGGGGTTCAAAGAAAGAATGTCACAGGCTCAGGCAAAAATGTTTCAGAGAAGGCTCCCAGTATTAGGGAAAATCAAGTTAGAATGATCTATAGCTTCAACCCAAGAAACTCTCAGGGATTTCTGAATTTCTAGGAATTCCCATGTCTTAAATGGTTACAAAAACTCCTTGGAGCATGAGGATATGAAGGTGGTGGGCCCAGAATGGAAATCAGCAGTTGCTTTTCTAGGCCTGGACTGGAGGAGTGACCAGGAGATTCAGTGTTGCCTGTGAACTCTAGGACAGATGCATGTTCTGGGCGATGGTGATTCCCACGTGGAGGGACAGCTGGTTCTATGCACACACTGCTTGGTGGGGAGCAGCCCAGAGGCCCCCACCCTGCAGAAGGCTCCTGTCCCTGATTATAATGTGGCCTTTAGCAGGGGCCATGTAGGTGTGTGAGGAGGCCCAGTCTGGACATGCGCCTGGGTCTTACATACAGCCTTTCCCTTCCCCAGGGGTGCACCTTGTCCCTGAGTTCAACCTGAAGTCTGGACTCTCCAAACCCTCCTCCTAGTGTTTGCAGGGACCTCACAGCCAGCATTTTGTAAAGGGCATTGTGAAGCATGCAGTGGGGCTATTAATTCCTGACACCCCCAAATTTCCCTGGAGTAGGGATAGAGCTGTGATGTGGACAACTTCTCATGCTCACCAAGCTACATGGCCTACGCTGTCCTCTAAAGGACACCATGTCCCCTTCCCTCTGAGATGGCATAACTGTGCCAGAGTGTGCGCCCTCTGCTGGGCTGTGACATTCTCTGCACGAGGACAAGGTCAGTTTACATGTTTGTGTTTATTGAATCAACACAAATCTTTGAGAACTTTTCATCCCCATCACAGAGTTTTCACAACAGCTCTGGAGACACATTTCCATTCAGAAAATTTCAACGTAATTTTTTAAAAAGATTTATTTATTCGTGCATACAGAACTGAGGTACAGGCTAGAAGCACAGGTGCGGTGAGAGGATTCACCAGAGACAGAGCCGGGGGCAGAACAGGCCGACTGACCAAGTACATTGCTGAGGGGAGCAGCGGGTGGAGCAGGAGAGGTCTGCTACGCCATGTGGGTCACCTCCGGGCTGGGGATCAAAGTCTCACTGAAGAGGCTGTGGCTCACTTGCAGTGCTGAGCTTTAACCCGCTGCGCCACCAAGGAGAGCCCTCAATGTAAATTTAACGAGTTGTGTGAGAGGCAGGGTTCCTACTGACCACTTCAAGTCGGAGGCGTTCACTTTGTCCAGAAATTAATCTTCTGACAAACTTGCAGTGATATTGCCCGGCGTCCTCCATCTTGACTTTGTTTATTACAAGAGTCATATGGTCCCGTGTCAGTCTAATCCTGTCGTTGAAATTCAGCCTTCTGTCATTGAAAAACCAGCTGACAGATGTTCCAGCAGTTCTTGTCAGACACACTATTAACATAGTTGCATTTACTGGGACTGTGGCTCGGCTCACTTGGATGGACTGGCGATTCACAGGTTCTGTGGAGAAACAGCAGTGACAGAATGAGGGACCTGGCCTGTGGACAGCCCTCTTCTCTAGGTAGTGAGGGTGTCACAGTCAAAAGGAGCCTGGAAAATGAAGGCATCAGGCACACCAGAGTGCTCACCCCACTTAGTGTGGGGGATTTAGTGTGCCCAAATCCCCTTGGCCACTGGGTAGGGCCAGCACCAGGAATCTGCTCACATGTCCAGAAACTTTGTCAGGGGAGCATTCATCTCCTGTGGTTTTCATGTCTCCCTGTCCTAGAACTGGATGTGACTTATACAATAAACACCCCTCCTCATACAGACTCCAGAGAGTGTGGAGGGTGTCAACATTGCCCCTGTGCTGATGGAGCAAAGGAGATTCTCAAAATCTGGAAGACATGTCATTTTTGTTGTTGATACACAGACAATAAAGATGGCCCAGTCCTTACGACTGAGACATGAAGAGCATCAGTTTAAACGATTTGTCTTTCTGAAGAGATTTGAACTTCCAAGGTGTTCTTTTAAGATTTCCGTGGTGCCTCCCTGGTAGCTTAAGGGTTAAATCTCAGCACTAAGAATACAAAGGCCCAGAAGGCTACTTGATTTCCATCCAGGGCCATGGAGCTGACCCAGATGGCACAGCAGACCTCTTGTGCTCCCCTCAACAGGTGTTCAGTAGATCCACCTTTTCTGCTCTACACTCTGTCTCTGGTGGATCCTCTCAACACCCTCCTGCACCTTTCTCCAGCACCACAGTTCCTATAATAAAAAGATCTGAAACCTTAAAATTAAAAATGTTTCTCTCAGTGAAATATCTAGAAAGAGATGGCTAGAATCTCAGTTAAAAGACTGGGACGTAAGAAATAGAAGAAACTACTGTAAGAAACAAATTCTCATGAAATCATACTTCATTATAAAAGACCCAAAATTTTCACTCTAAGATCAAGAATCAGAGAAAAAGGTTGCTTAAACTCCTTTTCCTCAACATACTAGGAAGTTTGGCAGAAATTCCTGAAATACAAGAAGTAGAATGCAAGTAGCTGAATACAGGCCTTTAAGAAGGTTGATTTAGAATGTTCTAAGCTTCCTGAGGTATCGCTTTAGAGATAAATTCTGTAGGATCTGGTTTGCAGGAAAGGAATCTGATTTCTTAAGTTCCACTTGATGTCTTGCACTAAAATATCAACCCACATCATAGATGTATTGAAGATGGGGATCCATCGTTGTGTGTGAAAGGATCACACACCCCCCCACACACACACACAGACATTAGGAAGGAATCACTCACCTTGAACAAAGTAATACAAAGATCCTCTTAAGGTTTTGTTATTTGGCATTTGAACTCTTATGGTATAAAAACCTGTGTCCACCTTGCTGATTCGTGAAACCTTCAGGGTACCGTCCCGGTTTATTCTGTATCGACTATTGTATGCCGGCCCCGGGGTCATTTCATGTGTTGCAAATGTATATGATGCAACTTGATTGTTCACATTCAGGGTATCACCTTTATACCAGACTATGCTTATAGCATTTCTTGGAATATTGTAAGCACATATATTAGCATCCGGATATTGAATAAAAGGGTATGGACAGGTTTCTGCAGAAAATCCGCCACTGGTAGGTGGGATCCAGAAGATTAAGAGTGAAACTAGGAACAAAGTGAGACAAATCAGTCAGTATTAACGTTCTGCATTGGGATGGACAAGCACATTCTTAAATCCTCATTCAGGTCTGTGTGGGGGGGGGCACGAGTCCTGTGTGTGCACAATGAGCAGCATGAACAGTGTCAATCAGCCCTTCTCCCATTGTTTTTCCCACTGAGCGCTCTGGGGTGTGTCCCCCTCCCCCCCCTCAGACCCTGCTCTCCCTCAGGGCGTCCCTGGGAGATGCCTCCCTGGCCCTGCTCTGAGACTCTGTGTCCTCACTGTGTGACCTTTCCCTGCTCTGTGCCCTTCAGACACTTGTCAGAATCTGGCAGCACATTCTAGATCTGTCTACTCCCCAAGCAAGAGAGACCCCGGAGGGCAGGGACTGCTCTGGTCTTGTCCCCACTGGTGGGCCAGGCTCCGTCCCTGTGGGTGAGCCAGTGTCCCCGGGCCTCGGGGCCTCGGTTTGTGTCAGTTCAGATGTTGGTGAGTGAGTCCACGCAGGGCCCTAGCACTGCTCTCCTGGACTGTGCTCCCGACAGCAACTGCCTGCACCTCTGTTTCCAGCCGTCCTCGTGGGAGCCCCATGGGCAGTGGCTCGGTTGCTTATTTTCCCCCCCTCGCCGCCTGAGACCATGCTGCTGAGTCCTGCCTCAACTTACCCCACGTCCTCTGCTTCAGTTAAAAAGGGCGTATTGGGTGCCTGTCAGAGCCCTCTTGCCCCAGGGGACTGTCTGTCCAGCGAGTGTCTGTGTGTCCTCCACCTACCTCTGTTATCTCACCTGCTAGCAGGAGCCCCATCCAGGGGACTTGCCTTCTGTGTCCATGGGCTGGGGGGGCCTCCATGGCGTCTGCTGCCTGCTCTGGGCTCCTCTGAGAGAGGGGCTGGGGCTCCAGAAATCTCCTAGGCGCAGCTGCTCCTGAGTGTCAGCGCTGAGGTGCTTCCCGCTCTGTGCTGAGCCCCTTTTGGGCCTTGTTTTTGGGGGCCTTGAGGCTTGGGGTTGGGGTTTTTCCTTTTTTTTACCTCTCCCCTCCCCTTCAGCCTCTCTGTTCACCCTTACTCCAGTACTGCCCCAGTCAGGCCTAGTAACTGCTGAGGTCACTGCCGTCTTCATCAGAGATCCCCAACCCGCACACACACACACACACACACACACACACACACACACACACTAACCTTTTCCACATACACTCAGACAAATATTTGACTAAAACTCACCTGAGACTTTATTGTTCTGGGCATGCCCTCAGTTCTGCGGCTGGATCTCTTCTCCATCTTGCTTTCCTTCAAGCAGGACCTGGGGTCACATCTGTACTGGACCTCAAGGTGTCACCACCAGGTGTTCACTGTCAACCAAGGAAATTTGTAAATACGTAATTGTCCAAATGACATCTTAGAAACACAGCTTCAGAGTTCCCCAAAACCAGGAAGGACAGACAGATGTGAGCTGGGGGAGTCTCCAGACTGGGACTGGGTAGACGGGTCTGCGCTTAACACTTTCTTAGGGGGGCAGACCTTAAGGACACAGGAGTCCACTTTCCCCCCAAGAAAGATCTGACCAGGTCCCAGATAGGAGGCATCCTCCAAATATATGCCCCCAGCAGTAACAGCCCTGATAGGAACTCCAAATCCCAGTCAGTAGGAAATTTCCATTTGTGACAGAAATTTAGCCAAGCAGGTGCCATTGGACAAGGTCTCAAAGGCTCTGAGATTGTGGCCTCTTCTCTCTGCCAGAACATTCCCCAGAGACTTGAGGGTGAAGACAAGCTTAAGTAGTGTGGCCTCCTAAAGTGAGCCTCCTCCTCTCCATCAGGGTCCATCATGGTCATAGCTCAGGCCCATCACCCAGGACAGGAAGGCCCAGAATGAACACAGTTCCTTGGAAAGGAAGGTGAACTCATGAGCCCTAAGGAAAATCCTGGGGCCGATGGTTTCCATCTCAGGAATCTGGTTTACTGACCCAGGGAAAGGACTCAGGCATGTTCTCGTCCCTCTAGTTCTACTTGATCAATGGTGGGTCCTGTCCTTCTGTCATGAGAAGGCTCCTGAACATTCCTCCTGGTCAACCCTGAGCTCGGCCCTGGGTCCCCACAGAGAACAGGCCTGCTGTGGTCCCTGAACTGGGGGAGGAGCCAGCCCTGTGGTTACAGAGCAACTAGTCCATGATGGTGGAGGGGTGAGGGAAGGGCCCC
>NW_004567142.1:1107833-1110691 GCF_000260355.1 Condylura cristata | reverse complement strand
TCCACCCAGTCAGCTGTGTGCTTCTCACACACCGCAAGTAGGACTTTCCCGGAATAGCACAGTGCTGTCTCCATGATGGGAGTTGTGGCCTGTTACAAAATGTGCCACCTCTTATTGAATCTGTTCAAAGAAACACCACATTCCTCAGTGATAGTCCCATCGTGGGAGTTAATCAGGGAAAATTGAGTGTTTCATGAATGTTCACAAAGTTATCATTTACCAAATTGCTGCAGGTCATAGTTCATGTTAACAAGCTTGATTTAAATGGAGACAAAGTTAATCACTAAAGAATCAGTACTATTGCACATGATATTCTAAAAATTCTAATCATTTCCACTCCTCCATTCAGTCTTGGTCGTGACCTTTTCACCTTTTTTCAATGTTCTGGAATCATTATCTAACCTATACTCCGGAATATTCTCCAGTTCTGCAATGAATCTCACAGAATAAACTGATTATTTGATAAAAGCCAGAAATTTGTCATGACGGCAGTTGAGTGCTGCTGAGACTTCATTATATTTTTGACAAACACATAAGGCTGTGACTGTGCTCATAATTTCAGGTAACAGCTAGAATTACAAAGAATGATGTTATACCTGCAATCTTGTTTCTAGAGAAGCTTGTAATTTTAGACTCAGGCATTAGTACATGTCCACCTAAGTAGAATGAATGTCTAGCATCGCCTCAAATTGAGCGATTCATCCCACGTAACTCAGTTGTGTAACAGGAGTTAGGTTCCACTTCACATGTCTTACACACAGACTCACACACAGGGGCACACATTGCTTTTGTTTTGAACCATTCAGAGCACATTCAACTTGGCAACCACATTTGTATAAGGTAACATTGTTCTCTCTCTCAACAAAAAGTATCTCAACCTGTCATAGTATGTTTTTGACCAATAATGCAGTATACTTTTTTCTTGGGTAGGTTGGGGTTCATGTTGGGGCCTTAGATCACGCTGGAATGATCTTGACAGAGTGGTCAGTCAGCTGCGCAGGCCAATTTATTAACAGCGACCCCCGCGTCAGCCACACAGCGAGGCTGTTCTGTCTCTATTTTTCTGAACTTGTCTGATGTTGGACGTGATCTGTCCTCTCCTAGTAGCATAATAACCACTATTCTGCTCTAGATATCAGCAAATTGCCCCTGGGCAACAAGGAGATTCTAAGAGGAATCTCATGGTAGAATTGTTTGAATAATCTTTGGTGGAAGAATGGCTGTGGCAATCCAGGTTAAGGTCTGGATAGCTTCTCGCTTCTTTTCTGGAAGGGTCCTTGAACTGTGGACTACAGTTCTCTTTGGTTATATAAAAATCTCTATTTTTTTCTGTTATTAAAAGGCAAATATAAGCAGCATATAAAGAGTAGTTATTTTGTATGATTTGGAAATGCCCTGTATATTCAATGAATATCCACTTTAACTGAATCTTCACTCTAATTTGCCAATTACAGAAAGTACTGAGACAAGAACAAAGTCTTACTGGAAAGCTCTCCTAGATTTTCTCAGACCATTTCTGTCAAGAGTCCATAGTGTGTGTGCATTTAGGGGGTAACTTACTGGGCTATGTCCCGGAGGGATGACCCTGCATTACTGAATGGTGATGAGGCTTCAGCCCACCCACTTCCCGTGGGCGCTGCTTGATGCTATGCACAAAAGCTTCACTAGGCTCAGTCTCTCTCTGTGGGGAGGTATATTTCCAGTGACAGGTCGATGACAACACAAATGACTTTTAGTTTTATGTTTTATAAAGATTTATGCATACAGAACTGGGGTACAGGTCAGAGGTGCAGGGGGTGAGAAGATTCACTGGAGACAGAGTGGGGAGCAGAACAGGTGGATCTATGAAGTACACTGCTGAGGGGAGCAGCGGACAGGTCAGGAGAGGTCTGCCGCGCCATGTGGGTCAGCTCCCTGGCTGGGGATCGAACTCCTGCTGCAGTGCCTGTGATAGCTTCATAGTGCTGTGCTTTAACCTGTTGCACCATCAGGGAGGGGCCATAAATGACCATTTTATTAATAAATCGGTAAGGGGTGCTGACATGCCATGTTGTATACAACCATCATGAGAATGGCATTCCCATATCACTAACCAAACAATCAAACCATCCTTTGACTGTTGGGAAATTTTCCAAGATTATATTGACTCCAGAATAATTGCAGTAATTTCCATAAATACCTGAATGCTTAGATTTTACAAACATCTCTATTCAGTGCTGAGTATTTAAGGCAACCAGCAATTGATTTTGGCATGTGCTATGCAGGTGAAAACATGATGTAGATGGAGGGAACGTACCGGAGTCACACACTGCTGGGCTTCCGTATGCCAGCCGGGCTGTGATGTTTGCATCTGCTGTTACAGGAGGTAAATGCATACATCCATTAGTTCATAAGGGACAACCGGGTGCCATGACGGGCACCTTAGGGAGGCCCCAGACCTGTCCTGGGCAAGCAGGGGACACACTCTGGACGCATTTGTGCCCCAGCATAGGGGCCTTGGCCAGGTCACTGGGGGAATGGCCACACACCTGGCCACTATCTCAAGGCAGCTCTCTTATGAATATAAAAGGAAAAAATTTGCAACTTTCTCTTTGTTGAGCCCTCCCTGAATTAGCTTATCAAAAGGCAGCTCTCTGCCCACATGTGGCTATGCAGGTGCCTCTTTGTTCCATCTGATTTTGCTATAAACCTGCCCTTGAAAAAATGCACAATAAAGAAATGTTGAAACAAAAAATATTTGAGATGTAAGAGTCAGTCAAGCTATCATCACTGGTTTTGCAAAGCACATCTGCTTCTTTTCCCACTGGGAATTTAGCTTAGGGTTGAAATCAGAAAAGTAATGTAATTAGGATGTGAAC
>NW_004567142.1:1102468-1107583 GCF_000260355.1 Condylura cristata | reverse complement strand
CCATCTGGGTTGATGCTTCAGGCTGCTGGGCAGAGCGCATTCCCCACCTGAGGGCCTGGTCATGGTCCCCTGGACGTGCTGTGTTCCGCATACAGGGGGACAGAGGCCTTAACGCCGCTAAATGACAAGAAACCAATTCCACATGAAATCGGTCTAATTGTTGTGCCAGGTAAGACCCCCAGGAAGGGCATTTGGTGAGAGCCCCAGGAGAACCCCCTACCCCTACCCACACAAGGCTGTTCTCTGTCTCTGTTGCTTGAACTTCTCTGATGTTGGACTTGACCTGTCCTCCCCTGGTAGCATAATAACCACCTTCCTGCTCTAGATAACAGCAAGTTGCCCCTGGGGCAGCAAGAAGGAGATACTAGGAGGAATTTCATGGTAGAATTGTTTGAATAATCTTTGGTGGAAGAATGGCTGTGGCAATCCAGGTCAGGGTCTGGATAGCCTTGGTCTTCTTTTCTGGAAAGCTGTGCTTTAAACTGTGGGGTGTGCTGACCACAGACCCTGCCTGACTGGAGGCCGTGCTGACCATGGACCGTGCTGACTTCGGGCCCCTGACTGACCTGGGGCCGTGCTGACTGTGGCCCCTGCCTGATCATGGGCTGTGCTGACCGGGGGCTGTGCTGACTGCAGGCCTCTGCCTGACCGGGTGCTGTGTTTGCATCTAGTGTTTCTACAAGGTAAAATGTATGAATTCATTACTTCATAAAAGAACAGCCAGGTATTATGACAGGCACCTCACAGCAGCCCTAAACCTGGGCAAGCAGGGAGAACACCCTGGGGACATTTGTACCCAATATGCAGTCTTGGACAGGTCATCGGGGAGAATTGCCACACCTGGGTAATATCACAATATTCTTCAGAAATATGAAAGAAAAAAATTTACAACTTTCCCTTTTCTTGAAAGTTCCCTGAATTAGCTTATCAAAAGGCAGCTCACTGCCCACATGTTTCTATGCAGTGCCTCTCTTGTTCTTTCTGATTTTGCTATAATCTTGTCCTTGAAAATGGTAAGAGGGGCCCTCCCTGGTGGTACAGCGGGTTAAGCACAGCACTGAGAATCTAAAGCCACTTCCGCATGAGTTCAATTCCCGCCTGCCCCGGAGGTGACCACATCCGGGAGACCTCTCCTGACCTGCCCGCTGCTCCCCTCAGCAGTGTACTTCATTGATCTGCCTATTATGTTCCCCACTCTGTCTCTGGTGAAGCCTCTCACCGCCCCTGAGCATCTGACCTGTACCCCCCAGTTCTGCATGCATAAATAAATAAGTCTTTAAAAAAGAAAAAAAAATGGTAAGGAAACATATTTCAAAACAAAAAATATTTGACATGCTAGGGTCAGTCAAGGTATGCCTGTGCCCTCTGACACATTATTGATTTTACAAATGGAGACTTCTTTTTGTCCCTCTGGGAATTTAGCTTAGGAAAGAAATAAGAAAAGTAATTAAATTAGAATGTGAATATCACTTTGCAATTTGAATAGGTTTTGACTATAGTAGTAGTATTGTTCAAAAACGATATATAATGGTGAGATTTCACCAAAGATGTACAGAAACTCTCTCTGTATTTATTAGGACACCCAGAACCAAAAGGTATTCCCAGGACCCAGAGTTTCTCATCTTATGGCCCAAAAATATTCTGACAAACACACAATAGTATAACAAGGGAAAACACTGTGTGGGTATCACCCTGCGGGTGACGAAGCAGCCTCCGCCTGCGGTGGGTCCTGCCACCCTGACCCAGACAGAATCTTGCCTGTGGCAGCTCCCGGTGGGGACAGGGGGGCGAGAAAACTGTCAGAGGGATAAGGCAGTCGCCTCCGCTTGAATGTGTGGAGGGAGAGGGGGAACCAAATGAACCAGACGGCAAACTGGACTCCGGGAGCAGCTGGTGGTTATCAGAAAGGCAGGAAGCCAGGGGGCGAGAAGTAAAGGGGTCCCTGGTGGGGTGGTGGATGAAGTTGCCTTTTAGAGTGCTGGGGT
Source organism: Condylura cristata (assembly GCF_000260355.1). Lineage (NCBI taxonomy): Eukaryota > Metazoa > Chordata > Mammalia > Eulipotyphla > Talpidae > Condylura > Condylura cristata. Next base: position 1,105,598 of record NW_004567142.1, on the reverse strand, counting down.
TTGTCCTCACAGCTCCCGAGGGCATTTCTGTGTATCTGACACATACACATGTTATATGATGGCTTATTTATTCCCAGTGGTATTTGTATATTAACTCCCTAGAGGAGGGATAGAGCTTTGATGCTGACAGCTTTTCGTGTGCCCCCACCATGTTACATGACCTGTCCTCTGGAGGACAAGGTGTCCATTCCCCTCTGGGATGGTATAAGTGAGAGAAGAGGAGGTATAAGTGAGCCCCTCTGCTGGGCTGTGACATTCACTGCACAAGGACAAAGTTGTTTGCACCTTTGTGTTTATTGACTCATATAAGCCTTCTAGACTTTTCAGCCCCATCATTGATTTTTTCACACCAGCTCAGGTTTCCAGATTGTAGAATTTAATGAATCATGTGATAGAAAGGGTTCCTACCGACCACTTCAAGTTGGAGACGTTCACTTTGTCCAGAAATTAATCTTTTGACGAACTTACAGTGATATTCGCCAGCATTTGCCATCCTGATTTTGCGTATTCGAAGAGTCATACGGTCCCGTGATATCGTCATCCTGCTGTTGGGTTGTAGCCTCTGGTCATTGAAAAACCAGTAGACAGAGCTGCCAACAATTCTTGTCAGACACACTATTAACACAGTTGCATTGACTGGGACTGTGGCTTGGTTCACTTGGATGGTCTGGCGACTCACACGTTCTACAGAGAAAAAGCCATGATAAGATGAGGGGGCCTGGCCTTTGGGCCTCCCTTTTCCTTAGGGACAGGAGACCTCACAGGTCCTCACCCCAGTTAGTGTGGAAGACCTGAGCAAGTGCCCTTGGCCACTGGTCAGGTCAGCACCAGGAATCTGCTCACATGTCCAGAAACTTGGTCAGTGAACACTCATCTCCCATGGTTTTCTTGTCCCCCTGTCCTAGGACAATGTGACTTATACAGCAAACACCCCTCCTCATACAGACTCCAGAGAGTGGACGGTGTCAACATTGTCCCCTGTGCTGATGGAGCAAAAGAGATTCTCAAAATCTGGAAGACATGTTGTTTGTTACTGATGCACGAGCAATAAAGATGGCCCAGCCCTGGCCTCACGACCGAGGACCTGAAGGGCAGCAGTTTAAACTATTTGTCAATTTGAAGAGATTTGAACTTCCAGATTTCTACTTAAATATTTCCGTGGTGTCCCCCTGGTGGCCTGAGGGTTAAATGTCGCACTACCAGCACCAATGGCAAAGAAGGTCACTGAGACCCACCCGGGCCAGTGAGCTGGCCGCAAAGCACAGCACAATCTCCTGTCTTCCTGCTGCTCCCCTCAGCAGTTTCATTCAGTAAATCCACCTTTTCTGCTCTACATTCTGTCTCTGGTGAATCCTCTCAACACTCCCCTGCACCTCTCTTCTGCACCCCAATTCTTCTACACAAAAATCAATAACTGAAACCTTTAAAAATAAAAAAATGTTTTTCTTGGTGTAATAGAAAGAGAGATGGCTAAAATCTTAATTAAAAGACTGGGACTTTAAGAATAGAGCAAATTTACTTTAGTTGACATAGTAAAATTCTCATAGGCAAAGCCACAGAAATCATACCCAAATGGTGAAAGATCCAAAACTTTTTTTAAAAAGATCTATTTATTTATGCTTACAGAACTGGGGTACAGGCCAGAGGTGTGGTGGGTGAAAGGATTCACCAGAGACAGAGTGGGGAGCAGAACAGGCAGACTGACAAAGTACACTGCTGAAGGGAGCAGCAGGCGGGTCAGGAGAGATCTGCCACACCATGTGGGATCGAACTTGTGCTGCAGTGGCTTTGGAGAACTTCATAATGCAGTGCTTTATCCCATTGCGCCACCAGGGAGAGCCCCAAGATCCAAAACTTTTACTCTAAGATAAGAAATCAGGGAAAGAGGCTGCTTAAACTCCCTTTTGTCAATATATAGGAAGTGGTGGCACATACTCCTGAAATACAAGAAATAGAATGCAAGTAGCAGAATATGGGCAAATAGAAAGGAGGATCTAGAATGTTCTCTGTTTGCTGGGGTATCAACTTATAGTTAATTCTGTAGGGTCTGGACTTCAGGAAAGGAGTCAGATTTCTCAAGTGAATGTCTTGCACTAAAAGATCACACAACCTCATGCATGTAAAAAAGAGGGGATCCACCTTTGTGTGTGAAGGGATCGCCCCAACAACCAGACATTAGAGAGGAGTCACTCACCTTGAACAAAGTAATACAGAGATGCTGTCAAGGTTTCATTATTTAGCATTTCAACTCTTTCGGTATAATAGCCAGTGTCCACCTTGCCAACTTGTGAGATCTTCAGGGTACCATCCTGTCTTATTGTGTAACGACCGTTGTTTGCTGGCCCTGGGATTAGTTGATGTGTTGCAAATATATATGATGCAAGTTGATTGTTGATATTCCGGATGTCACCTTTATACCATATTACACGTGTAGCATTACTTGTAATATTTAAAGAACATATTCTTGCATTCAGATTATGAATATAAGGGTATGGACAGGTTGGGACTCTATACCCGCCACTGGTGGATGGGATCCAGAAGAATAAGACTGAAACTAGGAGCAAAGTGAGAGAAATCAGTCAGTGTTTGTGCTCTGCATTGGGATGGACAAGTGCATACATGAAATGCTCGTTCAGGATGTGGGGGGAAGGTGGGCACATGTCCTGTTTGTTCAGAGTCAGCAGCATGAACAGTGTCACTCAGCCCCTCTCCCCTTGTTCTTCCCACTGAACGCTCTCCGGGGTGTGCCCCCTCCCCACCCTCAGACCCTGCTCTCCCAAAGGGTATCCCTGGGAGATGCCTCCCTGACCCCGAATGAAAACATTCTGGCCTTACTGTGTGACTCTCACAGTCCTATGCCCTTCAAGAGACATGTCAGCATCTGACAGTACATTCTAGATCATTCCCCCCATACAAGAGAGACCCCGGAGGGCAGGGACAGCTCTAGTTTTGTCCCCACTGGTGGGCCAGGCTCCGTCCCTGTGGGTGAGCCAGTGTCCCCGGGCCTCGGGGCCTCGGTTTGTGTCAGTTCAGATGTTGGTGAGTGAGTCCACGCAGGGCCCTAGCACTGCTCTCCTGGACTGTGCTCCCGACAGGAACTGCCTGCACCTCTGTTTCCAGCCGTCCTCGT
>NW_004567142.1:1096353-1100353 GCF_000260355.1 Condylura cristata | reverse complement strand
ACAAGCTTGATTTAAATGGAAATGAGGTTAAAGATCAAAGAACCAATATGATTGCCCAGTTACTCTGAAAAATTCTAATCATTTCCATTCCTTCAGTCCTGATGGGTGACATCACACCTTTGTTCACAGTTAATGAAACCCTCTTTTCCATGAGTTCTGCAATCACTTATCTAACTCACTTTGTGATCCATCTATCCTCTAGAATATTCAATTCCACTCTTGAATGACACAGAATAGATTTTAAATGTGGTAAATGCAAGAAAGCTGTCATGACAACAGTTGAGTGCTGCTGAGGCTTCCTTATGTTATATTTTGACAGATAAGGCTGTGACTGTGCTTATAATTTAAGGTAACAGCTAGAATTACAAGTAACGGTATTATACCTGCAGAGTTTGTTTCTAGGGAAACTTGTAAACCCAGATACTGGCATTAATATGTGTCCACCTAAAGAGAAATGAAGAATGTTTAGATCACTATGAAGTGAGCAGTTCTTCCCATGAAATTCAGCTGCGTAACAGGAGTTAGGTCCACTTCACACTCCCTACACACAGGCTCACGCGGGGCACACATTGCTCTTATTTTGGGCCCTTCAGATCACATTCAGTTGCTACCACAGTTGTACAAGGTACATCGTTCTCTCTCTCCCTCAACAGAAAGTATCTCAACCTGTCATCGTATGTTTTTGACCAATAATATAGTATACTTTTTTAAAAAAAAAAGATTGATTTATTTTATTCATACAGAACTTGGTACTAGCCAGAGGTGCAGGGGCAGTGAGAAGATTCACCAGAGACACAGTGGGGAGCAGAACAGGCAGATCGACGAAGTACACTGCTGACAGGTTCAGCGGGCAGGTCAGGAAGGTCTGCCGTGCCATGTGGGTCACCTCCAGAGCAGGGATCAAACTCATACTGAAACAGCTGCAGCCAACTTGCAGTGCTATGTCCTAACCCACTGCGCCAACAGGGAGGGCCCAATACAGTATTCTTTTTTCTTGGTTGTGTGGGGGCTCATGTTGTGGCCTTAGATCACTCTGGGAATGATCTGTCAGAGTGGCTAGTCAGCGGCGCAGGCCAGTTTATTAGCGACCCCGTGTCAGCCGTGGAATCCGTGTCTGAGGCCTTGGGCTGCCTCTGCCTGAGCACCGGGTCTGCTCAGATATTCTCCTCGCTGGAGCCGCCCCTTTGTGGAGCCGCGTGATGACTTATGCTCCTCATTCCGACTGACTCTGGCTCTGGCCTTGTGCCATTTCACCTGCCTCTTCCACCCTAAGGTTCTTTTCCATCAAAGGCCCTTGTCAACCATATCAGGTTCAGAGTCTTTGGGGAGCGGGAAGGGGAGGGCCATCTGGGTTGATGCTTCAGGCTGCTGGGCAGAGCGCATTCCCCACCTGAGGGCCTGGTCATGGTCCCCTGGACGTGCTGTGTTCCGCATACAGGGGGACAGAGGCCTTAACGCCGCTAAATGACAAGAAACCAATTCCACATGAAATCGGTCTAATTGTTGTGCCAGGTAAGACCCCCAGGAAGGGCATTTGGTGAGAGCCCCAGGAGAACCCCCTACCCCTACCCACACAAGGCTGTTCTCTGTCTCTGTTGCTTGAACTTCTCTGATGTTGGACTTGACCTGTCCTCCCCTGGTAGCATAATAACCACCTTCCTGCTCTAGATAACAGCAAGTTGCCCCTGGGGCAGCAAGAAGGAGATACTAGGAGGAATTTCATGGTAGAATTGTTTGAATAATCTTTGGTGGAAGAATGGCTGTGGCAATCCAGGTCAGGGTCTGGATAGCCTTGGTCTTCTTTTCTGGAAAGCTGTGCTTTAAACTGTGGGGTGTGCTGACCACAGACCCTGCCTGACTGGAGGCCGTGCTGACCATGGACCGTGCTGACTTCGGGCCCCTGACTGACCTGGGGCCGTGCTGACTGTGGCCCCTGCCTGATCATGGGCTGTGCTGACCGGGGGCTGTGCTGACTGCAGGCCTCTGCCTGACCGGGTGCTGTGTTTGCATCTAGTGTTTCTACAAGGTAAAATGTATGAATTCATTACTTCATAAAAGAACAGCCAGGTATTATGACAGGCACCTCACAGCAGCCCTAAACCTGGGCAAGCAGGGAGAACACCCTGGGGACATTTGTACCCAATATGCAGTCTTGGACAGGTCATCGGGGAGAATTGCCACACCTGGGTAATATCACAATATTCTTCAGAAATATGAAAGAAAAAAATTTACAACTTTCCCTTTTCTTGAAAGTTCCCTGAATTAGCTTATCAAAAGGCAGCTCACTGCCCACATGTTTCTATGCAGTGCCTCTCTTGTTCTTTCTGATTTTGCTATAATCTTGTCCTTGAAAATGGTAAGAGGGGCCCTCCCTGGTGGTACAGCGGGTTAAGCACAGCACTGAGAATCTAAAGCCACTTCCGCATGAGTTCAATTCCCGCCTGCCCCGGAGGTGACCACATCCGGGAGACCTCTCCTGACCTGCCCGCTGCTCCCCTCAGCAGTGTACTTCATTGATCTGCCTATTATGTTCCCCACTCTGTCTCTGGTGAAGCCTCTCACCGCCCCTGAGCATCTGACCTGTACCCCCCAGTTCTGCATGCATAAATAAATAAGTCTTTAAAAAAGAAAAAAAAATGGTAAGGAAACATATTTCAAAACAAAAAATATTTGACATGCTAGGGTCAGTCAAGGTATGCCTGTGCCCTCTGACACATTATTGATTTTACAAATGGAGACTTCTTTTTGTCCCTCTGGGAATTTAGCTTAGGAAAGAAATAAGAAAAGTAATTAAATTAGAATGTGAATATCACTTTGCAATTTGAATAGGTTTTGACTATAGTAGTAGTATTGTTCAAAAACGATATATAATGGTGAGATTTCACCAAAGATGTACAGAAACTCTCTCTGTATTTATTAGGACACCCAGAACCAAAAGGTATTCCCAGGACCCAGAGTTTCTCATCTTATGGCCCAAAAATATTCTGACAAACACACAATAGTATAACAAGGGAAAACACTGTGTGGGTATCACCCTGCGGGTGACGAAGCAGCCTCCGCCTGCGGTGGGTCCTGCCACCCTGACCCAGACAGAATCTTGCCTGTGGCAGCTCCCAGTGGGGACAGGGGGGTGAGAGAACTGTCAGAGGGATAAGGCAGTAGTCGCCTCAGCTTGAATGTGTGGAGGGAGAGGGGGAACCAAATGAACCAGATGGCAAACTGGACTCCGGGAGCAGCTGGTGCTTATCAGAAGGGCAGGAGGCCGGGGGGCGAGAAGTAAAAGGGTCCCTGATGGGTGGTGGGTGAAGCTCCCGAGGGCATTTCTGTGTGTCTGACACATACACATGTTATATGATGGTTTATTTATTCCCTGTGGTATTTGTATGTTAACTCATATCACAAATATCGAAGGAAGTGTTGAAATAGGGATAGTTAGACTCTCAGGTGAGGAACTGATGAGAAGAAAGGTGTCAGACCCGTCATCCCCATAAGCCGTCTCAGCAGGAGGTTTGTTGTGTAGTTACAGGAGGAGAAGGCTTTGGTGGCGTGAGGAATGGTTCGAATGGGCAAGTTCCCACAGAGAATAGTTGTATGGTCCCATAGAAAAGAGACAACTCAGGACCCCAGGAGAGAGAAAAGCTTGCACCCTGGGGAAGTGACCAGGCCTGAGCACAGGTCCACTTGGGCTGGGCTTCCTCTATACCTCAGGGCTCCCCATGGGACCATGAATAATCTTCCCACACTCTGAGATAGACTCCCAGGAAGAAAGGTCTGGAGAGTGGGTGCTGGGAAGTGACAGTGTGTGTGCTGGCTGAGGAGAAGGGGCCTAGAGAGAGTAGAGTGGGCACAGGGCAGGTCGTGTGGAGGAACAGAAGCTCAAGGATGTGGAGGGAGGGAGGGTATCAGCCCCATGAGGGAGACTGTGGACTCTGGGGTTACCATATTTCTCCTGGGTTGTGTGTGGAGAACAGGGTTGAGCCCCCCCACAGGCCTGGTTGAG
>NW_004567142.1:1083717-1085091 GCF_000260355.1 Condylura cristata | reverse complement strand
CCTCTGCTTCAGTTAAAAAGGGCGTGTTGGGTGCCTCTCACCCCAGGGGACGGTCTGTCCAGCGAGTGTCTGTGTGTCCTCCACCCACCTCTGTCATCTCACCTGCCAGCAGGAGCCCTGTCCTGGGGACTCGCCCACTGTGTCCATGGGCTGGGGGGGCCTCCATGGCGTCTGCTGCCTGCTCTGGGCTCCTCTGAGAGAGGGGCTGGGGCTCCAGAAATCTCCCAGGGGCAGCTGCTCCTGAGTGTGAGCACTGAGGTGCTTCCCGCTCTGTGCTGAGCCCTCTGGGCACTGGGCTTTGAGGGCCATGAAGCCTGGGGGTGGGGCTTGTCCATATCTCTGCCTCTCCCCTCCCCTTCAGCCTCCCTGTTCACCCTTACTCCAGTATTGCCCCATCAGGCCTAGTAACTGCCGAGGTCACTGCCGTCTTCATCAGAGATCCCGACCTGCACACACACACACACACACACATACACACACACACACATGCACAGATACACACTCAACCTTTTTCACAGACACTCAGATGACAAATATTTGACTAGAACAAGTGTGTCCTCATCATCCCTTTATCTCAGGGACTGATTTTCCCCTCATCTTTCTTCCCTCAAGCAGGGCCTAGAAACCCATTTGCACTTGATCTCAGGATGTCACCACACATGTCCTCACTGTCAGCCATGGAAATGTCTAAAGATGTAATTTTCCCACTGACATCTTAGAAACATGGCTTCAGAGTTCCCCAAACCCAGGAGGCCCAGACAGATTGAGCTGAGCAAGGCCCCCTTCTTTGCTGGGAAGGACGTTGAGCCCCTTGTAGCCAAGTGGGACTGGGCAGACATCTGTCACCCAGGGCTGCACTCAGACTTTCTCAGGGAGAGCTGACCTCCTAGACATGGGAGTCTACTTCCCCCAAAGATCAGACCACATTCCAGAGAGGAGGCATCCTCCCCATCGGACCCCCAACTGGCATAAACAGCCCTGGATCAGACTCCAAGTCCCACGTCAGGGGGAAGCTTCCATTTGTGACACACAAATCAGCCAAGCAGGTGCCATCTTATGGGGTCTCACAGCTTCTGAGACTGTGGCCTCTCTTCCCTGCTGGAACATTCCCCAGAGACTTGAGGTCACAGTTAAAAGACAGGGTGGCTCAGAATGAACAGAAACTCCAAGAAGGTGCAGTTCATCTCCTTTGCCCCAAGGGAAGTTTTTAGAACAGAAGGTTTCCCTCCGAGGAATATAGTTCACTGTCCCAGGGAAAGGACTCACACAGGTTCTTGTCCCTTTAGTTCTGCTTGATCAGCTGTGGGTCCTGCCCTCCTGTCACGAGGAGGCTCCTGAACATTTCTCCTGGTCAGCCATGGGTTGGGCATGGGG
>NW_004567142.1:1077444-1083552 GCF_000260355.1 Condylura cristata | reverse complement strand
TAATGGGGCCCCTGCATCCAGAGGGACAGAGGTCCCAAGTGCATTTTGCTGCTGACTGTCTGGGCGTGTTAGGAGGTGACCACCTTATTCTGCAGGGGACCTTCTGGCCCCTTCTCAGCAGGCTACCACGATAATGTTGGCTGATGCTGCAAATCTACCCTTTACATGTCCACCCAGACAGGTGTGTGCTCAGCCTTCCCAAGCAGGCCTTTCCAGCCTTCCCAAGCAGGCCTTTCCAGCCTTCCCAAGCAGGCCTTTCCAGCCTTCCCAAGCAGGCCTTTCCAGCCTTCCCAAGCAGGCCTTTTCCAGCCTTCCCAAGCAGGACTTTTCCGAACCACTGGGAGTTTTCCTCCTAATGGGTGTTGTGGCCTGAATCTTAACAAAAATGTTCTAAGAAACACAAGATTACTCAGTGAGTGTTCACTTGTGGGAATGAGTCTGTGAGGGGAATATTGAGTGTTCTGGGCATTCACAAAGTTATCATTTACCGAATTGCTGCAGGTCACATGCTGACAAGCTTGATTTAAATGGAAATGAGGTTAAAGATCAAAGAACCAATATGATTGCCCAGTTACTCTGAAAAATTCTAATCATTTCCATTCCTTCAGTCCTGATGGGTGACATCACACCTTTGTTCACAGTTAATGAAACCCTCTTTTCCATGAGTTCTGCAATCACTTATCTAACTCACTTTGTGATCCATCTATCCTCTAGAATATTCAATTCCACTCTTGAATGGCAAAGAATTAATTTTAAATGTGGTAAATGCAAGAAGGTTGTCATGGTGAAGTTGAACGCTGCTGTGACCCCATTATCTATGTTTTTTTTTTTCCCATTATCTATGTTTTAACAAAGAAATACGGTGATGATTGTGCTCGTACCTTAAGGTAACAGCCAGAATTACATATGATGATGTTAAACCTGCAGAGTTTGTGATGTCAGATACAGGTGTTAGTATGTGTCCACCTAAGTAGAAATGAAGAAGGTCAAGTACCGCCTCAAACTTAGAGATTCTTCCCACGTAACTCAGTTGCGTAACAGGAGTTAGGTCCACTTCGCACTCCCTACACACAGGCTCACGCGGGGCACACATTGCTCTTGTTTTGGGCCATTCAGATCACATTCAGTTGCCACCACAGTTGTACAAGGTACATCATTCTCTCTGTCCCTTAACAAAAAAGTATCTCAAACACACATAGTATTTTTTGACCAATAATACAGTATACTTTTTCTTGGTTGTTGGGGTCCATGCTGGGGCCTTAGATCGCTCTGGGAATGATCTGTCAGAGTGGCCAGTCAGCGGTGCAGGCCAGTTTATTAACAGCGACTCCACGTCAGCCCTGAACTCCGTGTCCGAGGCCTTGGCTGCCTCTGCCTGAGCACCGGGTCTGCTCAGATGTTCTCCTCGCTGGAGCTGCCCCTTTGTGGAGCTGCGTGATGACTTATGCTCCTCATTCCGACCGACTCTGGCTCTGGCCTTGTGCCATTTCACCTGCCTCTTCCACCCTAAGGTTCTTTTCCATCAAAGGCCCTTGTCAACCTTGAGACAACCAGGTTGTCATCGGGTTCAGAGTCCTTGGGGAGCGGGAAGGGGAGGTCCATCTGGGTTGACGCTTCAGGCTGCTGGGCAGAGCGCAGTCCCCGCCTGAGGGCCTGGGGCATGGTCCCTGGATGTGCTGTGTTCCGCATACAGGGAGGCTGGGGCCTTAACGCCGCTAAATGACGAGAAACCAATTCCACATGAAATTGGGTGTGCGGGCCTAGGTGTGCCAGGTAAGACTCCCAGCAAGGGCATTTCTGAGAGAGCCCCAGGAGGACAGCAGCCCTCGCCCCCATGGACTCCCCCCCACACACCACCACTATGGGAAGGCTGTTCTCTGTCTCTCAGTTTTTCTGTACTCTCAGATGTGGACATGACCTGTCCTCTCCTGGTAGCATAATAACCACCTTCCTGCTCTCGATAACAGCAAGTTGCCCCTGGGGCAGCAGGAAGGAGATTCTAGGAGGAATCTCATGGTAGAATTGTTTGAATAATCTTTGATGGAAGATTGGTTGTAGCAATCCAGGTCAGGATCTGAATAGGCTCTCACTACTATTCTAGAAGGTTGTGCCTGAAGGTGGACTACAATTCTCTTTAGTTGAATAGAATCCTCTAATTTTTCTGTAATTAAAAGGCAAATATAAACCATATATAATAACTAGGTATCTTGTATGATTTGGAAATGCTCTGTATATTCAGTAATTCTTGTCCCTTAACTGAATTGTTAACACTCTGATTTGCAAGTCAAAGAAAATACTTGACACAAGAACAAAGTCTTGTGAAAAATGGGTCGTAGATTTTCTGAGATCGTTTCTGTCAGGAGTCCATAGTGTGTGTGCATTCTAGGGTAACTTACTGGGATTTGTCTCTGACCTGCCCTCTCCAGGCCGATGACATGGGTTACATGTCAGGGAGTGGTGACCCTGCATTACTGATTGGTGACAAGGCTTCAGCCCACCCTCTTCCCGTGGCCCCTGCTGTGACACTACTCACAAAAGCTTCCCAGACTCTGTCTCTCTCTATGTGAAGGTATATTTCCAGGGACAGGTCGATACAACACAAGTGACTGTTTTATTCATAAAGCCATAAGGGACACTGACATGCCCCATTGTATAAAGTTGGGCATGAGAACACATTCCCATAGTGTTAACCAAACAATCAAAGCCTCCTTTCACCAGTGAAAATTTTTCCAAGGTTATATTTACTCCAAAATAATTGGAGTAGTTTCCATAATTATCTGAATACTTTAGGTTTTACAAATTCATCTCTACGAGGTGCTGAGTAGTTAAGGTAACCAATAACTTATTTTGCATATGCTCTGTGGGTGAAAACATGATATATATGTAGAGAATATAAACTGGAGTCTTCTGTACGCCAGTCAGAATCTGTTTGCATCTAGGCAGTAAATGCATGCATTCATTAGTTCATAAAGGAACAAGCAGGTATTATGACAGGCACCTCACAGCGGCCCTAGACCAGTCCTGGGCAAGCAGGAAGAAACCCTCGGGTCATTTGTACCCCAATATGGGGTCCTGGCCAGGTCATCAGGGAGAATTTCCACACACCTGAGCCACAATCCCACAGCAGCTCATAGGAAAAATGAAAGAAAAATTTTGCAACTTGCCCTTTTCTTGAAAGTTCGCTGAATTAGCTTATCAAAAGGCAGCTCTTTGCCCACATGTATCTATGTAGGTGCCTCTCTTGTTCTTTCTAATTTTGCTATAATCTTGTCCTTGAAAATGGTAAGAAAACATATTTCAAAACAAAAAATATTTGACATGTTAGGGTCAGTCAAGGTATGTCTGTGCCATCTGATACATTGCTGATTTTGCAAATGGGGGCTTTTGCAATGGGTAAGAAATAAGAAAAGTAATTCAATTAAAATGTGAATATCACTTTGCAATTTAATAGGTTTTGACTATAGTAGTAGTATTGTTCGAAAAAGACTGAATATAAGGGTGAGATTTCACCCAGTATCTACAAAAACTCTCCCTGTCTTTATCAGAACACCCAGGACCGAAGGTATTCCCAGGACACAGGAATTTCTCATCTTATGACCCAAAAAGATTCTGACAAGCACGCAATAGAAGAACCAGAGAAAATGGCCCTGTGGGTATCACCCTGCGGGTGACGAAGCAGCCTCCGCCTGCGGTGGGTCCTGCCACCCTGACCCAGACAGAATCTTGCCTGTGGCAGCTCCCGGTGGGGACGGGGGGGCGAGAGAACTGTCAAAGGGAGAAGGCAGTCGCCTCCGCTTGAATGTGTGGGGGGAGAGGGGGAACCAAATGAACCAGACGGCAAACTGGACTCCAGGAGCAGCTGGTGGTTATCAGAAGGGCGGGAGGCCGGGGGGGCGAGAAGAAAAGGGGTCCCTGGTGGGTAGTGGGTGAAGTTGCCTTTTAGAGTGCTGGGGTTTGTCCTCACAGCTCCCGAGGGCATTTCTGTGTGTCTGACACATACACATGTTATATGATGGCTTATTTATTCCCAGTGGTATTTGTATGTTAACTCATATCACAAATATCGAAGGAAGCGGCGAAATAGGGATAGTTAGACTCTCAGGTGAGGAACTGATGAGAAGAAAGGTGTCAGACCCGTCATCCCCATAAGCCGCCTCAGCAGGAGGATTGTTGTGTTAGTTACAGGAGGAGAAGGCTTTGGTGGCGTGAGGAATGGTTCAAGTGGGCGAGTTCCCACAGAGAATAGTGGGATAGTCCCATAGAGAAGAGACAACTCAGGACCCCAGGAGAGAGAAAAGCTTGCACCCTGGGGAAGTGACCAGGCCTGAGCACAGGTCCACTTGGCTGAGCTTCCTCTGTACCCCAGGGCTCCCCATAGTACCTTGAATAATCTTCCCACACTCTGAGGTAGGCTCCCAGGAAGAAAGGTCTGGAGAGTGGGTGCTGGGAAGTGACAGTGTGTGTGTTGGCTGAGGAGAAGGGGCCTAGAGAGAGCAGACTGGGCACAGTCAGGTCAGGGTGGAGAAAGCAGAGGGTGAAGGATTTGGAGAGAAGGAGTGGGGAGCTGTTCCCCTGAGGGAGGCAGTTGACTCTGGGGAGGATGTATTCCCCCTGGGTCTGGTGTCCATAGATACGAGTGCGCTCCTCTCAGGACTAGTTAAAGGAAGAAAAGGTCAGCACCTCAGGCCATGCTCTGGGGTCCACATGCCATAGGCAGTGAGTAGTGTATTTGAGGGTGGCCCCTGGAGTGGTTCCTCCACTTCCTGGTTCCTCCATGGTTGGGAATGTGTAGGGGAATCTCTTTGAATTTGGGGTTCAAGGGAACAAAAGTCAATAAGCTCAGGCAAAAATATTTCATTGAAGGGCTCTTGATATTAGGAAAAATCAGGCTGGAATGAATCTTCTACATCTTCAATCACTAGGACACTTTCAGGGATTTCTAATTATATTGTATCCCTTGTGTCTTAAATGGTGACGAAAACTCCATGGCGCATGATTATATGGAGTTGCCTGCCCTGAATGTGAATCAGCAGGTGCTGTCCCAGGCCTGAAGGTGGGGACCTCCTAGGAAATTCTGAGTGCGTCCATGAGCACTAACACTCATGAATGTTCTGGGTGATGGTGATTCCCACCTGGAGGGACATCTGGTCCTGCATGCACATGGCTGTGGTGGGGAGCAGCCCAGAGGTCCCCACCCTGAGGAATGCTCCTGTCCCTGATTATAATGTGGCTTTTAGCAGACGCCATGCAGGGGTGTGAGGAGTCTTGGTCTGGAGATGTGGCTGGGACTTACCGAGAGCCTCTCCTTCCCTCAGGGCTGTACCTTGTCTCGGGATTCAGCCTGAAATCTGGATTTTGTAAACCCTCCTCCTCATCTGAGCAGGAGCATCAGAGACAGCATTGTGCAAGTGCATGTCTGTCATTTTCCATCATAGTGAGGTCCATCTATTCCTGGCGTCCTCATCAATGTCCTGACACCCTCACTTTCCCTGGAGAAGGGATAGAGCTGTGATGCTGACAGCTGCTCACGTACCCTCCACCATTTTATATGACCTGCGCTGTCCTCTGAGGAAAAGGAGCCCCCTCCCCTCCTGCTGGCCCAAGGAGACTAGGGGAGGCGCCCTCTGCTGGGCTGTGACGTTCACTGCACGAGGACAAGGTCAGTTTGCATGTTTGTGTTTATTGAATCAATACAAGTGTTCCATCCCCATCCCCATTGTTGATTTCACACCAGGCCAGGAAACTGCTTTTTGGATCAGCAAATTTGGACATAGAATTTAATGAGTAGTGCGAGAGGAAGGAGTCCTACTGACCACTAAAAGTTGGAGGCGTTCACTTTGTCCAGAAAATGATCGTTTGATGAACTTACAATGATATTGCCCAGAATCCTCCAATTTGACTTGGTTTATTGAAAGAATTGAACGTTTGTGTGTCATAGTCATCCTATCGTTGATTTGCAGTCTCCTGTCATTGAAAAACCACTGGACAGAGCAGTCCGAACATCTTGTCACACACTGTATGTACACAGTTGTGTTTACTGGGACTCTGTATCGGCTCTCTTGGACGGGGTTTCTATATACAGGTTCTGCAGAGAAACAGAGCAGTGAC
>NW_004567142.1:1073268-1077344 GCF_000260355.1 Condylura cristata | reverse complement strand
AGGTGTCAGACCCGTCATCCCCATAAGCCGCCTCAGCAGGAGGTTTGTTGTGTAGTTACAGGAGGAGAAGGCTTTGGTGGCGTGAGGAATGGTTCAAGTGGGCGAATTCCCACAGAGAATAGTGGAATGGTCCCATGAGAAGAGACAACTCATGACCCCAGAAGAGAAGAAGGCTTGCACCCCGGGAAATGACCGAGCCTGAGCACAGGTCCACTTGGGCTGAGCTTCTTCTCACCCCATGGGCTCCCAGGGAACCATGAATGACCATACCACATCGGTATGTAGGCTCCTAGGAAGAAAGGTCCAGAGGGTGGGTGCTGGGAAGTGACAGAGTGTGTGCTGGCTGAGGAGAAGGGGCCTAGGGAGAGCAGAGTGGGCACAGGGCAGGTTGGTGGAGGAACAGAAGCTCAAGGATGTGGAGGGAGGGAGGGTATCAGCCCCCTAAGGGAGGCTGTGGACCCTGGGGTTGCCACATTTCTCCTGGGTTGTGTGCGGAGAACAGGGTTGAGCCCCCCACAGACCTGGTTGAGGGAGGAGGAAGGGAAACTCAGCACCTCAAGCCAAACCCAGGTGTCCACACCCATAGGAGCTTATGTTGTGTTTCAGGAGGCAGCTCCGGGTTGGTTTCTCCTGTTCCAGGGTCAGGAACGTGTAGGAGATTCTTTCAGTTTGGGGTCCCAGGGCACAAAAGGCAGTAAGTTCAGCAGGAGTATTTCAGGGTCTGTCCCCTATCCTAGGAGAGGTCAAGCTGGGGTGAATCTTTTGCCTCTTCAACCAGTGGACACCCTCAGGGATTTCTGAGCATCTTGGAATTCTCATGTCATAAATATTGATGAAAATCCCAAGGCGTATTGGGATATGGATTTTGGCCCAGAAAGTGAGATAGCAGGTGCCTTCCCAGGCCTGAAGGTGGGCACCTCCCAGGAGATTCTGAGCGCAGCCCGAGAGCCCTAGCACCTGGTGCATGTTCCAGGTGATGGTGATTCCTACCTGCAGGAATCTCTGTTCCTGCGTGCACCTGACTGTGGTGGGGAGCAGCCCAGAGGTCCCCAGCTTGAGGAAGTCTCCTGTCCCTGGTTGCAATGTGGCCTTTAGCAGGGGCCGTGCAGGTGTGTGAGGAGGCCTGGTCTGGAGCCGTGGCCAGGATTCCCTAGAGACTTCCTTCCTAAGGGGTGCGCCTTGTCCCTGAGCTGTGCCTGAAGCCTGCTTGTCCAAACCCCAGTTCCTCCCCTGAGCAGGAGCGTCAGAGACAGCATTGTGTTCAGTGCGTGTCTCAGTTTCCATCTAGTGAGGTCCAGCTATTCCTGGGGTCCTCATCAGTGTCCTGACATCCCCAGTTGCCCCTCGAGGAGGGACAGAGCTGTGAAGCAGACAGCTGCTCACATGCCCCCACCACTGTCACTTGACCTGCTCTGTCCATGAGGGACACTGTCCCCTCTCCCCTCTGAGTTGGCACAAGTGAGCCAGAGTGTGCGCCCTCTGCTGGGCTGTGACGTTCACTGAGGAGAAGATTAGGTGACAGGTCACTGTTTATTGAATCAATACAAGTGTTCCATCCCCATCCCCATTGTTGATTTTCACACCAACTCTACACTCTGCTTTTCATAACAGCAAATGTAGACATAGAATTTAATTAGTCATGTGGGAGCCAGGGTTCCTGTTGACCACTTCAAGTTGCAGGAGTTCACTTTGTCCAGAACGTAATCTTCTGGTGAACTTACAGTGATATTGCCCAGCATCCTCCATCTTCACTTGATTTATTTTAAGAACTGATTGAGACCATGACGTCCTAATCCTGTCATTGAATTGCAGTCTCCTGCCATTGAAGTACCAACGGATATTGCAGCGAGAATTTCTTGTCAGACACGCTATGAACACAGTTGCATTGACAGGGACCGTTTCTCGGCTCACTTGGACAGACTGGCGTCTCACAGGTTCTGTGGAGAAACAGCAGTGACACAATGAGGGGCCTGGCCTGTGGGCCTCCCTCCTCCTGGGGCCTGAGGACCTCACAGTCACAAGGAGTCTGGAAGTGAAGGCCTCAGGCACACCACAGTGCTCACCCCCAATTAGTGTGGGGGACAAGGAGCAAGTCCCCTTGGCCACTGGGCAGGGTCAGCACCAGGAATCTCTGTTCCTGTGTCCAGAAACTTTATCAGTGGAACACTCATCTCCCGTGATTTTACGTATCCTGTCCTAGAACTCATATAGACTCCAGAGAGTCTATATGGAGGGTGGCAACATTGTGCTGATCGTGCTAAGGAGATTTTCAAAATCAGGAAGACAAGTCGTTTTTGTTACTGATTACACAGGCAAGAACGGTGGCCCAGCCCTGTCCTCACGACCTGAGGACCTCCCTTGAGAAGGGCATCGATTTAAACGATTGTCATTTTGAAGACATTACAACTTCCGCATCTCTGTTTAAACATCTCTGTGGTGGCTCCCAGATGGCCTCGGGCTGAGATCTCAGCAGTACCAACACCAAGGCCTGGGCTCCTTCCCTACTCAGGGGCTGCCCACGTGGTGCAGCACAATCTCTGGCCCACTGCTGCTCCCACACGAGTTTATTTCATTAGTTCTGCTCCCCTTTCTGTCCCTGGTGAATTCTCAAAACCCCATCATGCACAACTGTCTGCACCTCAGTTCTTCAACATCAAAATAAATGACTGGAACATTTTAAAGTAAACCAGGATTTCTATAGTGAAATTTCTAGATAAGATGTTAAAGATATAATTCTAGGACTATAAAATCTGGGACTACAAAGAAAAAAGAGAAACTCTAAGTGACATATTTGAGGTCCCACAGGCAAAACCCACAGAAATCGTACCGCATGGTGAAAGACCCAAAACCTTTACTCTAAGATCAGCAATCAGAGAAGGAGGCTACTTACTTAACCTCCTTTTCCTCAACATACTAGGAAGTTTTGTTCGCTGGAATACAAGAAGTAAAATGCAAGTAGCAGAACACAGGAAAATAAAAAGGAAGATCTAGAATGCTCTCTCTGGGGTGTTGACTTCCC
Organism: Condylura cristata; assembly: GCF_000260355.1. Classification (NCBI taxonomy): domain Eukaryota; kingdom Metazoa; phylum Chordata; class Mammalia; order Eulipotyphla; family Talpidae; genus Condylura; species Condylura cristata. The sequence continues at coordinate 1,074,325 of NW_004567142.1, read as the reverse complement.
GATAAATTCTTAGGGTCCGAATTGCAAGAAAGCAATCTGATTTCTCAACTTCCACCTACCTGGGTGTCTTGCACTAGAAGATCAAACCACTTCACGGAGGTAATGAGGAGGGATCCATCCCTCTTCACACATCCTTGTGTGGGGATCACCCCCACACCCCAAAATTAGAGGAGATACTCACCTTGAAGAAAATAATACAGAGATGATCTTAGATTTTGATTATTTGGCATTACAGTCACTGCGGTATAATAGCCGCTGTCCGCCTTGCTGACTGGGAAGATCTTCAGGGTACCGGACTTGTTGATTCTGTATCGACTATTGTATGCAGGCCCTGGGATCATTCGATTTATTGCAAATATATATGACGCAAGTTGATTGTTGACATTCTGGATGTCACCTTTATACCAAACTATACGTTCAGCTTCTCTCGGAACATTTTGAACACATATATGAGCTTCCTCTTGCTTTTTAAATGGGTTTGGACAGGTTCCTGTAGAAATTACGCCACTGGTCGGGGGGATCCAGAAGATTAAGAGTGAAACTAGGAGCAAAATGAGGGCAATCAGTCAGTGTTTGTGGTCTGCATCGGGTGGACGGCACATTCTCACTCAGGTCTGTGTGTGTGTGTGTGCCTGCGTGTGCACTGTGTGTGCACAGTGAGCAGCATGAACAGTGTCACTCAGCCCCTCTCCCCTGTTCTTCCCACTGAGCGCCCAGAGACCCTGCTCTTCCTCAGGGCGTCCTTGGGAGATGCCTCCCTGACCCCTGCTTTGAAGACTCTTTGTCCTCACTTTGTGACCTTTCCCTGCTCTGTGCCCTCAGCACACTCATCAGCACCTAGAAGAACATTCTAGATCTTTCTGTTACTCAAGCAAGAGAGACCCCGGAGGGCAGGGACTGCTCTGGTCTTGTCCCCACTGGTGGGCCAGGCTCCGTCCCTGTGGGTGAGCCAGTGTCCCCGGGCCTCAGGGCCTCGGTTTGTGTCAGTTCAGATGTTGGTGAGTGAGTCCACGCAGGGCCCTAGCGTTGCTCTCCTGGACTGTGCTCCCGACAGGAA
>NW_004567142.1:1071720-1073022 GCF_000260355.1 Condylura cristata | reverse complement strand
GTGGATCTCCTCTGGGGCAGGCGGGGATTGAACTCATGCGGAGTTGGCTTAAGCTTCTTAGTGCAGTGTTTTAACCCGCTGCGTCACCAGGGAGGGCCGAGATGGTGAGAGTTTTAATTAAAATTGGGACTTTAAGGAATAGAGCAAACTACTCTAAGTGACAGATGCTCATTGGCAGACCTCATGGAAACACACACAATGGGGAAAGAACTGAAACTTTAAGAACAGGAATCAGAGAAGGAGGCTATTTTAAGTACTGTCCTCAACATACTAGAAAGTTGTAGTTGAGAGTTCCTGAAATACAAGAAATAGAATGCAAGTAGCAGAATATGGGCAAATAGAAAGGAGGATCTAGAATGTTCCCTGTTTCCTGGGGTATCACCTTATAGTTAACTCTGTAGTGTCTGGATTTCAGGAAAGGAATCTGATTTCTCAAGTTCCACCTGCTGTGTGTGTCTGGCATTAAAAGATCAAACCGCCTCATTGATGTATTGAAGATGGGGATCCATCCTTATGTGTGAAGGGGTCACCCCCACACCCAGACATTAGAGAGGAGACACTCACCTTGAAAAAAGTAATACAGAGATGCTGTCAAGGTTTCATTATTTGGCATTTCAACCATTATGGTATAATAGCCTGAGTCCTCTTTGCTGATTCGTAAGATCCTTAGGGAACCGTCCCGGTTTATTCGGTAACGACCATTGTATGCCGGCCCTGCAATCATCTCATGTGTCGCAAGTATATGTGACGCAAGTTGATTGTTGACATTCTGGATGTTGCCTTTATACCAGACTATACGTTGAGCTCCTCTCGGAACATTTTGAACAAATATACTACTATCGGTGTATCTAATAACCGGGTATGGACAGGCTCCTGCAGAAAATCCGCCACTGGTAGGTGGGATCCAGAAGAATAAGAGTGAAACTAGGAGCAAAATGAGGGAAATCAGTCAGTGTTTGTGGTCTGCATCGGGTGGACAGCACATTCTCACTCAGGTCTGGGGGTGTGTGTGTGTGTGTGTGTGTGTGCGCCTACGTGTGCACTGTGTGTGCACAGGGAGCAGCATGAACAGTGTCACTCAGCCCCTCTCCCCTTGTTCTTCCCACTGAGCGCTCTCCGGGTGTGCCCCCTCCCCGCCCTTAGACCCCCGCTCTCCCTCAGGAAATCCTTGGGAGATGCCTACCTCACCCCTACTCTGAAGACTCTGTGTCCTCATTGTGTGACCTTTCCCTGCTCTGTGCCCTCAGCACACTCATCAGCACCTGGCAGCACATTCTAGATCTTTCTACTCCCCAAGCAAGA
>NW_004567142.1:1068450-1071105 GCF_000260355.1 Condylura cristata | reverse complement strand
CTGCTCTGGGCTCCTCTGAGAGAGGGGCTGGGGCTCCAGAAATCTCCCAGGCGCTGCTGCTCCTGAGTGTCAGCGCTGAGGTGCTTCCCGCTCTGTGCTGAGCCCCCTCTGGGCACTGGGTTTTGAGGGCCATGAAGCCTGGGGTGGGGCTTGTCCATGTCTCGACCTCTCCCCTCCCCTTCAGCCTCCCTGTTCACCCTTACTCCAGTATTGCCCCATCAGGCCTAGTAACTGCTGAGGTCAGTGCCGTCTTCGTCAGAGATCCCTACCTGCACGTACACACACGCACACTAACCTCTTTCACATACACTCAGACAAATACTTGACTAGAACTCACTGAGATGCTATGTCTTCATCCTCAGCTCAGAAGCTGCTTCTCTCCTTCATCTGCTTCTCTAAAGCAGGAGCCAGGGTCCCAATCTCAGGACGTCGCCACCCTGTGCTTAGTGTCACTCATGTAAATGTCTAAAGATGTAATTGTCCAACTGACACTTAGAAAGGCCCATCAGAGCTCCCCAAAACCAGGAAGCACAGACAGATGTGAAGCTGGGCAAGCCCCCTGACTGTGCTGGGAAGGGCACAGAGCCCCTTATACAAGTGGGACTGGGAGATGTGTCTCATGCAGTGTTGCGCTTACACATTCTCAGCAGGGCTGACCTTGTGAACCTGGAAGTCTACTTTCCCCCCGAAGATCAGACTAGGTCCCAGTGAGGAAGCATCCTCCAAAATAGGTTCCCTGAACAGGAGTCTAAAGCCTCGGTCAGTGGGTAACTTCCATTAGTGACGCAGAAATCCAGCTAAGCAGGTGCCATCTGATGGAGTCTCACAGGCTCTGAGATTGTGGCCTCTACTGTCTGTCAGAACATTCCCCAGAGACTTGAGGGTGGAGGCAAGCTTAAGTAGTGTGGCCTCCTAAAGTGAGCCTCCTCCTCTCCATGGGGGTCCAACATGGTCACAGCTAAGGCCCAATACCCAGGACAGGAAGGCCCAGAATGAGCCAGCAGTTCCTTAGAGGGGAAGGTGAACTCATGAGCCCTAAGGAAAATCCTGGGGCCGATGGTTTCCATCTCAGGAATCTGGTTTACTGACCCAGGGAAAGGACTCAGGCATGTTCTCGTCCCTCTAGTTCTACTTGATCAATGGTGGGTCCTGTCCTTCTGTCATGAGAAGGCTCCTGAACATTCCTCCTGGTCAACCCTGAGCTCGGCCCTGGGTCCCCACAGAGAACAGGCCTGCTGTGGTCCCTGAACTGGGGGAGGAGCCAGCCCTGTGGTTACAGAGCAACTAGTCCATGATGGTGGAGGGGTGAGGGAAGGGCCCCGAGTGGTCGTGGCTCTTAACAGCACCCCCAGTACCTGGGTGAGAGTGACACAGATTTTGCTGCTGAGTGTCTGGGCGTGTTAGGAGGTGACCACCTTGTCCTGTAGGGGACCTTCTGGTCCCTTCTCAGCAGGCTACCTGGGTGATTTTTCTCTGGTGACTCTGGGAATCAACTGAACTCCTTCAGCAGTCCACCCAGTCAGCTGTGTGCTTCTCACACACCGCAAGTAGGACTTTCCCGGAATAGCACAGTGCTGTCTCCATGATGGGAGTTGTGGCCTGTTACAAAATGTGCCACCTCTTATTGAATCTGTTCAAAGAAACACCACATTCCTCAGTGATAGTCCCATCGTGGGAGTTAATCAGGGAAAATTGAGTGTTTCATGGATGTTCACAAAGTTATCATTTACCGAATTTTGCTGCAGGACATAGTTTGTGTTATCAAGCTTGGTTTAAATGGAGACATGGCCCTCTCTGACATAGAGGACAGCACTATGAAGCTACCATAACTACCGTAGCTTGAGTCTGATCCCTGGCCAGAGAGGTGACACACATGGGCTGAGCAGGCCTCTCCTCTGCTGCCCGCTGCTCCCCTCAGCAGTGTATTTCAGCCGAACTGCCTGTTCTGCTCCCCGCTCTGTCTCTGGTGAATCCTCTCACCACCCCCACACACACACCTGTGGCCTTTATTCCAGTTCTTATATGCATAAATGAATTTTTAGAAAAATAAAACAGATACCTACTTAGTCATTAAGGACCCAATACTATAGATCATGATATTCTGAAAAATTCTAAATATCTCATTCTTTCATTCAGTATGATAGTGACCTTTTGACCTTTGTTTACATTTAATGAAACCCTCTTTTCCATGAGTTCTGTAATCACTTGTCTTAACTCACTTATATAATCAGTCTGTATTATAGAATTTTCTCCAGTTCTGCTCACGAATCTCACAGAATAAACTGTAAATTTGTTAAATAAATACCAGAAACCTTAATAATGGCAGTTAATGCTAATGAGACTTCATTATGAGTAGTTTAGACAAAGAGGTAAGGCTGTGACTGTGCTTTTGGCTTTTTTGGTAAAAGCTAGAGTTACAAGTAACGACATTATACCTACATCCTGTTGCTAAAGAGTTGTAATTTAGACACCAAAACCATTCTCATCACAATTCAGTCTTGGCCACCACATTGTACAAGGTAACATTTATTTCTCTCTCTCTTAAGAAAAAAACCTCAACCACTCATAGTATGTTATTAACCAACGTATAGTCCATTGTTTTTTGGCAATGTGGAGTTCATATTGGGGTCCTTATGTGCTAAAAAAGATTTTGGC
>NW_004567142.1:1058594-1060875 GCF_000260355.1 Condylura cristata | reverse complement strand
CTTTCACATCACTCAGACAAATATTTGACTAGAACACACCTAAGACGTTGGTGTCCTGTGAATGCCCACAGCTCTGGGGCTAGATCTCTCCTCATCTTTCCTCCCTCACGCAGGAGTCTGGGGTCCAAAATCCTGGGATTTGAACGACCCTGTGTTAGGAGTCACCCATGGAAATTTCTACTTATAATTGTCCAACTGACATCTTAAAAAGGCAGCTTCACAGCTCCCCAGAAGCAGAAGGCACAAACAGATGTGAGCAGGGGAAGCCCCCTGACTGTGCTGGGAAGGACGTTGACCCCTGATACCCAAGTGGGCCCTCCTCACCCACGGCCGCACTCACATTTTCTCAGGGAAGCAGACCTCGTGGACCTAAAAATCCCCTTTCCCCTGCAGAACTGACCAGTCCCAGAGAGAAGTCTTCCTCCAAATAGGTGTCCCCCACAGGAGTCAACAGACCTGGACGGGACTCCAAATCCCAAGTCAGAGGAAACTTCCATTTGTGACAGAAATTCAGTGACGCATGTGCCATCTGACAGGGTCTCACAGACTGAGATTGTGATCTCTATTCCATGCTGGAACATTCCCCAGAGACTTGAGGGTGAAGAGAAGCTTAAGTAGTATGGCCTCCTAAAGAGACCCTCCTCTTCCATGAAGGGACCACCCCCCCATGGGGATCCAGCATGTAGGTCCAACACCCAGGACAGGAAGGCCCAGAATGAGCAGCAGTTCCTTGGAGGGGAAGGTGAACTCATTAACCCTCAAGAAAATCCTGGGGCCAATGGTTTCCATCTGAGGAATATGGTTTACTGTCCCAGAGAAAGGACCCAGACAGGTTCTTATCCCTTTAGTTCTACTTGATCATCTGTGGGTCCTGTCCTCTGTCATGAGTAGCATCTTCCTGGTCAGCTGGGCTCGACCTGGGGTCCCCACACAGAACAGGCCTGCTGTGGTCCCTGAACTGGGGGAGGAGCCAGCCCTGTGGTTACAGAGCAACTAGTCCTTGATGGTAGAGGGGTGAGGGAAGGGCCCTGAGTGGTCGTGGCTCTTAACGGCACCCTCAGTACCTGGGTGAGAGTGACACAGAGTGGATTTTGCTGCTGAGTGTCTGGGCGTGTTAGGAGGTGACCACCTTGTCCTGTAGGGGACCTCTGGCCCCTTCTCAGCAGGCTACCTGGGTGATTTTTCTCTGCTTGACTCTGGGAATCAACCGAGCTACTTCAGCAATCTGCCCTGTCAGCTGTGTGCTTCTCACACACCTACTCAAGTAGGACTTCCCCCGAATAGCACAGTGCTGTCTCCATGATGGGAGTTGTGGCCTGTTACAAAATGTGCCACCTTTTATTAAATCTTTTCATAGAAACTTGAGATTTCTGAGTGAGAGTCCCCACAGTGAATCTATGAGGGGAAAATTAAGTGTTTCATGGACATCACAAAGTTATCATTTACCGAATTGCTGCAGGTCATAGTTCATTTTAACAAGCTTGATTTAAATGGAGACAAAGTTAATCATTAAAGAATTGGTACTATTGCACGTGATATTCTAAAAATCTTCTCATGACCTCCTTTCTTCCACTCAGTCCTGATAGTGACCTTTTCACCTTTGTTCACATTAATGCTTACACTTAGTGAATGCCACTTTTCCATAAATTGTGGAATCACTCGTCTAACTCGCATGCATTATCCATCTGCGTTCTAGAGTATTCTCTAATTGTTCTCATGCATCTCAGAATAAACTGCAAATTTGAGAATTGCCAGAACCTCAGTGATGACTACTGAATGCAGTTGAGACTTCATTATGAGTAGTCAGACAAGGAGGTAAGGCTATTGCGTGCTCACAACTGTAAGTAATGACATCAGACCTGTGCATCTGGTTTCTAACGGTGTTAGTAATGTTTCACATTGATATTAATATGCCCGCCTAAGTAGAAATGAAGAAGGTCTAGCATTGCCTCGAATTGAGCCATTCCTCCCACGTAACTCAGTTGCATAACGGAGTTAGGTCCCACTTCACATGTCTCACGCACAGACTCACACGCAGGGCACACATTGCTCTTGTTTTGAACCATTCAGAGCACACACAATTTTGGCTACCACAGTTGTACAAGGTAACATCGTTCACTCTCTCTCAACATAAAGCATCTCAACCACTCATGGTATGTTTTTAACCAACAATATAGTCCATTTTTTATTGGTTATGTTGGGGTTCATGTTGGGGGCCTCAGGTATCTCTGGAAAGATACACCAGGTCAGTCAGCTGTACAGGTCAGAGTAGTAACAGCGA
>NW_004567142.1:1053986-1054909 GCF_000260355.1 Condylura cristata | reverse complement strand
GGTGATTCCCACCTGCAGGGACATCTGGTCCTTCATGCACACGGCTGTGGTGGGGAGCAGCCCAGAGGTCCCCACCCAGAGGAAGGCTCCTGTCCCTGATTATAATGTGGCCTTTAGCAGACACCATGCAGGGATGGGTGTGAGGATGGATGGTCTGGAGCTGTGACTGGGCTGTGTCTAGAGTCTCTCCCTTCCCAATTTTGGACAACCTCTCTTGTCCCTGAGCTCATTCCAAAACCTGGATTCTCCAAACCCGTCCTCCTCTTCACCTGAGCAAGAGCTTCAGAGACAGAATTGTGTAAGTTCCCATCTAGTGAGGTCCATCTATTCCTGGGGTCTTCATCAGTGTCCTGACATCCCAAATTGCCCCTTGAGGAGGAATAGAGCTTTGATGCCACTCACATGCCCCCACCACTGTCACTTGACCTGCGCTATCCATGAGGGACACTGTGTCCCCTCTCCTCTGAGATGGCACAACTGAGCCAGAGTGTGCGCCCTCTGCTGGGCTTTGACATTCACTGCATGCGGACAAGGTCAGTTTGCATGTTTGTGTTTATTGAATCATTACAAGTGTACCATCCCCATCCCCATCGTTGATTTCACACCAGGCCAGGAAACTGCTTTTCAGACCAGCAAATTTAGACATAGAATTTAATGAGTCGTGTGAGAGGCAGGATTCCTACTGACCACTTCAAGTCGGAGGCGCTTACTTTGTCCAGAAAATGATTTTTTGGCGAACTTACAGTGATATTGTCCAGCATCCTCCGATTTGACATTATTTATTACAAGAGTTGCTTGGTCCTGTGGTGAACTCATCCTGTCATTGAGATGCAGTTTCCTGTCATTGAAATACCACTGGACAGAGCAGCCGGGAAGTTTTGTCAGACACCTTATGAACACAGTTGTGTTTACTGGGACTCTGT
>NW_004567142.1:1052006-1053131 GCF_000260355.1 Condylura cristata | reverse complement strand
TTTTCTCTTAGTGAAATTTCTAGAAAGAGATGATTAAAGTTTTAATTAAAAGGCTGGGACTATACGGAATAGAGCAAACTACTTTACATGACATAATTGAAATTGAATTGAATTCCATAGGACAAATGCACAGAAATCATACTCAGCGTGGAAAGATCCAAAACTTTATCTCTAAGATCAGGAATAAGAAGGAGGCTGCTTTAACTCCTTTCCCTCCAATAGTAGGAAAGTGTGGCAGAGAGTTCTTGAAATACAGGAAGTAGGATGCAAGTAGCAGAGCCAGGCAACTAGAAAGGAAGATCTAGAATATTCGTTTCCTGGGGCACGGCCCTATTCTGTATGGTCAGGGTTGCAGGGAAAGATCTGATTTACAAGTTCAACCTGCTGTGTGTGTCTTGCACTAAAGGATGAAACTACCTCATGGATGTAATGAAGAAGAAGACCCATTGTTGTATGCGAGGGGGTCACCCCCACACCCGACATCAGGAGTCACTCACCCTGAGCAAAGTAATGCAGTTGTGTCGTCAGGGTTCTGTTAGACAGCATTACAGCCCTTATGGTATAGCGTCCTGTGTCCCTCCTTCCAACTCGTATGATCTTCAGGGAACTGTCCCGGCTGATTCTGTAATGACTGCTGTATCCCAGCCGTAGGGTCAGTTTATGAGTCGAAAGTATATGTGATGCAAGTTGATTGCTGATATTCTGGATGTCGCCTTTATACCAGACTATACGTTGAGCTCCTCTCGGAATATTTTGAACACATATACTACTATCGGTGTATCTAATAACCGGGTATGGACAGGCTCCTGCAGAAAATCCGCCACTGGTGGGTGGGATCCAGAAGAATAAGAGTGAAACTCGGAGCAAAATGAGGGCAATCAGTTGAGGTTTGTGCTCTGCATCAGGGTGGATGGGAATATTCTTAAACCCTCATTTAGGTCTGTGTGTGTGTGTGTGTGTGTGTGTGTGATGTGTGTGGGCACGTGTCCTGTTTGTGCACAGTGAGCAGCATGAACAGTGTCACTCAGCCCCTCTCCCCTTGTTCTTCCCACTGAGCGCTCTCCAGGGTGTGCCCCCCTCCCCGCTCTCACACCCTGCTCCCCCTCGGGGCGTCCCTGGGAGATG
>NW_004567142.1:1049090-1050221 GCF_000260355.1 Condylura cristata | reverse complement strand
TGGAGCCGCGTGATGACTTATGCTCCTCATTCCGACCGACTCTGGCTCTGGCCTTGTGCCATTTCACCTGCCTCTTCCACCCTAAGGTTCTTTTCCATCAAAGGCCCTTGTCAACCTTGAGACAACCAGGTTGTCATCGGGTTCAGAGTCTTTGGGGAGCGGGAAGGGGAGGTCCATCTGGGTTGACGCTTCAGGCTGCGGGCAGAGCGCAGTCCCCGCCTGAGGGTTGGGTCATGGTCCCTGGATGTGCTGTGTTCCGCATACCGGGGTACCGGGCCTTAACGCCGCTAAATGACGAGAAACCAATTCCACATGAAATTGGGTGTGCGGGCCTAGGTGTGGTGCCAGGTGAGACTCCCAGCAAGGGCATTTCCGTGAGAGCCCCAGGAGGACAGCACCTCCGCCACCCCATGCACCCCCACCATGGGCAGGCTGTTCTCTGTGTCTCACATTGATCTGAACCTCTCTGATGTTGGACGTGACCTGTCCTCTCCTGGTAGTGTAATAACCACTGTCCCGCTCTAGATAACGGCAAGCAGGAAGGAGATACTAGGAGGAATCTCATGGTAGAATTGTTTGAATAATCTTTGGTGGAAGAATGGCTGTGGCAATCCAGGTCAGGGTCTGGATAGCCTCTCGCTTCTTTTCTGGAAGGTGGTCCCTTGAATGGGCTACAATTCTCTTTGGTTGAAAAAAAAAACGCTTAAGTTTTCTGTAATAAGCCAAATGTAAGCAGCATATAATGATTCAGTATTTTGTATGATTTGAAAATGTTCTTTGTATTCAATGATTTTCCATCCTTTCATTGAATTGTCAGAACTCTGTTTCTTTCTTAGGAAAGTACTTGAGACAACCACAATATGAGACAAAAACAAAATATTGCTAGAAAGACATTCCTATATCATTAAATTAAAAATCCAAAACTTGCTTTCACTGGTAAAATATTTTCTAAGATTATATTGATTCCAAAATAATTGGAGTAGTTTCCATAAACATCTGACTGCTTTAGATTTTACAAATTCATCTCTATTAGGCACTGAGTCACTAAGGCAACCAGTAATTGATTTTGGCATGTGCTATGCAGGTGAAAACATGATGTAGATGGAGGGAACGTAAACCGGAGTCACACAC
>NW_004567142.1:1039509-1047865 GCF_000260355.1 Condylura cristata | reverse complement strand
AGTTAGACTCTCAGGTGAGGAACTGATGAGAAGAAAGGTGTCAGACCCGTCATCCCCATAAGCCGCCTCAGCAGGAGGATTGTTGTGTAGTTACAGGAGGAAAAGGTTTTGGTGGCGTGAGGAATGGTTCGATTGGGCAAGTTCCCACAGAGAATACTGGGATGGTCCCATGAGAAGAGACAACTCAGGACCCCAGGAAAGAAAAACATGCACCCTAGAAGTGACCGGACCTGAGCACAGGTCCACTTGGGCTGAGCTTCCTGTATACTCCAGGGCTCCCCACGGGACCATGAATGACCTTCCCACACTCTGAGGTAGGCTCCCAGGAAGAAAGGTCCGGAGGGTGGGTGCTAGGAAGTGACTGTATGTGTTGGCTGAGGAGAAGGGGCCTAGAGAGAGCAGACTGGGCACAGGGCAGGTCTGGTGGAGGAAGCAGTAGGTCAAGGATTTGGAGGGAGTGAGGAGCTGCCCCTCTGAGGGAGGCTGTGGACCCTGGGGTGTGTGTGGAGAAACAGGAGGGAGACCCCGCAGGGACTGATGAGGGAGGGAAGGTTAGAATCTCGGGTCAGGCCCTGGTGTCCGCACACCATAGGTTCTAGTGGAACTTGGATATTAACTCATATCACAGATATAGAAGGAACCATGAATGAACAGGTCAGACTGAGTTTCATGAGGGAGCCCTGAAATGGTTCCTTCAGAGCTGCTTATGTACCTGGCCTTTAGGATCAGGACCCCCAAATCGGGTCTTCATCCGATTTGGTTTCCGGGGTGCACATGTCAGTAGGCCTTAGGAGGAGTATTTTAGAGAGGAACCTCTGGGCCATGGAAAATTAAACATAGGAATGATTTAAAAAAAAAACCTTTATATTTTCTGCCACAAGTCGCATTAGGCATTTATGAGTGTTCTGGAATTCTTGTGTCCGTACGGCAAAGACAATTCCGTAGTGCTTCAGGGTTGTGGGTATGCTGGCCCAGGGAGGAGAAGCTGCAGGTGCTGGGGCGGCCCTGGAGGGTGGGGACGTCCCAGTAGATTCAGTGCAGCCTGTGAGCACGAGGACTGATGCATGTTCCGGGCGATGGTGATTCCCACGTGGAGGGACATTGGTCCTGCGTGCACACTGCTTGGTGGGGAGCAGCCCAGAGGTCCCCACCCTGCAGAAGGCTCCTGAACCCAGTTATAATGTGGCCTTTAGCAGGGGCCATGCAGGGGTGTGAGGAAGGCTCGTCTGGACATGTGGCTGGGACTCACCTAGAGACTCTCCCTTCCCCAGGGGTGCACCTAGTCCCTGGCTTTCAGCCTCAGTCCTGGACTCTCCGAACCATCCTCCTCCCCCATCTGACCAGAAGCATCAGCAGAGACAGCATTTTGTGAAGTGCACATCTGTCATGTTTTCATGTACATGGGGATCTATCTATTCCTGGAGTGCTCTACAGTGACCCGACAGCCCCAATTACCACCGGAGGAGGGATAGAGCTGTGATGCTGACAGCTTCTCTGTGCCCCTGCCACTGTCACATGACCTGTGCTGTCCTCTTGAGGGACATCTTGTCCCTGCCCTGTGGAGATGGCACTGCTGAGACCATGGGAGGCGCCCTCTGCTGGGCTGTGACGCTCACTGCACAAGGACAAGATCATTTGATGTTTGTGTTTATTAGCACAATACAAGTCTTCCTATGAGATTATTAAAGTGGTTTGTTCTATTCCTTAAGGTCCCAGTCTTTTCATTAAAACTCTGTTTCTCTCTAGAAATTTCACTGGCTGTCCTTATTCTTCACAAAGTAGGACAAGTCCAGTTCTGTGTCCTTGACCCCAACACCAGGTGAAATCACTTCCTGGGAGCAGAGCCATCTCAACTGGGAAATAGCTACAATGACATGATGAGTGGTCAGAAGTCCATGCTCTCCTTCTGCAAGGGCAGGGTGGCCCCTGTCTCCCCTATACCCCAGCAATAGACAGGAACCCACAATTGGGTGACAACACAATGTGAAATACACATTACCAAGGAGTATCTGCCCAAGTGCTCCTGCTGAGAGGCAGCAGAAGAAGGTCTTGGAGTCCTCCGGTTTCAGGCTGAAACATTTGGACCCATTGAGTGAAGGGAGAGCCTTGTAGAATATTCTGCCCAGATCTACATGGGCTACCCCCTATTGCACCTGCATATCTTGCTGAAGGACAGAGACATGGGTTTTTGTGGGGTAAAGACTTCCTGAGGGGACGCCATAAGAGCGTAAGACATGCAGGGTAAGATTTCTTTCTACCTGGCATTTTGCCCTGGCCTCAGAAAGTTGAATCTTATAGCCTGCTCTATGGGGACAATCGTGATATCCATACCTTCCTCGCTGGACAACCCTGCATGCCTTATGTCCTGGAGCATGATCCTAAGTGTCCGTGGAGGTATCTGTGCCACTAAGATCACAGAGATCCCTGTATTTCAGAGCAGGATGGGAGTTGTTTTTCCAAAACCTAAGCCACAAGCCAGGAGGACACCGCCTGGGCCATACTCCAGATGGGCCATGGAGAGCCCGCTAGACATTAAAAGATTAGGTGAGATAAAGCCGTAAGCTAGGGCATAAGACTTGACTCTCATGTTCTTAGCAACTTCAGAGTTATCCTAGCCAAGAATTGGCATCTTTTCCATCACTCAAGAAATTACCTTAATTGCAGAAAATGATACGATAGAAGTTTCTCATTACCTAATATCGTGTACCGCACATTCATTCATTAGATAGGAATCACCCACTAAATCGATGGTCCGTGACGATCTAGCGTTGAGGTCTCCTTTCAGCATCTGAGGCTGATAGTGTTCTCCACCCCCTCTTCCCCCACAAGCCCCAAACCTTTCACTGAAGCACAGGTGAATTTCAATACTCCCTGATGAAGGGGTAGGTATTCTTAGTGTCACACTTTGCCCAAAATACAGCCTGATCATCCTGGTTTAAATGGGATATGATATATAAAACACTTTTAATGATGTATCCCAATATCATCTAAATTAAAGAAAAAATAAAACATCATTTTTTAGAACAATTTTTAAAAATGTAACACCTTGGGGGCCCTCCCTGGTGGCACAGCGGGTTAAAGCACAGCACTGAGAAGCTAAAGCCACTTCAGCATGAGTTCGATCCCCACCCTGGAGGTGACCCACATGGCACAGCAGACCTCTCCTGTCCCGCCTGCTGCTCCCCTCAGCTGTGTACTTGTCAGCCAGCCTGTTCTGCTCCCCACTCTGTCTCTGGTGAAGCCTCTCCTGCACCTCTGGCCTGTACACTGGTTCTGTATGCATAAATAAATAAATCTTTTAAAAAATGTAACACCTTGGAAAAGACTTGGCAATTAGAAATGAATGTGCGTCTTAATAAGATTTTTCTGGGTGTCTGCACTGCGGTGTATGTGCACAGAGAGAAAAGAAATATGTTTTCTCAGCAAAACCAACTGCATTTAGAAAAGTCCAGATAACTTTGATTTTTCTAGATCTCATCTCAGGTACAATCTCATGTAAACCATCACTCTTGAGATAACTCAGGAGGGTTTCTGAGCAGAAGAATGTACAGAAGAATTTTATCTTCCCTCCAGGCAGCTGCTTGGGAAATGTCCCCACTGTGTCAGGGGATCCCAGATGGCCCAGGTGACAGCTGCATGGTGGTGGCACAGACAAGTCTGCTGGTGGCCCCTGCCTGGCCCGGTCTCTGCTCCAGTGCTCACAGGGTCTCTTCTCACAGGATCTGAGGGTTCTTGACACAGTTGAGTACGTGATTGTACCTGACACGCGGCCCAAAGAGGAGCCGCAGCGGTGAGGCCTCCTGGGTCAGTGCAGGGTGTCGGGCCTCCCGTGTGTTACTTGTGTTCACGGCAGTTTGACCTGACGGTTCTCCAGCATCAGTGGTTGATGGGCTTCCCGGGGAAGAGCCATGAAATACTCTGTTGACCTAGACTTTCCCACTTGATAAATGATAATTCCGTGTTCTTACGCTGTAGCAGAGAATAGAGAGCAGCATCACAGGTGTTTGAGAGGCTGGGAAAATGCCCCTGCCTGGCTGCAGAAGTCTCCTGACCTGGGGACAGGAGTGTCTGTGTGAGGCTGTTAGCCGAGGTGGGGGCACTGCAAGGACCCCATGGGGTGAGATGTCTGCTTCCTGTGCACGGTCTGATCTCCTCTGGTGGGCTCCCGGGTGCCTTAAGATCAGCCTGTCCTGAGAACACATGTGATGCTGACTCAGGTCCCACCCAGCCTGCCTGGCACAGTTCGCTTTTTAACAGGACCTGGAGATCAACCCCTCCCCCAAACCCAGCTCCCCATGCAGCGCTGCACAGCAAGGGGAGTTTGCCCAGCCTCACACCAGGTATCACATCCGTCTGTAGAATCTGCCTCCCGGGGGAGCTCCAAGCAGCATTGCGTGGTGTCTGCTGGGCACCTGCATCTTGACAGTAGCACAGGTGATTCTGATGCACAGGGGTGACCCCTGAGGTCCCAGTGCTGCTGTGACCCCCAGGGCTGCACCTTGAGGGAGGCAAGATGGAGGAGAGACTCCAGCCCCAGAGCTGAGGGGATGCTCAGGACACTGGAGTCCCAGGGCTGTTCTAGTCCATCAGTGTGTGAGTGTATGTGTGTGAGAGAGTGAGATTGAGAAAGAGAAAGACTGAGAGGTGGGAGAGAAAAGGTGGGGGGGGGGGGAGAGAAGGGAACTCAGCTGTTCCTAGATCCTGAATGTAAACAACAGGAAACAAAAATGAGAAATGAAAGATGACGGGGAGGGTAGAAGAAGTGTCATGTGCTGAGACCCCACCCCTGGACTGCATGATCCTGTCCCAGGGGAGGCTCAGCTCAGAGCGAGAAGCTCCTCAGCCTGACACTCGGGAGCAGCAGCGCCTGGAGCCTTCTGGAGCCCCAGCCCCTCCCTCAGAGGAGCCCAGAGCAGCAGCAGCAGACGCCATGGAGGCCCCCCCAGCCCATGGACACAGAGGGCAGGTCCCCTGGACGGGGCTCCTGCTGGCAGGTGAGATGAATGACGAATGCTGAAGGGGTGGTGATGGGCACCGAGAGGTGAGCTGGGACAGGCTGTCCCCTGGAGCGACAGGCCCTGAGGAGGCGCCGATGGCTCCTTCAGACTGAGGGAGGCCACGATGGGTGGAATGGGGACCAGGGGCTCCCACAGGTGCTCCGAGGTGTTGAGGCTGAGAACCTTCTCCGTGGTGGGCATTATCCACTTTTTCACCTCTGAGGATTATTTTAAAAACAGATCCACTTAGATTTATATAATAATTTATGTCAGGAATACACCGGAGAAAACACCAGGGCACTAAACATTAGATTGACTCCCCAAGGCCTAACTCGACGAGCAGTTACTGGGTTGTCGAGGCCCTGGAGATGGTCACTCATCCTCAGGGACTGGCAGCCTGTTCCTCCACGGGGGGGCGGCAAGATCAGACAAGCCTCTGCCCTCAGGGAGCTGAGGTTCTTGTGGAAGAAAGATGGACAACAAAGATGTAGAATGTGCTGCCAGGTGCTGGCCAGTGTCCTGAAGGGCACAGAGCAGGGAAAGGTCACACAGGGAGACCAGAGGGTCTCAGAGCAGGGTCAGGGGGACATCTCCCAAGGTCACCCCGAGGGGGAGCAGGGTCTGAGGACAGGATGGGGGCCGTGGCTGGACACAATTTAGAGAACAGTAGGTGAGAGAGAAGAAACTGGTAGAAAGGCTGAAGAGCCTTAGGATTAAGGCTGATGACTTTGAACAGACACACCCACAAATCAAAATAAGGATTAATAATGTGTCTTTCCCTCCAAAGTGATGGGAGCGATGTGGACTGATTTCTCTCTTCCTTCATAGTCTCACTGTTAAACCTCTGCATCGTACCCAGCAGCGGAGGCCTCACTGTGGAATCCAGGAAAAACGATGTTGTTTGTAATTTCTGCACCATCATTTCTGCTGTGTATAGACCAGAAGGCACTGATGTCTTTTCCTGGTACAAAGGAAACACCACCAGCGAGAATAATCGAATTGCATCGTATTTGAAGAACCATGGAAGTGTGATACCAGGCCCTGCGTTCAACAGACGACAGACCATAAACATGGACGGTTCACTGGTAATCAACAGACCCAGCAAGAAGGACTCAGGATGTTACACCTTGGAAGCCCTGAAGGGGATTCAGCCTCTGGGTTCAGTGTCCATACAGGTCTTCTTTCTAGGTGAGTGGCCCCTCCTGCCCTGGGGCGTGGGGACGAATCTCCTATACACACAGAGATGGACAGGCCTGGACCTGCCTCCAGCCTCCTCTGCTTATGTCCCAGTGGGCTTTGTGCATACAGACCAGGACACACACACACAAACCAACCACAAAAAATCACAGTGCTTTCCTGGAATCCAGACCATGTAAACATTCCCTGCAGAGGGAGGACACATGGGACAAACTCAGAGGCTCTTACCTGCAGGAGGGAGGACAGAGTGGAGAGCGAGGGTGAGCGATTCTCCTCCCCTCAGAGACAGGCCCTGTAGGCAGAGTCCTGAGAGGCTCTGGTCACTGTGTCACCTTCCCAGGGCTGGGACCGTGCCCATCCTCTGACCTCCTGCCCCACAGCGCCCTGGGGGCCCATGTCCTGGTGGCACAGAGCTGCTGGGCACACAGAGAACATTTGGAGCTCCCTTTCCATGGGCTGCAGTCTCTTGAAGATCAGTGGGTAAAGCCACCTCCTCTGTCTTCCTGAAGTTAGAGTGAGAGTTTTGTCTTTTTTATCATTGGGCATGATGTTACCTGAAGATTTTTCCTATGAGAATTTTGTTATGTTTCTGTAGTTTACTAGTACTCAAAAGAACATAAATTTCTCAGTAAGAACACTTAACAATTTCTCCCTGAAATTTCTGCAGAAGTAATCTCCCTAAAGGAGAAATCATTTAAACGCATGGGTCTTCAGGTCTTCGGGTCATGAGGGCCGGGCTGGGCCATCTTGATTGCCTGAGAAATCATTTAACAGTAGCCACGCGCCTTCCTAACCTTGAACATCTTTTTGCTTAATGACAAGTGGCAATGTCGACACCTTCAGTAGTCCCTAGAGCCTGTATGAGGCAGGGTGTTCACTGTAGAAGTGGGATAAAGGGAGACGTGGAAATCTGGGCGATGAGTGTGCCCTTGCCCAGGTTTCTGGGATGTGAGAAGAATGTCCTGGAGCAGCTACCACCCACTTGTCCAATGGGGCTTGCTGCGTGCCTCATGCACTAGTCAGGGTGAGCACAGGGGCGTGTGTGGCACCTTCTGCTCTAGCCACCCCCAGCGTCACTCCAGCTGCTGCACAGGTCACTGTCACCATGTGGAGACACGCAGGCGCCCTGTGAGCTGAGGGTGCTGAGCCCTGAGGCAGGAGGGCGGCCCCCCCGCCAGGGCCCCTCTCAGCTTGTCACCTACTCTGTTTCTCCGCAGACCCAGAGACACCAAACTCTCTCCTTGTACGCCCATCCATGGTCCGAGAGAGTGACACCGTGTTCATAGTATGCCAGACAAACGGAAAACAGCTCTCTGTCAACTGGTATGTCAATGAGCAGAAGCTGCGTACAAAAAAGAATATGTTCCTGTCCTCCAATCAGTACACGCTCACCATAAACCACATCAGGAGGCAGGATTCTGGAGTCTATCGCTGCATGTACCACAAAAGAATGAAATTCGGAAGAAGTGAAAGTCTTACACTTCTCGTGGTCTAGAGTGACCGTTCCTCCCACACATGAGTCATTAAATTATAAATCTCAATTTTCTGACTGAAACCGTTTTCCTGGGCATATGTGAAAGCTCAATGGTGAGATGGGAAGTCCCAAGACTCGAATTGCATCAATAAAGCACAAACAGCAACTGACCTTGTCCTGGTGCAGTGAGCGTCACGGCCCAGCAGAGGGCGCCTCCCCATGTCTCGGCTGTGCCGTCTCCACAGGGGAGGGGACATCGTGTCCCTCGGAGGACAGCACAGGTCATGTGACAGTGGTGGGGGCACATGGCAAGCTGTCAGCATCACAGTTCTGTCCCTTCTCCGGGGGGGGGGGGGTGTCTGGACCCTGAGGTGGAGCCCAGGAATACAGAGCCCCCTTTGTGCATGAAAACAGGACAGACGTGCACTTCACAAAAAGCTGCCTGCTGATGCCCCGGTCAGATAGGGGAGGAGGAAAGACTGGAGAATCCTGGTTTCAAGTTGAAATCAGATGAGTCCTTGCACCCACTGAGGGAGGAGAGAGGCTCTAGGTGAGTCCCAGCCACATCTCCAGACTAGGCCTCCTCACACACCTGCTTGGCATCAGCTAACGGCCACATTATAGTCACAGGAGCCTTCTGCAGGGTGGGGACCTCCGGGCTGCTCCCCACTAAGCAGTATGCACGCAG
>NW_004567142.1:1032083-1038559 GCF_000260355.1 Condylura cristata | reverse complement strand
GCCCGCTGCTCCCCTCAGCAGTGTACTTCGTCAGTCGGCCTGTTCTGCTCCCTGCTCTGTCTCTGGTGAATCCTCTCACTGCCCCTGTACCTCTGACCTGTACCCCAGTTCTGTATGCAGAAATAAATAAGTCTTTAAACGGTAAAATAAAAATCCAAAAAAATAAAAATAAAAATCCAGTTGCACCACGTGGTGAGGCTCAGGAAGCATAGACAGTTGAAGACAAACTCGCTTGAACTTCGTGACAGCGCCTGGTGGTTTCGTCCCTTTGCTGCTGACTCCACGCCTGGGCTGCACGTGGGGATCCAGGCGACGCCCACCTTGGGGCCCAAAGCCTCCACTAGGCTCCCCGCCCCCCCTCATCTTTCCTCTTCATTCTCCTTCTTGGCCTGTGCTGGTGCAGGCGTAGAGCTGGGAGTGAGAAGGCAAAGACCTCTCCTTTGTTCTGCGGTGGGAGTGACACACGTCACGTCACGGCTTTAATACGTGAGGCCCATCCAGGGCAGGGGCATGTGGATGGGCCCCAGAGGTGGCCGCTCAGGCCCCCCAGCACTGACTGTTATGCAGGTCATTGGCTTGTAGAGTCAACACGGATTCATCCTCTGTTGCTTTCACTCCCCAGGCCATATAGTCTCTGAGCTGCAGATCCTGAGAAGAAAGGCCTGAGCGATGGCTGCTGGGGGCGCCCAGGCGTCCGAGAAAGTCCTGAGGAGGAGGGACTGCCTGTGAGTACAGAAGGACCCCAGCACAGCTGGGCCACTCACAGTCCGTGTGACTGAGACTCAATGGCTGTGTCTCCCTGTGTCTGTTTCCTTGAACACAATCGGGTGATGGGAATGGTGTCTGACTCGCCATGCTGTCTGTGAGCAAACCTAGACAGCCTCAATAGCAGAGCCACCCCGGGACAGGGGAGCTGCCCCCCAAAAGGCATCTGTCGTCGTTTGCATGCACAGAGGCCTCTCCCCAGGCCCGGCCCTTCTGAACAGTGCTTGGGAGCATTAGGGTCTCCATACATTGCTGGGAAGGGGACCCTCCTTGCGCCCTGTCCTGACTCCAAAGCGGCACCCTCTCCGCCCCTCCCCCACTGATCATCTGGCCTTTCCTAGGGTCAGTGGCAAGCGAGGCCTCCCAGAGCACCAGCCCCCCGCGCCCACCCCTGGTGAGTGTTCACACAGCCTCGGACCCTGGGAGCCCCTTCCTGTCTTGTGTCTACTGCCGGTCACCCCCACCTCCTGATGTTTCCTCTTGGGGTCAGAAAAGTTCTCCTATACCACTCAGCACAGGTGACCCTGACTGGCCAGTCAGCCCGGCCTGTAGTTTCTGGATCAAGTGTCCTGACCTGACTCTCACCAAACCCTAAACTCACAGAGGGTCTCTCTCTGGCAGAGTCTCCTCCCCCTCTATTATGGGGAGGTCCAGGACCCCAGCCCCTGCAGACAGGCTCTGGCTCCTCCCCTGGTGCTAACTCCTGTCTCTGCCCCCAGGCTCTGCTCCCTCAGGCAGCGCCGCCTCCTCCGTAAGCCCCAGGCCACTCTGCACAGACTGGGGTGGGTCCCAGCCCTGCTGCCCCCAGACTCCCCGACCCCCCTAGGCGGGGCCGATGCCCTGGACTGGGCTGGACCCATTGTCAGGGAAGGATGACTCCCCCTGTTCCCCTCGCTCAGCCTCTGGGGACGCAGAGTCGTTCAACAGCAGGGTGTGCACCTGGGCATTTGTCGGGGGTCTGGGCTCACACGGCGTGGGGTCAGCACTGGGTCAGGGAAGTCTGCTGCTCTGCAGGCAGAGCTGGTCTCTCTAGGGGAAGTGACCCTCCCTGCTCCCTGACCCTGCTCTCTTCCCCTGCCTAGGCCCCCCTACATGATACCAAACCAGCTGCTCCCATCTACCAGGTGAGTGTGGGTAAAGTGTCCTGTCCCCCAGCCCAGGGGAGCCCCTTTTTCAGCCCCCAGCCACCCCTGGCTCTGCTTCGATGTCAGAAAACAATGGAAAAGGGTTGTGGATGGCGGTTGAGGTTAAGGTCCTGGTTGTAGACCCCTCCAGACACACCAGGCCCCTATAGAGACCAAGGTAACCTGTTCTGAGGTTACAGTGGCGAGGCCTCTGCCTTCCTTTACAGGAGGTACAATAGCCCAACACAGACATCTAAGCCGGGTCAAGCCCATGGAGGAAATGGCTTCTTACAGCCTTCTGAGAACCACCCATTCAAGTTCTTCCTAGAGGCTCTGGGACCCCAGCCTTAGCGGGTGTCAAGAACTAGGACCTCACCCAGAAAACCAGATTGAGCCCTGGGATAATCTAAAATCTGGATCCAGGATTAGGGGTGTCTTGGTTTCCCGGAACCCCACCATACTGTCCGGAGCCCTGAATGAGCCTGGACAAAGTCCACCAAGCACCAGGGTGTGGGTGGATCCCAGTAAAGTGACCAGGCCTGTGACCCACAGGGGCCACCTGAGAGGGCTGAATAAAGTGATCATCTACCCATTTGCTCTCTCTCTCCACATAGGAATTTGTGTGCAAATATTTCCCTGGTTGGTCCATTCTTCCTGAGCCTCACAGGGAAATGAATACCTCTAAGTTACTCCCAAAAGGTGTCTGTTTCCCAGGGGAGGTGGGCGGGAGTTAGTGTTGACGAGAAGGGCCGATGCTCACAGGGGCTGAGCCCACAGAGCCCTGTCGGCCCGAGGGCACCGGCCGTCCTCCCTGCCCCACGCCCAGCTGTGGACCCCTCCTCGATGGACTCCTCAGCTCAGTGCACAATGCGCCCCTGCATGTGTCAGCTGATGGCAAGGTGGCGAGTCACCCCCTGGGCTGCTCCTGCAGGAGGAAGAGCTGAGGGAAGTGAGGTGAGTCGAGTGAGGACAGGTTGGCCAGGACTGGAGGAAAGAGGCAGGAGCAGGAGGGTGGAGAGGAAGTGCAGAGATGGGAACAACAGGCTGGGCCCCCTCCTGGGAGAGCTGGGGCAGGCACATTAGGGCCCTCAACCTCCTGGCCACTGGCACTGGGCTGCCTCTTCTCACTCAGTGCAGGCTGTTAGTTCAGTGCGGGCCCCGACCCCCTGACTGCCAGTAGGACCCCCGCTGTGACAGCCAGGAGCGACCCAGCCAGTCAAATGCATCTCAGTGGACAGGCCTGGCCACACCCCCTGACCTGCTCATGAAAATTCTTCACTTCATGAGAAGAGTGAGTGCGTCAAGTCACATCAACATCTGAGACCCAGGACAGTAGCTCAGGACTGGGGTCAGGTGTGAGCTGTGAGTGTCCCCAGACCAGGCGAAGGGATCAGGGTGCACTTGCATTGTCCCTTCTGACACAGAAAGTTACTGGACACACACGGACACATATCCCAGCATATCTAAACTGCTGTCACGCACTGAGGGACACAGTGCGGCCCTGGGGCCGCGGGGCCTCAGAGCTGGGTCGCGGTGGATGGAGCTCCTGCAGGATGCGGGACCCCTGGGAAACACCCAGGTTGTGCTCCCAAAAGACAGGGCAGTGGCGGTGCTGTCCAGTGGTGAAAGGCAGGCAAACCTAGCCTGCTACAATGTGAATTGTTCGAAAAGCAAGAACGGAACTGATGCACTTCCTGAAGTGGCCACAAGATGGCGGCAATCCATTATACGCCTCAGCCTCCCCAGCGCCTCTGACCCCACTCAGACCTGGCCCTTCACTCCCCAACTGGACTCTCAGTACCCCCATCCAGTCAGGTTTCAGCCCACGTGAAGGCCCATGCTCAGGCGGCAGCTTCTCAGACTGCTCCTGCTGGCCAGAAGGCCCAGGCCCCGCTGACCATCCACCACACCCTTCTCCATCTGTAACTGAACCAACCAACCCTGCCCTCTGGTCCCAGAAAGCAGCACACTTTCCCCAGGGGCTCCATTATGAGCCAAGAACACATGACTCACCGCCTCCCCCATCACAGACATGTTGTTCTGTAACCACAACTCAGGGCTGGCTCTTCCCCAAAGGCAGGCCTGTTCTCTGTGGGGACCCTGTGCCGAGCCCAGGGCTGACCAGCAGGAATGTTCCAGGAGCCTTCTCATGACACTGGACCTTGGTGGGCAGAAACATGCCTGACTCCTGTACCCCAGAAATAAAGCCAGTGTGGCGGATGCCCAGGCTCTGAAGCCACCCAGGAATGGGCCCTGTTTGCAGTGAGACATCAGGGGGTGTGAACTATGCAGGGTGCACAGGCCTGAGGGTGAGCTCCCTGCGCTATGGACCGGGACCCCACCTGTCAGCGGGGAGAAGTTACACCAGGAGGCTGGCAGACACTGTCTGTCCTTCCTCTTTTACCAAAGGCTCTAACCAGCCCTGAAAATGACTCCCAGACGTGGTGATAGCAGCTCTGGAGGAAGTCAGGGTGAGCCCCCAGCCCTGAGCACCATGCTCCGTCCACATCACCCCCTGCTGGGCTCTGAGAGCCAGTCTGGGGTCCCCGCTGCTGCACCATGGGAAGGCGGGGTGACCACGGAGAGTGAGAGGGAATGAGGAAAGAGGCCCCAGGACAGAAGGGAGCACGTGGACAATCCCCTGGGACAAGCTTATACATCAGACTCCAGGGCACAGGAGTCTAGACTGTCCCCGCTGACCAGGAGGCCCAGGCCCCACTGGCCATCCACCACAGGCTGTTCCTCCCAGATCTTGTGAGTACAACTTTCCCTCCAGGAGCTGCAGCCCTTCTCAGGCACCTGAGTGTCCGGCCTGCCGTGTCCAGGCCAGAGCCCGATGGAGAGTTAGGGGACTCATAGGCAGTAAACTCTTACCCCTTTCTAGCTTCTTGACTCTTTCCAGGACCCCCCCAACTGAGAGTGAAAGGCCACAACCCAGTGGAGGCTCTGGGGAGACCCCACCCCCAGCGAGCACACTATGACTAAGGAAACAACCCCCGGGGGTCAAGGCCCTGCCCTGAGTCTGGTGTTTATGGACCCCGCGGGATGCACAAGCACGGCGTGGGGGTCCCCTCAGTCTCGCTGCGGAAAGAGGGTTCCATGGGTCAGGAAGGCCAGCATCACCTGGGACATGGGGAGACGCAGGCTCTTGGGTCCCCTCTCACCTGCCAGGTCAGGAGCTGCGTGTTCCCAAGATCTGCAGCCCCTCCCTGTGCACAGGATAGGGAGAGGCCCCCAGCCTGATCATGGGCTCACCAGTGGACAGCCCCCTTCCTCAGCAGCAGCTGAAGCACCATGTGTAAGGTGTCACCTTGGCACCCATGACCTTTATCAAGTTCCCCACGGAGGGCTGTTCCCTGGACAGGAGCTGCTGATGAGGCCCCGGGCTCAGCTCTGAAGGGAAAGGCAGAGGGAAGAGAGAGGGTTTGAGGGTGCTATGCACATCTACACCGAGCTACGGAGAAACCCCGGACATGGACACCCACATTATGCCTGTGGAAGACTGTGTTATTTGTGAGTGTGTCGTGTAGCTGAGTGTGAGTGTGTCGTGAGGCTGAGTGTGAGTGTGTCGTGTACCTGAGTGTGTGTGTGTCATGTAGCTGAGTGTGTGTGTTGTGTAGCTGAGTGTGAGTGTGTGGTGTACCTGAGTGTGTGTGTGTCGTGTAGCTGAGTGTGTGAGTGTATCGTGTAGCTGAGTGTCGTGTACCTGAGTGTGAGTGTGTCGTGTAGCTGAGTGTGTCGCATAGCTGAGTGTGTGTGAGTGTGTGTATTTCTACGTTTGTGAGTTGAAGCAGTCAGAGGCAGCGACTCCTGCCTCCTTGACTACACAGGTGACTGTTTCCTTCTCCTTTCTATGAACTGTCCTTTTCAAAAGACAAAAGACACGTGCAGAGGCTACATTGGGGGGGGGGGAGGTAAATGTAGACAATAGGAACAGGAAGAAGAGAGAATGAGGGGAGAGTAGGGAGGCCCAGGGCAGTCACCACCCCACAGGCCACGTGACCAGTAAAGTGCTCTAGCGGAGGCTCAGCCCTCAGGCCCCGGGTGTCCCTGAAGCAACAGGAACTCGGCTCTGAGACTGACTCCTTTCTGGAGCCCCAGCCCCTCTCAGAGGAGCCCAGAGCAGGCGGCAGATGCCATGGAGGCGCCCCCAGCCCATGGACACAGAGGGCGGGTGCCCTGGACGGGGCTGCTGCTGGCAGGTGAGAGGGGCCGTTCTGGGGGCGGGAGGAGGGAGACCAGAAACTCTGAGGTTTTCAAGAACAGGGTCTGAGAGGGGACAGAGGGACAGGGAGCAGGCACATGGCGACAGCTTCTCTCCGACATGAGATTGTCATGATAAGCTGTGAGGCCAGGAGACCTCAGCTGTTTTCTGAGTGAGTCATCACTAGACAAAAATTTTTGCAAACTGATGAGAATGGTAACATATCAAGAGTGCATGTCATAAAAAATGTACAAAGAGCATTAAACACCCTAGACACCAGCCTTAGACCTTGGCAAAGCAACACAGAATATAGAGGCCCAGGGGACACACACTCCCTCATCCAGAGGAACTGACGCCTGGCCCAGCACTGGCAGGAGACCCAG
>NW_004567142.1:1028416-1031583 GCF_000260355.1 Condylura cristata | reverse complement strand
GCCCGGCGCTGCCCAGCTCACTATTGAACCAGAGCCCGTCAATGCCATCGAGGGGGGGAACGTGACTCTGCATGTCCGCGGTCTGCTAAAGGAGGTTGGAATCTTCAAGTGGTACAAAGGAGGAATGGTGGAGGGTGAAATGCTTATTATGTCATATAAAGTAGGGTCTCCAGCAGATGGCACAGGGCCTGCACACAGCGGCCGAGAGACGATAAATCCCAATGGATCCCTGCTGGTCCGGAACGTCACCCAGGAGGACACGGGGCCCTACACCCTACAAATCACGTATCGAGATTTTGAAGAGAGAGAAGTAACTGGACAGCTCCGCGTTTACCGTGAGTAGCTCCTCCCGGGCCTCTGGGTTTGGGGGTGAGCCCTGCTTCACACACGGGACTCACAGCCCGGCTGTGCCTCATCACCCCAACTGCGTGTCATGTTGGGGTCGAGCCTTTATCCGGGAGTCGCGGAGCGGAGCGGGCGCTCAGACCGACGACCCCCTGAGCCCAGCCTGCCCCGCGGCCTGCGGGAGGGGGCCAGTCTGAGGGAGGCGAGAGCGGAGGGGGGCACCTCCGCCCCGGGCCCTTCCCGTGGCCCCAAAAGACACCCTGAGAGACGTCGTCGGGGCCTGACCTGGGAGCCTGGATCCTCGCAGCGAAGCTCCACCCCAGGAAGCCCCGGACCAGCCCCGTCCCAGGGCTCCCAACCCCATGACCCTGACTGAGGAGTCCCTATCAGGGGGATGTGTCCTCGTAGACGGGGCTGCAGGAACTTCCCGAAACCTGAGTCCGGAAGCTCCTGAGCGGGTCACCTGCCGGGCCCAGGCCCAAGAGCCTTTTTCTGGGCAGGGGAGAGCCTGGTGCTTCCCCTGAGACCACTGGGGTGGAGATCACAGGTCCCTGGTCATTACATGACATACCTGAGCACAAGGGGACCCCATTGGAAGGCAGGTCACCAAGGGATGAGAGACAGAGATTTTTCTGGAAGCTGTACAAGCAGGCCGCGGGCTGAGTAATACCGATGCACTGTATGGGCTCAGAGTTGAGGCTGTGAGAGCTGAAGGCTCCTTCGCAGACATAGCAAGCCGGAGACTATCTGCTCTTTAACCTACTTTACTGAGAAGAAACAGTCACAGGAGAACTGAATAAGGGTCGCTCAGACCAGGACCCCACATCAGAGTGACCCCAGGACCTGTCTGCAGTCACAGCCCAACTCTCTCCTCTTTGGTATGCACCTGTGGCCCCTAAAACCAGCTGCTGGTTCAGACCCTTCCTTTCTGGGCCTCCCCAGCTCAGACACAGCGATTCTGGTCTGGGGAGTGAGAGCAAATGGGACTGACCCCTGTGGACACTAGAACTAAATGACCCGCATCCTCCAGGAGAGTCAGTGCCGGGGCCAGGCCTCCCCTTCGGGCCCATCCATATTCCCTGCACTGGATGAGAAACAATGGTCCTTCCTGGTGTGCTGGCTTAAAATGGGGAAGAATTTCTTTTCTCTGATCTACACCTTCAACCAGTAATAGGGCGACATACTGCAGTAGTTTCCTTCTGTTCTCAGAGTGCAGCTTTGTGGGTCCGTGTCCCCTTCTCCAGATTGCTCCTAAGCAAATGAGGAGGCAAGAGTCCCGGCTAGGGAGAAGCCCTTGCACGGGGAGCTCCTCAGGTTGGCTGTGAAGACTGGGAGGGCGTCCTCCTCCTGATCAGTATTTGACGAACACAAAGGCTGCCCTGGGCCCAGGAAGGACAAGGCAGGATCCGTTTTCCAGCGCAGTTTATGAGAGGGGGGTCCTGACCACACGGTCACAAAGGCCGAGGATGTGACAGAGTTCAGGGGAACAGGTTCCTCGGTGTGAAGAATCTGAGCTCAGGAGGGGTTCCTGTCAATACTGGAGAGGTGCCCAGGAGCACAAATGAGATCACCCTGGGGTCAGCTGGGCTCAGAGGGCAGGTGCCGTCTTCTCCTTACCTGTCATCACCTGAACACAGACACTGGATTCTGCAGAGGCCAGGTCTGTGCTCTGGAAATGTTCAGTCTCCTGGGCCATTAAGGGCTGAGATCTAGGAGGGAGCCCCAGGCCCCTCTCACTCAGCTGCCTCCGCGGTGTCTCCTCAAACCCCTTGGCCTGGCCTCCATCAGAGCCAGCAGCACCACAGTCACTGAACACAAGGACCGTGTGGTCCTGACCTGCCTCACAAGAGTCACTGGGGTCTCCATCCTGTGGCTCTTCAATACCCAGCGTCTGCAGTACACAGACAGGGTGACGCTGTCCCGGGACAACCGCACCCTCACCATCCACCCTGTCGGGGGGGAGGACGCCGGGGAGTATCAGTGTGAGGTCTCCAACCCAGCCAGTTCCAGAAGTGACCCCCTCACCCTGACTGTGATGCGTGAGTGACCCCTGACCTCTCCCACTTCCCCCTTGGGTATCTCACTTGTGGGGGTGTGAAATGGAGGAGCCTTGAGGAGTGGGCGTCTCCTCAGAGCCTGTGGGCAACACGGGCAAGAACCAGAAGCAGGCCAGTCTCGCCGGTGCTGACCACCCGGCTGTCCGACCCGGGCAAGACTCAGCCTCCTGAGCCTCGGTTTCCCCACCTGTCAAGCTGGAACAGAACAGCTGCATCTCAGGGGTGTCCTGAAGGTTTTCTTAGGAGCTAATGAGATAAAAGCTTTTAGAGTCAATATATCAAGGTCTTAGGGAGGTTTTCAATGAGTATTTATGTTCATTAGTTTCTTTTTATTCACTGATCAACCAGCAACATTTGGCTGCAGTTTGGTTTTCTCTCCTGCTCTGTGACCCCGGTGCTATTTCAGCGTTTCCACAGGGGTCCGATCAAGCAGCGTGGGCAGGACACCCTCTCCCCTGGGGAGCAGGGTCAGGTGAGGGGATGGAAAGTTCTCCCACAGCCTGGCACAGGCCGACCGGGACACGTCAGCTCATGTTACTATTCCTCGTCCGCGCTGAGGTGACGGTGGCCTCTGCCCTCAGACCACCAGAGCGATGGGGCAGGAGAGAGGGGCAGGCACCGTGGGGAGGAGGCCTGAGGGAGAATGGCCAGAGGCGGTGCTGCTGCCTGGGGGTGACTGTGAGGAGGTGGAGCAGGTCCAGGTCTTGGCTGTGACAGCAGGAGGAGGCAGCAGCCAGGAGGGGCCCGGGACGCTGAGGAGACACA
>NW_004567142.1:1020855-1027886 GCF_000260355.1 Condylura cristata | reverse complement strand
AGGAGGCGGGAGAGGGCTCAGTGCAGCAGCCCTGTTGGCTAAGCCCACCCTCCCGTGAGGGGCCTGTGCGGCCTCAGATCTGAGGTGTCCTGGCCCGGGTCACACACAAGGGGTGGAAGAGCCTGGACGGGACAGGTGGGGTCATATGCTGTCAGGTGGGAGAAGGGTGGCCCCAGCCCCTGAGGTGTGAGACGGTCAGGCCTGGGATGTGCTTGTACCTCTTGCCCAGGCAGATGGAGAAGGGGGAGGCCATTGTCACATTCAGCGTCTCCTGGCCTGAGCGAACCTGACAGAGGGGCACCTCATTCAGGGACACCCACATACCTGGGCTCCCTGAGTTTCCTGCACACACTTGGCCCTGCTCTCCCTCGGAGGCCCTGACCTGCTCAGGCAACCTCAGTCTGATAACTCTCCTGAGTCCTGCGTCCTCCTGGGGTAACCTCCTCCTGAACCCCCACGAGCTGCAGGTCCTACCCTCCGGGCCCAGGATGGATGCGGCTTCTTTAGCCTTCCTCTAGCTCTATTATGGGCCCTCCACACTGGTAGCTGGAGGAACATACCGCAAACCTCTCTGGAAAGGGGACCCTCCTGTGCCTTGTCCTGACACCATACCTTCCCCCCCTCCCCCACTGATCATCTGGCCTTTCCTAGGACAGGTGACAAGCGAGACCTCCCAGTGCACTGGCTCCCCGCGCCCACCCCTGGTGAGTGTTCACAGAGTCGGGCCCCTGGAGCGCCCCTGTTCTGTGTCTACTCCTGCCAGTAACCGCTGCTCCCTGATGTTTCCTCCTAAGGTTCAGAAATGCTTTCATGAACCACTCAGCACGGGCGACCCCTTACTTGAGAGGTCTGGGTTGGATATCTCCACCCAGGTCTCATGTGACCCTAAATGGGCAGAGGGTCTCTCTCTGGCAGACTCTCCTCCCCCTCTATTATGGGGGGGGGGGGTCCAGGACTCCAGATCCCCTGCAGGACGGGCCCTGGCTCCTCCCCTGGTGCTAACTCCTGTCTCTGCCCCCAGGCTCTCCCTCAGGCCAAGCGGACTCCTCAGTAAGTCCACCCCCCCACCCCGCCCCTTCTGCCTGGGGCCCTCTGCACAGGCTGGGGTGGGACCCAGCCCTGCTGCCCACAGATCCCTGCTCCCCATAGGCCGGGACCAGTGCCTGGCTGGGCTGGATCTACCTTCCGGAAAGGATGATTCCCCCTGCTCCCCTTATTCATCTTAGGGGCTCCAGAAGCCCAGTCGTCAGCAGTAAGGAATCATCAGGGCTGACATAAGTGTGGGGGTGCAGTAGTACCAGCACTGGGTGCCTCGTGAAGTACTCTGCTCTGGGGCAGAACCAGTGACCCTCCCTTCTGCCCCCTAACACTTGCTCTCTGCCCTGCCAGGCCCCCCTATCTGACACCCAGTCAGCTGCTCCGATCTACCAGGTGAGTGTGGGTGATGCGCGTCCTGCCCCCCAGCCCGGTGGGCCAGCTTCTGCACCAGCGCCCCGCCTTGCTTTGGTACGTGTGCTTTCTAGCAGGAAACAGTGGAAGCTGATGCCTGGGCATGTGGGGGCCTGCGAGCTCCTCTCAGGAAGAGCCAGCCCCACATACGAAGAGGTGGCCCAGGTTCCGGAAGATGCAATGCCGGTTCTGAGGTTATGTGGACTAGAGGCCTCTTCCTGTTTTACAGGAGTTGCTACACCCGGACTCGGACATCTACTGCCAGATCAACCCCAGGGCAGAAGTGGCTACTTAGCGATTTCTGAGAACCCCACCTTCAGGTCTTCTAGAGGCTCTGAGACCTCAGATCTTGAGGGGTGTCAAGAACTAGAATCTGACCCAGATCTGAGCTCTGGGGTGTTCCAAAAACTGGATCAGGGTTGGGTTCCTCTGGTTTTCTGGAAACCCCAACTCTCTCCTGAGTCCTGGATGAACCAGGACAAAGACTGTTGAGTCCAGGATGTGGGCAGTGACCTGGGGAGTGACCAGGCCTGTGACCCACTGGGGACCACCCTGTGGGGCTGAATAAAGAGAACCTCCACCCGGTTGCTCTCTGTCTCCACATAGATTCCTCTGAAAATATTCGCCTACACTTGGTCCATCTCTCCTGGGCCTCACTGGAAATTAATATATCTAAACTGTTGCCAAATGCATGTGTGTCCTCCGGGAACAAAAGGAGTGTCCGGGAGTGTTGAGGAGAAGGGCTGATGCTCACAGGGTCTGAGCCCACAGAGCCCTGTCGGCCCGAGGGCACCGGCCGTCCTCCCTGCCCCATGCCCAGCTGTGGACCTCTCCTCGATGGACTCCTCAGCCAGTGCACAATGCGCCCCTGCATGTGTCAGCTGATGGGAAGGTCACCCTGAGCCCCAGGAAGTGGCGAGTCACCCCCTGGGCTGCTCCTGCAGGAGGAAGAGCTGAGGGAAGTGAGGAGAGGTGAAGTAAATGAGGACAGGTTGGCCAGGACTGGAGGAGAGAGGCAGGAGCAGGAGGGTGGAGGGGGAAGTGCAGAGATGGGGAGCAGCAGGCTGGGGGCCCCTCCTGGGAGAGCTGGGGGCAGGCACAGCAGGGCCCTCAACCTCCTGGCCACTGGCACTGGGCTGCCCCTTCTCACTCAGTGCAGGCTGTTAGCTCCATGGGGGCTAACCCCTGACTGCCAGTAGGACCCCCACTGTGACAGCCTGAGCGACCCAGCCAGTCAAATGCATCTCAGTGGACAAGCCTGGCCACACCCCCTGACCTGCACTAATCTGCAAGTGAAAATTCTTCACCTATAGAGAAGAGTGAGAGTGACAAGTCAGAACACCTGAGGCCCAGACAGCAGCCAAGGTCACCGACAGGTGTGAGCTGTCAGTGTCCTGAAACAGAATCCAGCTGGCTACCGGGTGAGGGCATCAGGGTGCCCTTTGCATGCTCAGTGATGCCCTTTGCTCCCCAAACACACACCATCCCCTCAGACACATAACACACGGACACATATTTCTCCAAATCTTGGGCTGCTGTAGTGCTCTGAGGGGGACGTGCAGCCCTGGGGCTGCGGGGACTCAGGAGCTGGGACGCGGTGGGAGGAGCTCCTGCCGGACGGGAGACCCAGACTGTGTTGAGCAAAGAGACGGGGCAGCAAGGTGCTGTCCAGTTGTGACTGTGCAGATAAAATTCTTTTTCTTTCTCCTCTTCATAAATCTGTCCTTTTAAAATATAAATTTTTTTTAAAAGCACAGCAAGAAAGCAAGCGGTGCACTTCCCTCTGCGTCCACAAGACGGCGACAGAGCCTCTACGCACCTGCAGCTTGCCCAGGGCTGCCCACCCATCTCAGTCCAAAAGAGACTTCACCTCTTTGGTCGACAACCGGGCTCCATCAGACTACAGGGGCTTACGTCTGTTCTCTATGGGCAGCTGAGAGTGCCCCCGCGGTGAGGCCATTCACCCGGGCCTTGGACCCCAAGCCTGCCCACCAGTACAGACCAGGGATTAAGCAAGAGCGGAAGCAGAGGTTGTTGGACAGGGCTGAAAGGAAAGCTGCTGGCAAAGTGAATGGCCCCAAACAGTGTCCACCTATCGCTCTGTTGGGGGAATCGTATGTCCTGAATGAAAGCCACCCACCAATGTTTAACGGACTTCACCGCCACCTCTCTGCCAGCGTCCTACCATTCCAGGCGCCGAGGACTACAACTCCCAGCATGCCGTGCACGTGCCCCGCCGCCTGGCTTCCTGAAGGGGCATGCTGGGAGTTAGGGGTGGAGTTAACCCCCCAACTCAAGACAAGTTACTGGCAGGACCTATCGCTTGCTCTTCGTGTCTCCGTCCCCCTCTTCTCATTTCCCTTGTAAAGAAGCCTTTTGACCTTTCTGTGTGTGCATGCCCTTGGATCTTGTCCGAGTTTTTTTTTTCAGCACACAGGTGAGGACGTTTAGTCCATCACGTTTGTTTCCTGGAATATCCCAGCAGGGTTATTACCGTCACCACTGGGGTGCAGAACAGGCTGGTGGAGCTGCTGGTGATCGCGCGTGAGCTGGACCCCATGAGCCAGCATACCCGGTGTCGGAATATTGGAGTTCCTCAGGCATGATCAGGGGGAGACTTCTACCACCCTCACCTTAGCACAGGCCCACTCAGAAGACAAAGAACCCGGCTAAGCTGGTGAAAGCAATCAGGAATAATTACAATGACAAATACAAGGAGATTGGGCCTCACCGGGGAGGGCCGGGGAGGCAACTACCAACTACCGGGGCCCAAATTCTGTGGTTCACATTGCCAAGCTGGAAAAGGCAAAGGCTAGAGAATTCGCCACCTATCTGGGCTGAAGGTGTGTTCTTGAGTATTGTGTACAAAAAAATGATAAACATCTCCTTCAAAAAAGAGAAGAGCTCAATTTAAAGAAGGCAGAAGTACAGGAGTTTCTGAAGAGCCCAAATGTAGGCCAAGGGGAAATGGTCAGAAGGGGACTTGAGAAGGAAGAATGGGGCGAAAGGGAGGGTCCAGGGCAGAGACCCACCCCAGGTCACTTGAGCAGCCTAAAAGCTCCAGCCACAGGGAGGCCCAGCACAGAGGAAGAAGCTCCTCAGCCTGACACTTGGGAGCAGCGGTGCCTGGAGCCTTCTGGAGCCCCAGCTCTTCTCCGAGAGCAGTGAGCAGGCAGCAGACACCATGGAGGCGCCCCCAGCCCATGGACACAGAGGGCGCGTCCCCTGGATGGGGCTGCTGCTGGCAGGTGAGAGGGGCCGTTCATGATTCCTGAGGTAGATAGAACTGACACTGTCTGGGGCCCCCGGGGAGGACAGGGTCTGAGAGGGGCCAGAGGGCTTCTGTCTGGACCTGGAGGCGGAGGGGGAGCAGAGCAGGGAGCAAGGTCGCTACTTCGCACAACAGGAAATTCTCGTGACCTGAGGGGTGAGGACAGGAGACCTCAGCTGTTTTCAAGGTGATTCATCCCTGAGCAATAATTTTTGAAAACTGATGACAGTAATAACAATTTATGTCAAGAGGTCAAGTAACAATAAAATAAAAACAGCACAAAACAATTTACTTGCCTCACATGGAAAATAAACACCAGGACGAGGAGGCCCTGGGGACACTCACTCATTCACCCACAGGGTCTGGGTGTCTGTCCCTCCACAGAGGGGCAACAAGATGAAACAAGTCCCTGCCTCAAGGAGCTAAGTACTGTAGGGAGGAAGAAGAAAACAAAGAGCTGGAACATGGCCTTCCCTGGTGGCACAACAGGTTAGGACACAGCACTGCAAGGTAGCGCAACTGCTTCAGCTCGAGTTCGATCCCCACCCCAGAGGTGACCCACAGGGTGCAGCAGACCTCTCCTGACCAGCCTACTGCTCCCCTTAGCAGTGTACTTCATCAATCTGCCTGTTCTGCTCCCCATTCTGCTGTCTCTGATGCACCCCTAGCTTGCACCCCAGTTCTGTATGCACAAATAAATAAGAATAAAAAGAGCTGGAACATGCTGCCACGTGCTGACCAGTGTCCTGAAGGGCACAGAGCAGGGAAAGGTCACACCGTGAGGCCGAGGGTCTCAGAGCAGGGTCAGGGAGGCATCTCCCAGGGACGCCCCGAGGGAGAGCAGGGTCTGAGGGTGGGGAGGGGGTGAGCCGGGCACACACTTGGGCATGAGCATTCAAACAGGGAAGGCAAGGTGCAGTGAGAGGGGCTGAAGTAGGGGTTATGTTGCTAAAACTGGTAAAACACAAACACCCCATAAAACTAAGGGTTTAAACATCCTTAGTCTCCAAGCCTCACATTTCCATGACAATACAATAGGCCCACCATTGATCAGTGTCTCTCCCTTCCCTCCCAGCCTCACTCTTAGCCTTCTGGATCCCGCCCAGCTCTGCCCAGCCCACTATTAAATCAGAGCTTCTCAATACTACTGAGGGGAAGGATGTGATTCTGCCAGAGGTGCAGGGATGGTAAGAGGATTCACCAGAGACAGAGTGGGGAGCAGAACAGGCTGAAATAACACTGCTGAGGGGAGCAGCAGGGAGACAGAAGTGGTCTGCTGCACCATGTGGGTCAACTCCCTGGCCGGGGATTGAACTCATGCTGCAATGGCCGTGTTAGCTTCATAGTGCTGTGCTCTAACCCGTTGCACCACCAGGGAGGGCCTCACAGTGAGTAATTCTTACCTGAACCTCTGGAATTTGCAGTGGGAGGGAATCAGAATGTAACTTCTGTCTCATAACTGCTGTTTCCCACACAGAGGACTGACAGGGCAGGCTCTTCCTCCATCCTCTCTGAATTATGTGTCATGTTGGTGGTTGAGCATTGAGTGCAGGACACACCAAGCAGAGGGAACAAGTGATGATGGGAACTCCTGCCACATTCCCTGCAGAAGACATTCCTGATGAGAGTAAAGCAGCAGAGGGGGTCAGTTTCAGCCCTGGGCCTTTTCCCATGATCCCAAAAGACATCGTTGATGTCGTCATTTGTCGTTGGGGCCTATCCTGGAGACCCCTGGATCCTCACAGAGAAGCTCCACCCCAGAAAGCCCCTGACCGGCCCCCTTCCCAGGGCTCCCAACCCCATGACCCTGAAGAGTCCCTGTCTCGGGGGGACTCACGGAGATGGAGCTGCAGGAATTTCTAGAAACCTGAGTCTGGAGACTCCTGAGCAGGTCACCAGCCAAGCCCACACCCATGAGCCTGGTCCTTCCCCTGAGACCAGGGTGGAGATTACTTATACCCAGAAAAATTAGCTGATAGCTCTGGGGACACAGGAGACCCCAAAGAAGTCAGCATCCCCAGGGAGTGACAGA
This sequence comes from Condylura cristata, assembly GCF_000260355.1. Lineage (NCBI taxonomy): Eukaryota > Metazoa > Chordata > Mammalia > Eulipotyphla > Talpidae > Condylura > Condylura cristata. The sequence continues at coordinate 1,021,134 of NW_004567142.1, read as the reverse complement.
GGAGGGAATGTCTGAGGCACCAGGTAGCCCAGGGAGCCCTGTGTGAGGGAGACACACAGGGACTTTGGGGGGGGGCGGTTTCCCCTTCATTTAGTCAACCTAGTATTTCTACTAGTTCAGGATCTTTTTTTTTTTTTTAAATGGATTTTTTATTTATTCATACAGAACTAGGGTACAGGCCAAGAGGTGCAGGGGCAGTGAGAGGATTCACCAGAGACAGTGGGGAGCAGAACAGACTGACTGACGAAGTACACTGCTGAGGGGAGCAGCAGGCGGGTC
>NW_004567142.1:1014620-1018595 GCF_000260355.1 Condylura cristata | reverse complement strand
GTCCATACCCACCTGTCACCCTGGCTTCTCACCCTTCCCACTGTGGCTCATGACGAGCCTCCAGATCACTCAGCACAGGGGGCCCCAACTCGCAGGTCAGCCTGACCTGTGAGGTCTGGTCACGGGTCTCCACCCGGGTCTCACTGGACCCTAAACGCGCAGAGGGTCTCTCTCTGGTAGCGTCTCCTCCCCCCTGTTATCTGGGGTCCAGGGCCCCAGCCCCTGCAGGACGGGCCCTGGCTCCTCCCCTGGTGCTAACTCCTGTCTCTGCCCCCAGGCTCTGCTCCCTCAGGCTGCACCGCCTCCTCGGTAAGCCCCCCACTTCTGCCAGGGCCTCTGCACAGGCTGGGGTGGGACCCAGCCCTGCCGCCCCCAGACTCCCCGCACTGTCCCCAGGCCAGATGCCTGGGCTGGGCTGTAGGCATCTTCGGGGACAGGTGACCCCTCTTCCCTCACTCAGCCTCAGGGGACCCCGCAGTCCAGGCAGCAGAGTGGGTCACCATCAGGGTCCTGGGCTAAGAGCGTGGGGGTGCAGCCAGGACCAGCACTGGGGTCCTGGTGAAGTCTGCTGCTCTGGAGGCAGCCAGTCGCTCTGGGGGCGGAGACCCTCAGCCCTGACACCTGACTCCTCTCTCACGCCTGCCCAGGTCCCCCAACTTGACACCAAGCCAGATGTTCCCATCTATGAGGTGAGTGTGGGTGTTGGGTGTCCCCCAGGCCCAGGGGAGCCCCCAGCTGCTCCTGGCTGTGCTTTCCCATCAGGAGACAGCAGGAAAAGGAGAACAGGGCGTGGTTGGGAGGGAGGGATCTGGAGGCAGAAACACCCCTCTCTGCGCTGCCAGGCCCCCCACAGAGCAGCACAGGGTGGGCTCAGGCCTGGGAGATGTGGGACAGTCTGAGAAGTTACAGGTCTCTTTCTTTTTTTTTTTTTTTTTTTTTACAGGAGTTACAACACCCTGAAGCAAACATTTACTGCTGGATTGACTCCAAGGGAGATGTAGCCTTTTAGTTTCTTCTGTGAACTTCTCCTTTAGGTCTTGGGTGGGCCTGGGGGTGCCAAGAGCTAGAAACTCATCCAGAGAACCAGATCTTCACTCTGGGATATTCAGAAAACTGGATCCAGGGGTCAGAGTCCCTCTTGGTGTTCTGGAGACCCCAAAACAGTCCTCTGGGCCCTGATTGAGGATGGACAAAGGTTGACGTGAGCTGTTTCCAAGGAGTGACCAGGCCTGTGCCCTCTGGGGGCCACCTGACAGGGGCTGAATAAAGGGAACCTCCTGCATTTGCTCTGTCTCCACATGAACATCTAAGCAGCTAGTCAGGTATTTCCCTGAAAGACCAGATTTCTTGGTCTAAGTTAATTAGTGAGAAAATGATTGTCTCTAAGTTATACCCAACACCTATATCTACTCCCCAGAGAAAAGACGGCAGGGAGTTTGGAGCTGGGAGAGAGGGCGCTCCCAGGGAGGTGAGCTCACGCCCTGTCCAGGCAGAGGGCTTGGCTGTCCTCGGCCAGCACGACTCAAGGCCAAATGCATGTTAGGTCTCAAGAGCACAGAAAATAGGTGTATTGGTGACTGAAAAGATGAGCAAGGAAGGAGATGCTGTGATTAAACACAGCCTGGGTGGGCTCTGCCCAGGCCGCCGGCGTCCTGGGACCCTCATCCTGGGGTCCCTGTCCTTGGGGGCCACTCCAGTTGCCCCCACAGTGAACAAGCTTGTCCTGAAATCCATGACCCAGACTGCCAAGCCCTGTCTTTCCCAGAAGCCCATCCCCCAAGAGCCATCACCTGTGGGGTGACTCTGTCAGGGTAAGCAAAGTGGGGAGGCCTCAGAATTCCTGCCTGGGCAAGGCCCTCCCAGGCCCTGCGCGTGACTCTTACCCTGCTCTCTCCATCGGTTTCTGCTTTCCCCCAGGATGCACATCGTGCTGCATCATGCCCCCCCACAAATGAGCAGCCAGATAAGAGGGGCTGGGCCTCCCACCTAACCCTTACCCACACTCCCTCGGCCACAGAGGACGCCTCTCCCTCCTCCGACTCCTGCGCCTCCACCGTCTCCCCTGCACCTGCCTGCAGTTCTCTTGCTTCCCTGAGGGCCCTGGGTGTTCCCAGCAGAACCGCTCAGACCAGGGAGCCCATATTCCACAGCCACAGGCCCTGGTGCGCGAGGATGTGCTGGGACCATGAGGGGACCGTTGAGTTTTCAGGTCAGTTTAGCTCTTACTTGCTCCTTATCCCGTATGAACATGGTGGCATCAGCCTCTTGTCACTTTCCTGTGACTTGTAGCAGATGACCACCAATAGTGGAGCAAATCGCATGCCAAGGTGTCCACCCGGCTGTCCTCTCTGGGGCCCCATGGGAGCGCCTTCTCCTCTTTCCAGGCTGTGGGGAGCGGCTGTCTTTCCTCCGCTCGGCCCCTCCTCTGTGTTCACAGCCACAGCCGCGCGGTGAGGTCTGCTGGTGAGGTCTGCTCTCCCGCCACCAGGCTTCTCGGCTCTAACCTCCTGCTCCCCCTCTCACGTATGAGAAAGGGCCCTTGTGATTCCATTGGGCCCAGTGAGTAAGCCACCACAATCCCCCATCACATAAGGACACGTAAATTCCCTTTACTACGCAGCTCAGAGATCCTGAGGGTTACTGTGTGAAGCATTTGCGGGCTCTTGCTTTGTCTCCACGCCTCTCCCAGCCACGTCCTTCATCCTCGTTTGCAACCAACAGCCGTGGGCAGCCTGGAGTATTCATCACGAGTGTGGGGCCAGCTCCTGCACTGACGACCGCCGCACCTCACTCGCCCACGTGATGGGGACAGAAGCCAGTCCACGCACACCCCCCACCTCTTCCCGTTTGTGGTTGCTGATCCCCTAGTGTGACACAAAGTCACCTTGTATAGGCATGCAACTCTGAGGAAATGATTTTGGGTCGATTACAGAATGTTGAAAATTCAGGAGTGGAACAAGTGAGAGTAAAATTACTCATAAACACCTGAGATAATCTCTGAGGACAAACTACCTGGCAGTGACTCTCCCTTGTGCAATTCCGCCTGTGTCCACAAGACGGCGACAGAACCATACCTACCTGCAGCCTTTCCAGGGCTGCTGAACCCACTCAGCCTGGCCGGCAACTCTGGGGTCTCAGGCTCATGTCATCTCTGCGCTAGTCCTCCCAGCCCCTCGTCGGGTCAGGCTTCGGCCCCGGTGGCCCTGCCAAGGCAGGAGGGTCAAGCAGGGCCATCCGTATAACTCAGTGAACATCCAATCAGCCCTCACACTCAGGCCCCAGGCAGGGGCCCAACGACTGGAGACGTGACGTACATTAAATGCAATCAGAGCAGCGGCATCTCATTATGGGTGAGGAAATGGGACGAAGGGGACAAGGAATGGAGGAATGAGGGAATTTGGGGAGGGCCCTGGGCAAAGACCTGCCCACAAGGGTGGCCCTGCTGAGGGATCTCGAGGGCGGAGGAGCCTCAGCACAGAGAGGAAGCACCTCAGCACCAACACTCAGATCAGCCCCAGCTCTTCTCTCGAGAGGAGCACAGAGCAGGCAGCAGATGCCATGGAGGCCCCCCCAGGCCATGGACACAGAGGGTGTACCCCATCCTAAAATTAACTACAATGTAGGTACCTTTAGCACACTAAATGGTTTCCACTCTTGTCTCTATGACACAGGTCTAGGGAGTTCATAGTTTGAACCCCAAGATAGCAATGTGAACCCCAAGTTAGCAAGGTACCTTAAAAGCGGTACATATGTAGTGGTTATAGAACAAGAGCAACCTGCATATGGCATTTTTTGGTGGAAACTTTGAAAGCCAAGGTTTAAGTTGCCAACTAACTTAGAACTTCTCAGGCTATGGGATTACCAGCACAATTTCTTGAAAGCAAGCAAAGGCCCCACTCTAATACTAGGGATTTCCCCTGCATGCTGTCATTGCCAGTTGCACATAGCCTCCCTGTTGGAGTTTTTTTTTTTTTT
>NW_004567142.1:1006745-1008180 GCF_000260355.1 Condylura cristata | reverse complement strand
CAGTGGGGAAGGCTCAGTTGCCCATGGTCCTCGGTGCAAAGGTTTGTTACGTCAGTTTTATTTGGTTTATATGCAGTTTAGTGTTAACATTGCTGAACTGTCGAGCGTTAGACTCTAGCATGTTGTAATAATTGGTAGGCTGAAATTCACAGTTAAAATGGGGGTGGGTTCAGTGCAAAGGCAACTGCACTGTGTTGCTGACATTCCTCACCAGCCCTGCCGTCAGTTCACTCAGCCAGAAACAATTTCCTCTCAAAAAAGGGGGTTTAAATATCACGGACATTCTACTGGCCCCTTTAAATGCCTCTGGGTATTCCAGAGGGTTTTTTATCTTTTTCCTATTTGAGTCTTACTGTCCACTTAAGTTGTGATGCTCGGACCTTTCATGGTTTTCCAGCTTCCCCAGAAATAAGACCATTGTCAGAGCCAAAGCAGCGTATAAATGACTATTTTAATGCCACAGTCTTTCTTGTTGCCTGTGGAGTTACATTTTCTCTAGAATTTGTTGCTTTCATCATTTAACATTGTAACATAAGTATTTTCTAGAATATTGAAAATCTTCATATTACTGCATCTAATTGCTACACAATTGCTAATTACAGTATGTAGATATATTGTAGCTTAACCAGTCATTGGCTTTTCCATCTAGGTTTCTGATTACTTGTTACTATAAAGTGAGTTCTGGTGACTATTTTTGCATATAAAAAGTTTTCTCTATTTGAACTATTTCTATAGTTTATTTCTCAAAATTACAATTATTTCTATTTAAAATAAAAGTTTAAATTCAAGGTTTTCAGAAGTGTGGTGTGAATTTATTTTCTCAGCAGTGAGTGAGACACGTTATGATCTCACCCTTCGAACGTTTCATTCTGTCTGGCTGTCCTCCTCCGTGACACCATTCCTCCCCCTGGCACGTCCCCTCATCCCGTTTGACCCTTTCATTCCCACTGGAACTGTCATTATTATCAGCTTCTGGCACTTACTCCTCACCACCATGCCATCACTTGGCCCCTTAGAGACATTCCCTTTCCCCCTCAGACCTCAGTCATTTCTCAGTGTTCCATTCACCAACAACCCACTTGTGATTTTGCCCTTTGACCTTTTCAGTCAGTTCTCACCTCTCTCCTCATTTTCCCCTTTGCACTCTTACTTCCCCCTCATCTCTCCAGCCTGTACACTGCATTGTCCTGGGCTGTTTGCAGCGTTCTCTGTCCAAGCCACAAGGAGGTTATCCCTGTCTCTGGCCCTTGTTTGGCCCCGGGAACCCCTCTTCTCTCCCAGCAATTAACTGTGCGACCCATTTTTCCGAACGGTATTTTCCCACGATGCCACCCCGAACCACAAGGCGGCGCTGTTCTCCCTTCCCGTCCTTTTTCTTTTGGCCCGGGAGCCCCTCCTTCCTCGCGCCACTTCCGGTTCGATCGGTTTTTCTGAA
>NW_004567142.1:999519-1003745 GCF_000260355.1 Condylura cristata | reverse complement strand
TGGGGGTGCCTGGTCACCTGACAGCGGGGCTCCGGGTCAGGAAGGCGACCGAGCCTGCCCGCGCCCGCAGTGTGGCCAGCAGCTCGGGTCAGGCGGTCCCGCCGGGCTTTGGCCCTTTCCGGGGGGCATGTCCACGTGACCCACGAGGTCCAGCAGCGTCTCGGTTAGTTCAGGGTCCCCAGAGCCGTGTCCTCCATCCTCTGCAGTCACCTAGTGTACCCGGCTCCGTGGGTGAAGCGACCCCACCCCATTTCCGTGCAGCTCTGCCCTGCCCCCGCCTGGGAGGCGGCAGCGGGGTGAGAACCAGGCGGGTTGTTTACCAGGGAAGCTCAGTGTCCCCCGGCACCTCCCCTGGCTTCCTGGGCAGTGGGTGGGGAGCCCGTTCAGGATTCCAAGAGTCCCCTCCCCGTGGTCACACAGGTCACACTTAACCGCCCCCCGCCCCCAACAGGCGTGGGGACACCTGTGAAGCACCGACCTGGGACACCCAGAAGGCCCGAGGTCGCGAGTGCAGGCTGGGGCGAGAATAACAGTTCAGGAGCTGAGTGGAACAGTTAGAGGATGTGTGACCCGTGGACACTGTCCACTGATGGAATAAAGGACCGAGCAGCAGCTGTGCAGCCGGCTTGTGCCTGAGAGGGCCCTCTCTTTTTTTCTCTTTTTCCTAATAATCAAGTTCTTGTAAATTTTTTTAAAGATTCTTTATGCATACAAGAACTGGGGTGCAGGCCAGAGGTGAGAGGATGCACCAGAGACAGAGTGGGGAGCAGGACGGGTAGATAAGTGAAATACACTGCTAAGGGGCGACAGGAGCGGTCTGCTGCGCCTGTGGGTCACCCCCTGGCCGGGGATCAAACTCGTGCTGCAGGGGATACTGATAGCTTCGTAGTGCTGCACTTTAACCCGCTGCGCCACCAGGAAGGGCCCAGTTCTTGTAAGTTTTATCAACAAAAAGTTAAAAAGTTGAGCAGCTGAGATCAGAGCTGCTGCAATTCCGTCCGTGTCCACAAGACGGCGACAGAGCTACTACACACCTGCCGCCTCCCCAGGGCTGCAGACCCCACTCAGCCCGGCCCACATCCTGGGGTTCCAGCTCTGATTCTCAGGATACCTCGGCCACGGGCGTTCTCCCTCTCCACTCATCACACTGGAATCTCGGCCCCTCTTCGGTCAGGAATCCTCCCTGGCGGCCCGTCCTAGTTGGCCATTCCCTCCAGGCACCTCCGGTCTGTCAGTGAATTTCCTGCCAGTCATCCTAATATTCAGCTCCCTGACAACACGTTTTCAGGGGTTCGGTGATGGGCACACGCTGCCATTCCTGCCTTCTGAGCAGTGACTTCTCACTGTGGCGGGAGGGAGGAGACTTTGGAGGAGCAGGGACTCATGAGCAGGGACTTGATGGGGCTCGAGCAGGATGTGTGACCCATGGACAGTGTCCACTGCCTGAGTAACGAGCAGGAGCAGCAGCTGTGTGGGGGGGTGGGGAGCTGTCTTTTTCTGTCTCCTTTTCCTAATAAACATGTTCTTTTTTTTTTTTCTTAAAGATTTATTTCTTTATGCATACAAGAACTGGGGTGCAGGCCAGAGGTGAGAGGATTCAGCAGAGACAAAGTGGGGGTAAAAACAGGCAAGTCGGGCGCTCCCTGGTGGCACAGCACTGCGAAGCTGGCCGCGGCCCCCTCAATGCAAGTTCGATCACCTGCTCTGGAGATGACCCACACAGCAGCTGAAGCCCCAGGTGTGAGGCGGCAGGTGTGTAGTAGCTCTGTCGCCGTCTTGTGGACACGGACGGAATTGCAGCAGCTCTGATGATAACACTGCTCTGTCTCGCCCGCTGCTCCCCTCAGCAGTGTACTTCAGCATCTGCCCGTTCTGCTCCCCACTCTGTCTCTGGGGAATGCTCTTAACCCCACACGCTGCGCCTCTGCTGGCCGAGACCCCAGCTCTTGTATGCACGAGTAAATACATCTTTACACAAGCCACAAGCAGAGCCGACTGCTGCAGTTCCCCCCGTGTCCACAAGACGGCGACAGAGACACTCTGCACCTGCAGCCTTCGGGGCGGCTGACCCACGCAGCCTGGTGCACCTCCCCAGGCGGGACCCCCGACACCTCAGCAGCAGGCCTCCTCACTCTCCACTCCCCACACTGGGTACTGGCCCCGAATTCGGTCAGGCGTCTGCCCCTGGTGGCCCTTCCTTCAGGCAGCCCCTCCTCCCTGCCCTGCCCCATGTAGTTGACATCCACTCACCTGCTGGGATCGACCCACATATCCTCTCAGGGGAGTTCTCCGAGATCCCCAGAACAGCTGACACCCACTGCGGGTAGAGGGAGCGCCGGCCGCCTTCCTTCCGCCCTCATCTCCATTCTAGTTAGCTCCTGGCCGCATGAGTTGCACGGGGCGCCCGAGTCCCATCAAAGGTAAATGCATCAGGTGCAGGGACCGGGTGTGTCCTGCTGTGCAGAGTTCCAGGGCGCAGTCAGGGCTGCCCCAGCCGAGGCTCCACACAGCTGGGGGTGGAGCCACAGTGAACGGGGGTCAGACCTCCTCTGTCTGCACAGGGGAGGCACCAGCAACGGGGAGGCCAGCGAGTGCCCACCGCTGCCCAGGGGCTTTACCCTCCCGGAGTCAGGAGGGAGAACAGGGACCTCTGAGCAGTGAGGGGTCAGATCCCCATTGATCCCCAGAAAGGACAACCCCCATTTCTTCCTGTGGCCACTCTCGCAGGGCCTGGGCCGGAGCCTCTGTCCTTGCCCTTCACAGGGACGCGCCCTGCTCAGACCTGGGCTTCCCCACCTGGGAGTCACCTCCAACCAGGGGAAGTCGGGGCGACTGCGTGGTGCCAGGGACCCTGATCTGGGGGTCCTGAAGGCTGCTCCCAAGTCTGAGTGGGGACCAGGGGGGCTTCCATGGAGCATGGGAGCGGACACCCAGGTCCCAGCTTCTGCTTCCATCTCAGAGCAGCTGAAACCCCATGAAGGCCCCCCAGTCCCAGCTCTGGGGAGCCCCTCGAGGCTGACGCAGCTCCTGAGAGCGTGGGAAGGTCTGGACTGGCCTCCCGAAACGTGGCAAGGAGTCCTGGCATTCCGAGGCTTGTGTCCTTGACTTTGTGGAGCAAAGGCGAACCACAGCCCTGCAGGGCCACAGATGCAGGCCACCACCGGGGCTGCGAAGGCAGCGGGACGGACGGACGGGCGGACGGGCAGGCGGGTTGGGAAGCGGCTGTCACAGCGGAGCTGAACCCCAGCGGCCGCGTACCAAAGAATGAAGCTGGGTCCCTCTCCCCAGAGGTGTGGAAGGGCCCCCCACAGGAGGTGCAGCCCCCCCACTCCCTCGCCTCCTTGCTCATCTGTGCGAGGACTCCAGATGGCCCCGTCTTCTGTCTTCTGTGTTCCCCAGGCTCTAAGCAGCCAAGCTGGGAGCGTCCATGGCCAGGCCCTGGGGCGCGAGGACAGCCAGTGCCCTCCGGGCAGACAGGACTTGAGGGCTCAGCTGCTGTGCGCACCTGCGCTCCCCACCTGCACGTCCCGTCCACCTCGGCCCCCCAGGAATACACGCGCTTGGAGAGGATCGTGGGGATAATTTTCCCGCGAGGCCCAGGCGGGCGGGGCAGGCCGGGCACATCAGCACGCGAGGCTCCGCCAGGACACACAGAGCACGCGGAGGGTCCCTTTATTCGGCCCGGCCAGGGGGTCACAGCGGTCACTCCCTGGGAGCCACCCACATCCTGATGTCCCCGGCCTTTGTCCAGGCTCATTCGGGGCTCTCAACAGTGTGTTGGGGTCTCCAGAAAACCGAAAGGGGCCCAAGCCCTGGGCCCAGTGTTCGGAACACCCCATTTCTAATTCCGGCTCTCGAGGTCATCGTCCAGCCCTCGCTGTCCCCCAGGCTGGGGTCGCCGTGGGCCCTCACACAGGCCACACAGGACCAGAGGACAGTAAACCTCTCATGCCTTGGGGCTGATCCGGCAGTAGATGTTCGTGTCGGGGTGTAGCAACTCCTGGAAGAGAAGGAGGAAGCCTCAGCCCCATCCTGCACCTCCCAGGTCGGGGCCCACGGGGCTACTCTGTGGGGGGCCTGGCAGCGCAGAGAGGGGTGTTCCTGCCTCTACCTCCACACCCTCTATTCCCATTTTCCTGCTGTCTCCTGATGGGAAAGCACAGCCAGGAGCAGCTGGGGGCTCCCCTGGGCCTGGGGGACACCCAACACCCACACTCACCTCATAG
>NW_004567142.1:995548-996909 GCF_000260355.1 Condylura cristata | reverse complement strand
AGTCTTGCCCGGGTCGGACAGCCGGGTGGTCAGCACCGGCGAGACTGGCCTGCTTCTGGTTCTTGCCCGTGTTGCCCACAGGCTCTGAGGAGACGCCCACTCCTCAAGGCTCCTCCATTTCACACCTCCACAACCAGTGAGATACCCAAGGGGGAAGTGGGAGAGGTCAGGGGTCACTCACGCATCACAGTCAGGGTGAGGGGGTCACTTCTGGAACTGGCTGGGTTGGAGACCTCACACTGATACTTTCCGGCGTCCTCCCCCCCGACAGGGTGGATGGTGAGGGTGCGGTTGTCCCGGGACAGCGTCACCCTGTCTGTGTACTGCAGACGCTGGGTATTGAAGAGCCACAGGATGGAGACCCCAGTGACTCTTGTGAGGCAGGTCAGGACCACACGGTCCTTGTGTTCGGTGACTGTGGTGCTGCTGGCTCGGATGGAGGCCAGGCCAAGGGGTTTGAGGAGACACCGCGGAGGTAGCTGAGTGAGAGCGGCCCGGGGACCACACTCCCTGCTCGGGTCTCAGCGCCCCACAGGCCACTGGGAGACTGTAAATGTCCCGGAGAGGATGGACCTGGCCTCTGTGGGGGGTGAGTGTCTGTGTCAGGAGCTGATCTGCCAGGAGAGGGCCGTACCAGCGTCTGGGGCCCCACGTGACCCCAGGCTGACCTCTGATCCGTCCCCTGGCATCAGGGGCCCCTTCTCAGCCGAGGGGTCCAGGGACCTGGGGTGCAATTGCTCCCCCGGACTCTGTGAGTCTTCCCACAACTTTAGTGACCTTAAGAGTTGGGTCCTCGCCGCATGCCAACGTCTGTGTGGGAAGCAGCTCGCCAGGCCGCAGCCTCACACAGAGCAGGGAGGGGCCTGATCCCTGAGCGCCACTGAGGAGAGCCTGAGGACATCCCCCCAAGTCTTCAGGGCCTCAGGACAAGTGTTTGCAATCCAAGGGCTTCGCTCTGGGCACAGGACTTTGCTTCACAATTCTCCAAGGAAGATCGAGAGGACTACAGATTTAACAATAGGCTCCAGTCAGAACAGAAGGAAGCCCTGCGATGAACACAGGCCCCTGGAAAGGCCCCCAGCACCAGTCCTGGGGAATCCCTGACCTAGCACCTGGGATCCGGAAGTGGGAGGCCAAAGGCTCCCCTCCCCCATCACCACAGGACCCGTCCAAGCCTGAACAATTGGGCCAGGAAAAGAAACTAAGGCCGCATTGTGGAAAGGAGAAGTACAGCTGGGTTTGTCTGAGGATCCTGTGACCTGAAGTGCAGAAATCCCTGCCCAGCCCACAGGGCCAGTGAGCGCTAATGAAGGGCTGGAGGAAGGCTGGAGGAAGCTCACACACGCGGCTGTGAAGCGCGC
>NW_004567142.1:977805-994569 GCF_000260355.1 Condylura cristata | reverse complement strand
GCTGTGAAGCGCGCGCACACACACACACACCCCGCGGCTGTGAAGCTCACACACACACACACCGCGGCTGTGAAGTGCGCGCGCACACACACAAGAACACGTGCACGCGCACCGCGGCTGTTTTCCACGCACTGACCGTGAGCTGTTTGGATACTTCTATGCATACAAGAACTGAGGTGCAGGCCAGAAGTGGGGGGTGAGAAAACACACCAGAGAGAGACAGAGTGGGGAGCAGAACACGGGATCTACTGCTGAGGGGAGCAGCGGGGAGCAGCAGGGAGACTGGAGAGGTCTGCCTTGCAGGGGGAGGGGGGCGAGGGGGGGTCACTCCCTGGCTGGGATCAGGATCCAACTCAGACTGCAGTGGTGACTGGCTGAAACTTAACCCCTGTGCCTCCGGGGGCCACAATGAACTGTTGGCAAAGAAATTCAGAGCATACTTCTGCCTAACAGAACATCAGGGAATAAAATACTTACGGGGAAACTTAGCCAACGAGACCACAACACACTTGTACACGGAGGCATATCACAGACCAAGAGGAATTAAAGGAGACACAAGGAAAAGGAAAGGCGTCTGGAAAGACTTGTAAAGATGGGGCTCTCTGGGGGCTCAGAGAGAGGTACAAGTCTCAGCGCTGGGGATCACCACCACGGCGGCACAAGTTCGCTCCCCGGCCAGGGAGTGACCCCCAGGGCGCGGCAGCCCTCTCCTGTCTCCCCGCTGCTCCCCTCAGCAGTGCACTCTGTCAGTCTGCCTGCCCTGCTCCGCACTCTGTCTCTGGTGAATCCTCTCACGGCCCCTGCACCTCTGGCTTGCACCCCAGTTCTATATGTACGAAGAAATAAAAGCTTAAAAAAAAGAAATTTGAGCCCGAGAGGACTCCCGCCTCCTAGGTGGGCCCCCACCTGCCGCTTGGAATCTAAAAGCAAGGAGGCCCCCAGGCGTGGGGGACGGGGTTCAGCCCGCGATTTGGGGCTCTGTCCGTGGGCACGGTGGTAGGCGGAACTTTCAGTCCCTTTTGGAAACCAACATCCCCCAGCCAGAGCCTGGTGCCGACGGTCCAGGAGCCACTTACCGGAGACCGTGATATTCTTGACTGTGGTGCTGTTGAGGCCTGTGGCGTTGTTGTGGGCCTGGCAGGTGTAGGCGCCACTGTCACTCATGGTGATGTTGGGGATAAAGAGCGCCTGTGTGGGGTGCTGGGGCCTCCCGCTGACCAGCCAGGAATACTGCGCGGGCGGGTTAGAGTCTGCGTAGCAGGTGAGGTTGAGAACGTCCCCGGGGTGGTAAAAGGATTCTGAGGGGAAGATGGTGGGGGTGTCCGGGCCATCTGGAGTAAACAGAACAAAGCCACACATGATGGCATCAGCGGGAGGGCGCTCTTGGGCCATGCGGGCCTCAGCGTCCCTCCGAGCGGCGTCACTTTGTTTTAGCAAGTCCCAGCATCACTCTCAAGTTCAGTTCCTGAGTCTGAGATGCTCCCACAGGCTGGGGACCCTGAGCCCCCCGGCCTAGGAACAGCCTGTCCCTCCTAGTCTTGGCTCAGGACAGGGCCTGCTTGGTCTGCCTGGGACGGGAGGTCATGACCAGCCCGGGTGCCCAGGGTGAGGGTCGTGCACTCGGGCCTGCGAGGGACGATGGGGTCTGGGCTCTGGCTGTGTGGGTGGGGCAGCCGGACGGCATTGGGACAGAAGTTACTCACAGAGAACATCCAGGGTGAAAGGGTCGCTGCGGCGGGCGCTCACTGGGTTCCAGGTCTCACACTCATAGAGCCCTGCGTCAGCCCTGGTGACCGGGAGCAGCGTGAGGGTCCTGTTGCCCCTTGACAGCTGCAGCCTGTCGCTGTCCGGGAGGCTCTGGCTGTTGATGGACCACAGGTAGGTGGTGTCCGGGGTCTTAGGTTCACAGGTTAACACCACGCGGTCCTGGTGCTCCACAGGGTCGGGGTTGTTGCTCGTGATGTGGGGTTTGGGTAACACGGCTGTGGGGGACAGAGAGGACACAGCCCTGAGGCGGCCCTGACTCCTGCAGGGTCCCCCCGAGTTGTCCTGCCTCAGCCGCCCACCCGCGTCCTCCGCACAGGCGGGTGGGCGCCCCAGGCCCACTCGGGGCCCGCTCACGCCCGACAAGACAGAGCCTCTCCTGCAGCTCGGCTCAGGGTGCAACAGGCCTGGTCAGGAGTCGGGGCCAGCTCCTGCTGCTTCTTCCCTGAGCGGGGGTGCTGGCCTGCTGCTCCCCGGGGTGGGGTGCAGGCCCCCCAGCAGCTCACACCACACTGCGGGGCTGAGCTGTGTTTTCCCTGAGGCCTCCCCCAGGCTTCCTGGAGCTGGGTGCGGAGGGACCCACAGTCTGAGACCCCACAGCAGGCCTGGAAGGGGGGTTTCAGCAGAAACAGCACGGGGCCCCACGAGCGGCCGAGGGGTGAGTCTCAGCGCCATCAAGCATCGCTGACCCCCAGGGCACAGCAGCCCTCCTGTCTCCCGCTGCTCCCCTCAGCAGTGTGCTACCCCAGATCTGCCTGTTCTCTGGTGAATCCTCTCAACCACTGCACCTGCCTGACGCCTCATTTCTTCTGTGCAAAAATAGGTAAGCAGAGACCAGGGCCAGCCATGGCCAGTCCGCCTCAGGCTGCAGGCCCATGCGGTGGGCAGCCCTGCCCAGGGGATGGTGTGGCTGACAGGACCAAGGAAGGTTCTAGAACACAGTGAGGGGCAGCAGGAGCTGGCTGGCGGCAGAGCCAGGCCTCTGCCCTCATCTCCTCGGCTCCTCTGGGAGGGCAGCTGAGGGCCCTGCCAGCGTCCCTGACCCCCTCCTGGGATGAGCAGCAGGAGGGGTCACTTGTGGACAGTGAGACACAAGCCTGCGTGGACTCTGGCTCGAGGGCCCTTGTGTTTGGCAGCTACGCCCCAGAACCTGGACAAGTCCCCAGAGCTATCAGCTAAGTTTGTGGGTACCAGCAGTCTCCACCCCCAGTGGTCTCAGGGGAAGGGGCAGGCTCTCCCCTGCCCAGAGGAGGCTCATGGGTGTGGGCCCGGCTGCAGCCCTGGGACGGGGCTGGTCCGGGGCTTCCTGGGGTGGAGCTTCGCTGCGAGGATCCAGGCTCCCTGGTCAGGCCCCGACGACGTCTCTCAGGGTGTCTTTTGGGGCCACGGGAAGGGCCCGGGGCGGAGGTGCCCCCCTCCGCTCTCGCCTCCCTCAGACTGGCCCCCTCCCGCAGGCCGCGGGGCAGGCTGGGCTCAGGGGGTCGTCGGTCTGAGCGCCCGCTCCGCTCCGCGACTCCCGGATAAAGGCTCGACCCCAACATGACACGCAGTTGGGGTGATGAGGCACAGCCGGGCTGTGAGTCCCGTGTGTGAAGCAGGGCTCACCCCCAAACCCAGAGGCCCGGGAGGAGCTACTCACGGTAAACACGGAGCCATCCAGTTGCTGCTTCCTCTTCAAAATCTCCATACGTGATTTGTAGGGTGTAGGGCCCCGTGTCCTCCTGGGTGACGTTCCGGACCAGCAGGGATCCATTGGGGTTTATCGTCTCTCGGCTGCTGTGTGCAGGCCCTGTGCCATCTGCTGGAACCCCTACTTTATATGACATAATAAGCGTTTTACTGTCCACTTTTCCTCCTTTGTACCACTTGAAGATTCCAGCCTCCTTTAGCAGACCGCGGACATGCAGAGTCACGTTCCCCCCCTCGATGGCATTGACGGGCTCTGGTTCAATAGTGAGCTGGGCAGCGCCGGGCAGGACCCAGAAGGCTAAGAGTGAGCCTGGGGGGAAGGGAGAGACACTGATCAGAATCTGGACCAAACTATTGGGATGGGAAGGGGAGGTCCGGACGGAGCAGGTCCAGAACCCCTCAGATTTGAGGGGGGGTGTGTATTTGTGTTCTACATATTCAAGGTCAGCAGCACCCCCTCTGCACCCCAGCCCCTCTACCTGGTTCTTCTCTCTCTCTGAGTACTCTCCCCAGGTGTGTGTCCTCCTCACCCTCCCTGCTCTGACCCTGCTCGCCCCAGGGCGTCCTGGGAGATGCCTCCCTGGCCCGGCTCTGGGACCCTCTGCCCTGATGGTGTGACCTTTCCCTGCCCTGTGGCCTCAGACACTTGTCAGCTCCTGACTGCTCGCTGGATGATTGGATCTTTGTCATCTCTCTCACCACCCAGAGCCCCTGAGCTCCCTGGGTCTCCTGCCAGTGCTGGGCCAGGCGTCAGTTCCTCTGGATGAGGGAGTGTGTGTCCCCTGGGCCTCTATATTCCGTGTTGATTTGCCAAGGTCTTTCCCTGCTCTGCCCCTTCAGGACCCTGGGCAGCAGTGAAAGACAGCACCATCTAGATCTTTGATGTCCATACTTGTCCTCAGGAATGTGAGCTCCATGGAGGCAGGGGCCTGTCTGATCTTGTCCCCTCTGTGGTGGGCCGGACCCTGAGGGTGAGAGCATGTCCTGGTGTGAACCTGCCAGGCTCTGCTGGCGGCGAGTAAGGGAATTTAGCGCTCTTTCTGCCATTTTTTATGAAGTGACCTTTTGTTATTAGGGAAGCCGGTTTCCAAAAATCACTTCTCAGGGATAAATCATTTAGGAAGTGATGGGTGTCTCGGGCCCTCACCACATCCAGACCCGGAGAACTTCCTGTTGCTTCGTTCCAGCCCCTCCATTCTCCACCCACTGGCCCTGCCAGGAGTCCTCAGTCCCCGCTCAGACCCAGCCCTCCTAGGGAGCCCTGGTCTCCCTCCTCCCGCCCCCAGAAAGGCCCCTCACCTGCCAGCAGCAGCCCCGTCCAGGGGACTCGCCCTCTGTGTCCATGGGCTGAGGGGGCCTCCATGGCGTCTGGCGCCTGCTCTGGGCTCCTCTGAGGGAGGGGCTGGGCTCCAGAAGGCTCCAGACGCGGCTGCCCCGAGTGTCAGCCCTAAACAGCTTCCCCCTCCGTGCTGACCGGCCAGGAGTGCCTGGTCACGTGACCGCGGGCGGGTCCTTGTCCCTAGGTCCTGCCTTTCCCATCTCCCACCAGCTCGCCCGCCCAGTCCTGTCCCGTTTCCTTTCTTCCACCTTCAGCTCCCGGGAACCGCTGCAGTCTGCCACCTTCACCTGGACGCTCTGACCAGC
This sequence comes from Condylura cristata, assembly GCF_000260355.1. Classification (NCBI taxonomy): domain Eukaryota; kingdom Metazoa; phylum Chordata; class Mammalia; order Eulipotyphla; family Talpidae; genus Condylura; species Condylura cristata. Next base: position 989,472 of record NW_004567142.1, on the reverse strand, counting down.
AAACACAGAAACCCGCAAACATGCGTCCATGTCCGGCCCAGTCTGAGGTGTCTGTGCCCAGCATCCCCACAGGCCCAGGTTAGGGAGCACGACATCCTCCTCACACCCTCTCTCCTCTCTCCGACTTCTCCCCTCAGAGCAGGAGCCTGGGGTCCTCATCGTGTCACAGGGATGTCCCCTCCCTATACACAGAGTGACTCTTCCTCCCCCCTCTCCCCCTCCTCCAGGCTCCCTCCCTTCCGCCTCCTCCTCTTGGGAAAGAGGGCCAGGGCCACAGACCCGAGGGAGCGCAGTCTCAGCATTAGGCCACTTGATAAAATCGGAATGTCCAGGTGACACCTTGCAGGTGCTGCTTCAGCGGCTGCACGGGGACCGGTGACCCCATGATGAGGGGTGGGAGACTCCCCACCCCCACCCCCACCCCACCCCCCGCAGCCAGGGTACAGGGAGGGCTGCAGACCCTGGAAAAGGCAGCTTCTGACCCGACAGGGGAGCGGGGACAGGGGGCTCAGGCCACCCTGCCCACCTGGCCGCGGAGCCCCGCCCACAGCGGACTGCCCTCTGCTGCGCCCGGCTCAGGTGTGCTGAGGCAGCGTCACTGCCGCCGGGAGGGGCGGGGCTCTGCTGGCGTGATCCTCACGCACTGGCTGCCGGCGCAGCGCTGGCCCCTCCCCTGGGGTGTCTCCCTGCGGGTGGGACTGGACTTTCAACTGGGAGCGGGCAGGGGCAGGTGTTCAAAGTGCGATGTGATGGGCCTCCCCGGTGGCACAAGGGGTCAAGTCTCAGCAGTACCCAGCTGTGGGCAGCCACCACGACATGAGTTTGAACCCTGACTGGCCCCCTCAGCAGTGTTTCAGTAGCTGCACCTGTTTCTGGTCCCCGCTCTGTCTCTGGTGAATCTTGTTACCCCCTGCACCTCTGGCCTGCATGCCAGCTCTGATGCATAAACAAACCTTTTAAAAATAAATTCAAAGTGCAATATTATAAAGGGAGCTCTTGGGGTGTCTCTCTTCCTGGAGGCGGGGCCTGACTTTCGACTTTCTCCCCAACCCCCCTGGAGCCACAGACCTGGCTCAGTTTGGAAACGGAAGACCAGGCTGAAGATGAACCCTGAACCCTATAGCTCCCACTCTTGGGGAGCTCACTCTGCACTAGAAAGCTTTGATGAAGAACTGTCCTCACGGGAGCAATGGTTTTATGCATAGGAACATGGCTGGTGCCCCAGAAGCGCTGTCTGCAGCCTGCTGGGGCCTCCCACCTGCTTCAGGGGCAGCTTTCCAGCAGGGTGGCGCTGGCAGTGTGACCTTTACCCTTGCAGTTGGTTCTCCTGGGCGTGGCAGGGGCATACTGACCTGTCTCCTGCAGGTACACCAAGGAGCAACGTGTGGAATGTCTGTCCACAAACCCTCCCTGTTCGTCCTCACCGGCTCACACCCACATTCCAGTCACAAAGGTCAGAGATCCTGCATGCCACAGAAACACAGCGGGCGCTACATGTGCATTTTCTTAGCATCCTGTTACAGATAGAAGAGATGAAATAGCAGAAGGTGCTCAGTATGACTCCTCAATGCAAATCTGTACCAGTGAGCTATCTCCTCACCCCTCCCGCCCCCCACTGGGAGGACAGAGGAGAAAAAACACAAGGAAATAAGAAGTTCCAACTGGCACGGAGTGGAGACGCCAGCTTGCTGTCTGCTGGTGGGGCTGTCAAAGGCACAGCCAAGAAAGTAAACACACAGCCCTCCCTGGAGGTGCGGGGTTAAAGCACAGCACTGTGAAGCTGTCTGCAGCCACTGCAGCGCGAGTTCGATCCCCGGCCAGGGAGTGACCCACAGGGCGCAGCAGACCTCTCCTGTCTCCCCGCTGCTCCCCTCAGCAGTGTGCTTCTTTGCTCTGCCTGTTCTGCTCCCCACTCTGTCTCTGGTGAATCCTCTCACCCTCCACCTCTGGCCTGTACCCCAGTTCTATGTGCATAAATTTTTAAAAAAATAGATAATGCAGCCCTTCCTGATGGCGCAAGGGGCTAAGTCTCAGCACTGTGAGGCTCTCTGCAGCCACTGCAGCACAGGTTGGATTCCTGCCCAGGGAGGTGACCCCCAGAGCGTGACAGACCTCTCCTGTCTCTCCCGCTGCTCCCCTCAGCAGTGAACTTCGTCAGTCGGCCTGTTCTGCTCCCCACTCCGTCTCTGATGAATCCCCTCACCACCCCTGTACCTCTGGCCTGTACCCCAGTTCTGTGTGCATCAATAAGTAAAACTTAAAAAAAAAGTAAAGAATCCCTACACCATTCCAGAACTCCACCACTCCACCTGAGTATACACCCAGTGTGGCCTTAGGAGAGGTGACCTGTTCCCTGTCCCCACTTTGGATCTGCCACCAGCTTGCACCCTGGTCCTGGAAGGAGACGCGGGGAGGGGGACAGCAGCGGCCTGGCCTTGATTTATACCTTGCTCTTGGCCCTGTGTTCCAGGCCCTTCACCCCTTCTCGTGTTTCTCCTCCAGATTTGCCTTAGATCTGTAGCCAGCTTCTGGCCTCAGCAGCCCCACTCTGAGCTGAGCCTATTTGGCTGGGCAACTGCCCATGAGAGGATGGGTAATGTGTGGCATTTTATTGGGGAAAAACAGCTTCTCTACTGGGCCCTTCCTGGTGGAGCAACAGGTTAAAATGCAGCACTACGAAGCTAGCGGCAGCCGCTTCAGCACAAGTCTGATCCCTGGCCAGGGGCTGACCCTCAGGGCGCAGCAGACCGCTCCTGTCTCCCCGCTGCTCCCCTCAGCTGTGTGTTTCAGTCATTCCCCTGTTCTGCTCCCCACTCTGTCTCTGGTGAAGGTGAACCCTCTCACCCCCACACCTCTGGCCTGTACTGCAGTGTGCACAAATAAATCTTTTTAAAAAGTCTCTTCTGTCTCTATGCATACTCTATGTTTCTGTTAATGCTCACACGAAGGGTCTACCTTTGTTTTCATGAGGCGAATGGCAGAATCCCTTTAGAGCCATTCGTTTGAGGGGGTCCCTGGGTGCTCCTGGGCATGTGCCAACAGGGACGTGAGCAGATGTTTGCACCCCCAAGTCAGGGCACAGGTGAACACCCTCAGGCTGGACAAGCACACAAATTAACAACAGATAGATGAGCAGGAGGAGACCAAATTTAATCACAAACACACAGAGAATCTACATGACTGTAAACTCTAAAGTTATGGGAAAGTCAGGGTTTATGTCCTGGGCTAAGGAACGGAATAGAAGTTGGGTGTTGTCAAGGAGAAAGGTGGGGGGTCTCACAAGGGAGGGGACCACTTCATGTGACAGAAACGCGCCTGTCTGCCCTGTCTTTAGGTAGGTTTCGCTCACAAAGAGGTTACTTCTGGGGGTGACTCTAACTGGGTGATCTGTGTGCTTTAGGGTGATGGCATCAGTTTTTCCGGAGGCCCACCAAGCCTCCGCTGACCTTGCTCCCACATTCCAAGGTTACACATGCTGGAGGAGAAAAACTGGTCTGGACTCGTCTTGAGGAAAGTCTGTGTACACATTTGGGAGAGCATCCTGGACCTGGAGTGTGTTCTTCACAGCAGCCAAAAGCAGAGAGAACCCAAGTGCTCACGTCACGACGGACAGGAAAACAAAATGGCCGGGGCACACGATGGAATATTACTCAGCCTTAAAAAAGCCTACAGCACCCACGAAATGTGAAGACGGTGTGATGTGAAATGAGCCAGACCCCAAAGGCCAAATACTCCATGAGCTCACTTACGCGAGGGCCCTACAGGGGCGAGGGCTGGCGGGCGAGGGGTGAGGCGACCAGCATTCTGGAGCTGGGCGCCGCTAACGGCTGCTGCCCGGCGTGACTATCCTTCACAGGCCCCCGGGGCCACACTAAAAGTGGTCAAAAGGCCCCGTTATGTGATGTTACCGCCACAAGCGTTAAACAGATGAAGATCGTTTCATCCTATTCTGATTTATTTGTATTTGCATTCACGTCTCAACATGCAATTACTTTTCAAGATGACTGAGATGTTTTCTATTTTCTGTCCTATGAGCCTTGCAAGCGCAGAGTGTGTAACACTCAACTCGGACGAGCCGCATTTCAGGGCTCAGTAGCTCCACGGGGCAGAGTGTACCCCACCGCAGGGCCCTGATCCGCAAGCCTCCGCACCCCAGGGGCAGAGACCCACAGCTCACCGGCAAATACACTTCCGGCTCCTCTGCGCACCTCCCCCATCCTGCGCAAGCTCGCTCCGCTCTCAGGCCAACCGGGCCTGGCGACGCCGGCAGAGAGCGCGAGAACGCGCTGGAGGCAGGTGCGTGAGCTGGCTCTAGCTCAGCGGCTGCAGGCTGACCGCGCGGGAGGAGCGCAAGGTAAGCTGCACTCGCGTGGCGGGCCTAGATGGTCATCTCAAAGTCAGGGGGCCGGTGGCCGGGCCCCGGGCAGGCGGCCCCCCAGCGTCCTTCGTCCTCCTCCGGCGCGTCGCCCTGCTCTCCCTCCGCGCGCTCCGCGAACTCGTCCTCCTCTTCCAGGAAGTCCAGCAGCTCCTCCCGCAGCTGCCCCATCTCCAGTCCCAGGCTGCACAGCTGGCCCAGCAGCTGGACATCCACGCGGCGGAGGTTCCCCTGGTGGGAGGGGCAAGTCGTGGGCACCCCCCGAGGGCCAGCGGTCAGCACGCCCCTCGCCGGCGGGTGGAGCAGCTGACGGGACTCGTCCTGGCCCGAGTCCCGACAGAGATTTTTTACTTGACCAAACTTCTTTCAGCCTCCTGCACTTCTCCTGGGCCCATCCATGCCCTTCCTGGTAAAATTCAGTTTTCCCAAGAACCCCGGCCCCTACCTGATCTCTCTTGGAGCTGTTTGGGCCCTGACGGGCTCGGAACGGAGGTGCGTGGCTAAGCCCGCCCAGACTGACGACCTAGCCCATCCCGGCCGCCCGCAGCTCACGCCCGAGGAGCGCGGGCCTAACGGGTCAGGATGGAACCTTCCGGGCAGCCCCAGAGGGGTCGTCTTTCCCGTTCCCCAGAGAAATGAAACAATCTGTAAGAAGCTCCCACACCTCATGCCCGTTAACGGAGCCTGAAACAATCCCTCTCGCGCACCTGCCCTTGTTCCGCGCAGGTCAGCCTCTCGCTTTGTGCAGCTTTCTGCATACTTGTCTGCTTACCAGAGGGATTCTGTCTGATTCGCTCATCATTTGATTAAGCCAATCAGAAGCTGAAGTTCATCAACGCTGGTTTTTGCCATTTAACACCATCCAGCGCAGCTGCTCACCTTCCACCATCCAAGTGTCCCCGTCTCCCCGCCTCCTGCTCCACCTCAGTGCCCCCCACTATCTAACCTCTGTGTTACCGGCGCGTGTCTGCATCTGTCACTGTCTCTCTCGCTGTCTATCTCTGTTTTCACCGGCCTGTCCCTGTCTCCATCTTTCTATCCTCTTTCATAATTTCTACCTTGCAGTCTCTGGTCTTTCTACTTCCGATCCATGGCCCCATCCACTTACCCTTCCTCTGTCTCCCCCCACCTAGCGCCATCTCTTAACCCTCTACACCGCATACTCACCAGCTCCTCCCAGATCCACAGCAGGCTCTCCCTGGCACTGCCGGTGTCTGCCCCTGGGGACACGACAGCCTGGTCATCTCTCCCCTCTGGGGGGACTCCGGTCAGGGCCCTGGGGGGTGGGCCCAGGCCCTGGGGCACTAGTCCTGCCTGCTTCAGCTGCTGCCACAGCTCCATAGTCTCTGGGCAGAGGAGGCTGTGAGGAGCAGGAAGGTGCAAGGTCCAGAGTGACCCAGGCCTCTAGGGCACAGGGGTGGGAGGAGTAAAGGGCCATGAAGGGAGGGGGCAGGATGGCACCCAAAGTCCATTTCCCAGTGGTATCAGCAGCCTTCCTCTGAAGTCTACCCTCAGCTCTGCTCACAGCCCCTCCACTCCTCATCCCTGCCTCTGCCCCGCTGGGCCCCTTGGGGTCCTCACAGCTTCCCCTCCTGCCCCTCGGCACCTCCTGCCAGTCCTCCTGAGCCTCCTATGCCATCTTTTCAACTTGGCCACTGGTTTGGTCCATCCCTCTCTTTTCTACTCTGGCCACCCCAGGGCTTCCCAACCAGAGTACGTGAGGATCCAGGAGCGGTCTCCTGGGGACCATCCCTCAGTCAGGACACCTCAGGGTCCCGCCCCACAACCGAGCAGCCAATTCTATGGACCCTCAACTCACCACAGCTATCACCACCATCAGCATGGGCCCTGGTTGGAGGCACTGGGCCTCCCTCTGCCAACCCTCGAGACCCAGGGTGCCACAGTGCAGTCTGTGGTTGATGGAAACGCCCGTAAGGCACGGCACACTCGGCCTCCCGCAGCTGCCCCTCCAACCCTGCTTTCTCAGTTCCCCCATCTGCATAAGCAGCATCACATCCTTTCCATTCTCCAGGTGTTGGCTCAATCTTCAAAACACTCACAATCTGGGGCCCTCCCTGGTGGTGCAAGGGGTCAAAGTGCAGCACCATGAAGCTATCTGCAGCTACTGCAGCACGAGTTTGATCCCCGCCCAGGGAGGTGACCCCCAGGGCGCAGCAGACCTCTCCTGTCTCACCTTCAGGGGTGTATTTCAGTGGATCCACCTGTTCTGCTCCCCGCGCTGTCTCTGGTGAACCCTCTCACCCCCCACACCTCTGGCCTGTACCCCAGTTCTTATGTACATAAATAAATCTTTTAAAAATAACCACTCACAATCTGAGCACTTCTCACCACTGGGCATTTCTCCCCTGCCCAGCCCCCTCCCGTCCCCATTCATCCTTTGCTTGGACCATGGCAGTAGCCTCTTTGCTGCCCCCTGCTTCCACCCTTGCCCACTTAGGCCTGTTGTCCACCTGGCAGAAATGATTTTTACAAGTTGTAAATGAGATCAGGACATTCCCCAGGGAATGGAAGAAAATCTGGCCCGTCCTGCACAATCGGCTGCCTGCCCACCCTTGTGAGCCCGTCCCCTCTCTGCAAGCCAGTTCCCAGTTCTGGGCCTTGCACTGGTCTTACATCTCTCAGAACACCCTAAGCCCCCCAGCCCCCAATCTCTGAATGGCTGTTTCCTCCTTAACCTTCACACGCAGCCACGTACACATAGCTGTCACCTTTTCAGAGGTGTCTTTATTGATGTCTATATCCCAGTCACTCCCTATTACATTGCCTGTTATTTGCCTCTTATCAACATTGTCTGAAATGATGTTGCTTATTCATTTGTTTCTGATTCACACTCTCCCTACCTAGGATATTGACTCCGAGAGGTTGCTACCTCCTGGTCACCACTGTGAGCTCAGCACACAGGGCAATGTCTACCATACTGAGTAATTCCATTGACAGATTTCAGTTGAGTCTTCACACTGATTTCTAGTCCTGAACTCCAAACTGAGAAGGCAAACAATACTAGTCTTTGGCGCTCACCTCGGTCTCTAACTTTATGTCTAATCTCCTTCCCAGACCCTGGTTTAAAGAATGGTGACTTATTGGCCCTCCCTGGTGGCGCAGCGGGTTAAAGCGCAGCACTAAGAAGCTTAAGCCACTTCGCATGAGTTCGATCCCCCCTGCCCCGGAGGTGACCACATGGCGCAGCAGACCTCTCCTGACCCGCCCGCTGCTCCCCTCTGCAGTGGACTTCATCGATCTGCCTGTTCTGCTCCCCACTCTGTCCCTGGTGAATCCTTTCACCCTCCGCATCTCTGGCCTGTACCCCAGTTCTGTATGAATAAATAAATCTTTAAAAATATATTAAAAAAAAAAGAATGGTGACTTGTTTACAGAACTGGGGTACAGGCCAGAGGTGTGGTGGGTGAGACAGAGTGGGGAGCAGACAGGCTGATGTACTGAAACACACTGCTTAGAGGAGCCGCAGGCGGGTCAAGAAAGGTCTGCCGCGCCATGTGGGTCAGCTCCCTAGCGAGGGACCGAACTCGTGCTGCAGTGGCTTCGGAGAGCTTTAACCCGTCGCGCCACAGGGGGGTCGGCGGGGGCGCTGCTTGCTTTAAGGAGGCAGTCAGAGCTGTTGAGAAGGGGACGCTCAGGGTTACTGTGACTGCAGAAGGAGGGGAAGGAATGTCCATCCTCTCTGAGGGGAAGACTTTAGAGCCCCCTTCTAAGGTTAACGGAAGGGGCGCTGAGGGCAGTAAACCGGCGCGCGCCTCCAGCCGGAGGGTTGGAAAACCGCACGCCCGCGACGTTAAGTAAAGAAGTCTAAGAGTACCTTGTGGGCGGGACTTCCGCAAAGGCGGCCCCTTCCGGTCGCGTAACCCTAGCAAGATGGCGGCGCCCAGGGCGGTAGGTGACCGAAGCGCCTAAAGCCCCCAACTCGAAGTTCGCTCTGCTGCGTCTGCCTTCACGGCCTCTGTCAGCAACAGGGAAGCAAGGAGCGTGAGGGAACAGGCGGCCTCTCCCGTTAGACCTTCTGCTGACAGAGTGGGCTTGTAGTTGTTGGGGGCCGGAAAAGATCGGTGTGGGGCGCCCGAAGCTTAAGTTTTGCTCTAGATGTGGGGGCGGAGCCATGGAAAGACACCAATGGGGAAGCAGGGAGTACTGCGGAAGGTGGCGCATCCAGCCAATCAGAGGAAGGGACCCGATCGCGAGGAGTTGATGGGCAGGAGGGCGTGGGCCCGGCGAGGGGAGGGGAGCTAGAAGGGGCGGGTCCGGGAACTGGATTTGACGTCTGGAGACCTAAGGATACAGGCGAGGGAAACTTGAGGGCAGTTGGGAATGTTGGGAATTTTGACTGAAAACCACATAGATGATAGGGAACAGGAAGACAGGAACCAAGACGTGAATTTGGGAGTCCAGGGGAAGGACGGGGATGGGGAATTTGCCATGTTCATGAAAATACTTTAGGAAGAATTGGGTAAAATCAAAGAATAAATTTAGCCAAGATTAAAGTAAGAGGTTGGGAGCAAAAGACAATTAGAGAATTTGAGAAAAACAAGAAAGAATTTTAGTGCTAAGGGGAAGGAATTCAGAAAAATCTGGGGAAGTTTTGGGAATCCTAAAGGCAGAATTTGGAATTTCAGAACAGAAAACTGAGTAAGCCCAGAAGCATTGAGTAGGGGTGTGATGTGGAGCAAGAACAGGGAGATCCTACTCCCTGTGACAGGAGGCTCTAGGCTCAAACCCTCCATTCTCCTCCCCAGTCCCTGCACCTGGTGGCCCCAGTCTGGAATGGAGGTACCAGGAGCATTCGTGGCCTGAGCAGCACAGCGAACCCAGAGGGAAGTCAGAAGAGAACACTGCTCCGGTTCCTGACAGACTGCTTCTATGACATGAAGGCTCTGAGGGAGTATCTGCTCCAAGTGCAGGTGTCAACCGTGCACCAGAAGAATCGGTGAGAACCCCAAGCATGCCAGACCCTGCTGCTTCGGCCTCACCAGTCACAACCCAGACCCTGCCCTTGCTTCTCCCAGGCAGACCTGTGCCCAGAACCTGCCTATAGACTCTTGCCTCTGTCTCCAGGCCACACCCTTCCTGAGGATTCTACCTCACACAGGCAACCTCTGCCCATATCTTCTCGTGGCTAGCTGGCACCTCAAGCCTTACATGGTTAACACCAACTCTTGATTTCCCCCTGCAAAAAACTCACCCCCCAACCTTCCCCGTCCAAGTGAATATCACAGTACCGCCCCCTTGTTCAAGCCAAGTTCTAAGTTTCCATCCCAATTCCTCTTTGCTTCCCTGCCCCCCACATCCAGGCCATTGCAGCTCCTCATTTGTGGTCTGGTCTGGGCCCCATCATTTTATGACTAGGTGACTGCAGCAATTTCCTGTCACCTGCTGCCCCCCAGAGGCTTTTGTAGGCTATAAGGCAGCCCAGGACTCTGGAGAGTAAGATAACATTACCCCTTGGGTTAAAATCATCAAATGTTCTCTGATTACAGTGGGAATAATAGTCAAATTCCAAGGCCTAAGACCTGCCCGCTGCTGAGGCCCCTCCCAGGGGCACCCCAATGTGGAGATCTCAGTGCTAATTTGACCATCCTCATTTAAGCTGCCAAGACTTCGCACTTGGTCCCTTGGCCTAGCGGGCAGATTTCTATTTTAAGTGTCACCTCCTCGAAGGAGCATTTTTTTAATATCCACACGAAATTAGCATCCTCCAGCCACACCCATGACCCAAGCCATTCCTATTAACAGTCCTCTCTGTTATGCTCCCAGGAATTGATACTCTGCAATTTGCCATTGTTTCCTGGTTGGTTATCTGTTCCTCCTGTAAAATTTCCTAAGGGCGGGGACAGTTAACCACCTTGGTCACTGCTGCCCTGTGCCTACTTAATAGACACTCAGTAGATACTTACGGCCAACCTGTCCCTCTGTGAGAGCTGCCAGTCTTTGTCAGTGACCTTCTCATTAGCAGCCAGGCAGGGTGAGGGCTGGTGTTCCGGGCTCAGGGCCTCTCTGTCATTCTTGTTCCTCCAGAGCCTTACCCCACATCAAGGAGCACTATGGCCCAGACATCGCGGCTGCTCATTTCATCCTGAAGCAGGGAGGCTCGGTCAAGTATGACGGCAAAGGTGTCGGAATGGGTGGGGGGTGGCCCAGGGGTGCCCTGCCCACTCCCTGCTCACTGTGCAATGTGGAGCATGTTCCTGAGCTTCAGTTTTGTCATCTGTAAAGAGGGGGGGTTCACATGTAACCTGCAGGACTTGTCCTAGAGACTCTAAGAGACTTCAGACTAAACATCAGCGCTTGAGCTCACAGGTACATTTCTTCCTTCCTTCCCCCTTTCTTCCTTCCTGCACCCTTATCTCCTCCCCCCATCCTTTTTTTAAAAATACAAGTCTATAGACTTCCTCTATCTCTTATCTTTGTTCCTATTAAATTCATCACTTGGGAGACCTCCAAGGTGTGCAGGGGTTAAAGTCTCAGCACTATTAAGCTGTCACCAGCCACTGTGACATGAGTTCTGGATTTGATCCCCGGCCAAAGAGCCGACCCCCAGGGCGCAGCAGACCTCCCCTCTCTCCCCGCTGCTCCCCTCAGCAGTGGATTTCAGTAGAGCTGCCTGTTCTGCTCCCCACTCTGTCTCTGGTAAATCTTCTCACCCCCTGCACCTCTGGCCTACACCCCAGTTCTGTATGCATAAAGTAAAAATCTTAAAAAGAATAAATTTTCACTTGGTTTGAGCACTTGTTCCAGCACCTTCCTTAGAAAGTGTCTGGAACTGTCCCAACTTTTGCTCATCTGTGAGGCTTCTTTCACCACAGCTCTTCTCTCAGATCCAGGTTTGTAAACTTGCAGCCTTTCACCGTTGCCGGGACGGAGACCAGCCACGTGAAGCCCTGAGTCCTGGGCCGAGGGGGCGTAGGTGGGCCGACACCCGGAGAATGGAGAGTACCCTGCTGATGCTCCCGCTGGCCCCCCTCTTCCAGGTTTCAGGGCGAGGAGTGGATGGGGCCCCGTGGGCAAGGCCGCGCCTCTCTGGTCTTCAGGTTCCAGGTGCCTGTGGAGGCGGTCGACGCCAGCGGCTGTACCATCAGCTACGAAGGCCTGGGCAACCTCTGTGCGTGGGTCAGGGTGGGGTGGGGGAGACTTCACGTTCCCTTTCGTGCCCTGGTGCCATCGCCCTCTCCCCTGCAGTGGCCCTGAGGGAGCTCCAGTCCTTGTCGCTACAGCGCTGCCCCCACGTGGACGACTGGTGTCTCAGCCGCCTCTACCCGCTGGCC
>NW_004567142.1:974148-977505 GCF_000260355.1 Condylura cristata | reverse complement strand
CCAGCGCTGTGGTATCCACCCTTTTGCAGAGGCCCTGCGGGCACTCACGTGTTCTGGGCTCTCAGGAAGCTGGGGCCTGGGGGAGGGGCCGTGCACTCGGGGTGCCTTTTTCACACGCCCTTTCCTCTGCCTCCTCAGGAACCTCCGCAGGCTGGACATCTCGGACCTCCCGGCCGTGTCCAATCCCGGCCTCACTCGGATCCTGGTGGAGGAAATGCTGCCCAACTGCGAGGTTCTGGGGGCTGACTGGGCCCAGGGCCTCAAGTTGGGGTCTAAGGCCACAGCCAGGCCCCACCCTGCCTAGCCTCGGCCCCCTCCGGCTGGATCTCAGGCCGACGTGAGTGACAGTTCTCCCTGGGGTCTGGGCGGGTGGGGGAGGGCACTGCAGCCAGCAAGAACTTGAGGTCAGGTGCTTCCTCCCCACTTCAGGGTGGCCCTGGCCGGCTGCACCCTGGGCTCAAAGTCGCCCTGTCAGGCAGCCCCTTCCACAAACTTCGCTCCTTCCCAGTTCCAGTCTCCTCCTCTGCAGGCCGGGGTGGTGCAGAGCCTCTCACAGCTGCCCTGGCCCTGTCTAACCCGCGCCCCCCACCCCCACCTACTTGTATGTCAAGAAACTCTTGAAGAAGCAGCAGTCAAAAGAACCTTCACACGTCATCCTCACTTGGGCACCCTCTTCCTGCCGGGCCCCTGGCCCACACGGGTGCCGCCTGCATTCTGCAGGGAAGGCTCCTCCCGGTGTGTGTCTGCTCCGCTCACCGCAGGCACAGCGGCTCTGGCCTGCGCCCACCCAAGCAGTGCGCCCACCTCCCAACTTACAGACTCCCAGCTCCGAATTCCACTTCCTTATCTGCGAGGTGACAACTGATCCAGGCCTTTGAGACAACGAAGCATCAGTACTTTCTTTGCCGACCGGCCTGATACGCTTTGTCAGTAGAGGGCGCTCAAGAGCCGTGACCGAGGCGAGACTTTGCCCTCCAGGCTTCTGGCTGGGCTCCGAGCCCTGCGCAGGGTCCTGGAGTCTGCACACTGGGTTGTCAGCCGCTTCCTCCCGCACAACCTCAGTTTCCCAGAGTGTGCCCCCAAAGCACCTCCCTGTGCAGGACTCCCCACTCACCCACCCACGCTACCCCAGGAGGTAGGATTCCGTGAGTCCTGAGGCCTCTAACCCCTCCTCACTTTGACTTGCTGTTAAAGTTGCTAATTCCTCATAAACTTTTCCTGTTCAAATCGCTGTGTGGTTTTTCTTCCCTGACTCGATCCAGAGCAGTGGCATCGTGTTCCAGGACACGGACTCAGAGATGGCGTTTGGAGTTGGTCTGGCTTGGAGGAAGGTGCAGAGCCCCGTGGCAATGGGAGACCGGGTGCCAGCAAGCCAGGCCCGCGCGTGGCGAGCAGCCTGCCTCCTGGGGCCGGCGAGAGCCCCTGTGGCTGCTCAGCCGCGTGGCAGTGGCAATCCTAAGGCTGGGCGCCCTTGAGCACTTACGACTTGTCGACAAACTTGGGTCTAGTCAGTCAGCTGAAGTCATACCTAAAACTGGAGACGTCCCAAGAGACAGCCCCCCAAAAGTGTCATTCAGGTAGGCACAGGGCTGCTGCTGCTGAGCATACAACACTTCAGTTTGCAAGTGGACTTCCCAGTTTCCACAAGCCTCTCGCGTGAAAAGGGAGGTGACTGACAAACAGTGGGACCCCCGGTTGGAGCAGGGTCATGTGGGGGTCCCCAGACCCAATCTGGAAGCCCCAAGTTGTTTCCTAACTGTTATAGGGCACCTCAATTCAGAGAGAGGCACCCCTGAAGCCCCAAAACCTGCCTGCTCTAAGTGGGTTCTGCCATCCGCCGCAACAAGACAAAACATATAAAGCTTTAATGAAAAGTGACTTTAATACAGTGAATATACAATATGAAACACAAAGAATGTAACTTCTAAATCAAACACCTGAAGTTACCCATCCCCTCGTGGGCAAAAGTCAACCCAAAAGGGATTGGCCCAAAGCAAAGCCTGAAAGCTGCCACAAGACTAAAGCACCTTCTGGCCGGGACCCATGGAAAAGGGTCAGAAATGGCCAGACAAATCTGAGAGGAAAAGAGCAAAATCAAAATTAATATAAACACTGCCATAGTCACCTCCCTACAGGTATCTCACCCACATCTGCCTTAACCAGTCCAGGGTCAGGAAACAAGCCCGGTTTCTTCATCACATGTTTGCTGCTCCATGTGGCTTCCTTAGGTCTCCTTCTCCATCTGCCTTCTGCCTTCTGCCTTCTTCTCTCTCCTTTTTCTCTGCTCAGTTCCACCCTCCTTCTGGGTGGGGCAGGGAACCTGGAACTTCCCTTCTCCTAGGGACCACCCAGTTACATAACCAGTATCTGGGGACCACCAGCCTTCCAATGGTTGAAAACCCCATCATGAGCACACCTGCGGAAGTGCCTTGAAAGGGGGGTGCCCCTTCTTACAATTTACCACAAGTCCCGCAGCTGTCCCTAGACGCATAAACCCCAAGGGCCAGATCTCAGTGTGCTAGCTGACAATGACGCAGAGAACAGCTTATACTCGCAAAGAACTGAAAGGAACAAATAGATGTCGAGTCAGAAACCTGGGGAGCCCATGCAGAAGTGCATTCTGGGGTGCTGGGCCAATGGAGGGGTACCCTAGATCCTAACACTTTTTCCACAGGAACTTGGACCAAACAGGGCCTACAGCTACTGAGGTGAGAACTGTCTGGGCCCCTCTGCGAGAGGGAGCAAATGGGACCCAAGGCTCGACTGGGTTGATCAGGTTCCCCGGCACCAGCTCCCCCCCAGAAGGGAGCAGTCAGCCTTCCAGTCCCACCTTCTGGCTCTCCTTCGACATCCATTTCCCTGGTTCCTCTCCCATTGAACTAGACTGATGCACTTGGCAACCAAAACTCCCTTCCAAGATTTCCAAAGCCCCAAGGAGGGCAGCCAGCCCCAGGCTGCCACCCTTAAGCCTCTGGGAAAGGTTCTGGAGCCCAGAGCTCGGTCCCCGCCCCCAGCCTCTGGCTGCCATTTCCCCTCCTTTATTCCAGCAATATCCCCACCTCCTCCAGCTGGTCCCACGGGCTCCATTATTCAAACCTGGGGGGAGGAAATCAGCGCTGCTCTGATAACCAACTGCTGCTGATCGGGCCCCTCAGATGACCCCACAGTCGCTCCCCAGCCCGGGTGGGTGAGAGGGGTCGTCGGCCTGCAGGAGGTCTGGGATGAAGAGGTTCTGGCTGCCTCCCGGGCAGCTGACACGGCCCTAACAGCGAGGCCTCGGGAGAGTGGCGCTGTAAACACGGCAGACACGCTCCTCAGCCCCGAGGGGCCGGATGTGAGTGTTCCTGGAGTCACTGA
>NW_004567142.1:970952-973901 GCF_000260355.1 Condylura cristata | reverse complement strand
CCCCCACCCCCTGCCCTCCACCCGCTCCCTCTGCCCAGGCTTCCTGGTCACCCCGTACCTCCAGCTCAGTGTCTCGTTTCCCCCCAGCCTGGCCACCTTCATCCTCTCCCTCTCCCAGAGCAGTTCTCTTGGCCCCCATCTCCGGCTCCAACATTGGGGTCCCCCAGCCTGCCCCTGCCTTCTCCCCTACAATGCCGGCCCGTCTGTCTCTGCTCCTCGCCAGGCCCCTTCCCCACTTGCACCCTGACTCAGGCAGCGAGGACACCCCGTATCTCGGGCAGGGCCGACCCATTCGCTCTCAGCATGTCCGCGCCTCCTCCCGGCCCGGCGCCAGCCCCTCTCCTCCGGCTTGGCCACTTGAGCCGTCGCTCTGCTGTCCCTGGCCCACACCGACACTCCCCAGCCCAGGCTCCCGCCTGGCCCTCAAGGTCCGCCTCCCCCATCCTCCCAGGCAGGTTCTCCCCACCGGTCTCTGGGCCGCCCCTGCACCCTGCCCGCAGCCTCACCAGAAACCAGCCCTAACACGCCAGGGCCCCATCCCTCAGGTCGCTACCGGCCGCCTCCTGCTCCCTCGGCCCCGCCCAGGCCCCTCCCGGCCCCTGGGGCCCTCCCAGCCTCCAGCTCCCCTCCCTCCCCGCCCCTCGGACTGGCTGGGCTGGGCAGGGCTGGAGAACAACGACTCGGCCACTGCGCGGGCGGCGAGGGCGAGGGCCGAGGGAGGGCCTGACCCGAGGCCCAGGTGCCGGCGCTGGTGGGAGCAGGACCCAGAGGTAATGCGGGCACAGATGCCTGTTTCTCCGTCCCTGGGTGGGGAGTGCTGGGGCTCGGGAGGCCGGTTTCCGCGGGGGCTGTTGCTGCGGGGTGATCTTATTCCCAGCCAGGGGGATGAATGGGGTGCCAGCCAGGGTGGCGTCTGCTCCCTGGGGCGGGGATAGGAACTGGGAAAGTGGAAGGAAGATGAGCTGAATTGGGGAGAGGGGAAGCCGGTCTCGGCTGGGCAGGCTTGGGGCGCGGAGTGCAGAAAGGCCTTCTCAGGGGCCGGCAGGGGCTGTGGCCCGTCCCCACACCCCCAATGCCTCTGTGGCTCCTTTGCAGCTCCCGGCCGCCCTCCCCTGGGCTGGGTCATGCGCTGCCCCAAGTGCCTCCTCTGCCTGTCAGCGCTGCTCACACTCCTGGGCCTCAAAGTGTACATCGAGTGGGTCTCAGAGTCCCGGCTGAGCAAGGCCTATTCTGGACCCCGCGGCACCCCGCCAGGCCCCACGCCAGCCAGCCCCGAGCCCACCTTACCGGCCAACCTCTCCGCCCGGCTGGGGCAGACCGGCCCGCTGCCCTCGGCCTCCTGGAACCAGCAGCAGTGGCGGCTGGGGGTGCTGCCGAGTGGGGAGAGTGCTGAGGCGGGGGGCTGCCAGGCCTGGGGGGCTGCAGCTGCCGCCGAGATCCCCGACTTCTCCTCCTACCCCGAGGACCTCCGCCGCTTCTTGCTGTCAGCAGCCTGCCGGAGCTTCCCACAGTGGCGGCCTCCAGGAACCAGTGGCCAAGTGGCCGGCTGCCTCGGCTCCGACGTCCCCTACCTGCTGCTGGCTGTCAAGTCGGAACCAGGGCGCTTTGCCGAACGACAGGCCGTGAGGGAGACGTGGGGTGCTCCGGCTCCGGGCATGCGGCTGCTCTTCCTGCTGGGGTCCCCAGAGGGAAAGGGGGGCCCTGACCTAGGCTCCCTGGTGGCCTGGGAGAGCCGCCGCTATAGCGACCTGCTGCTCTGGGACTTCGTCGACGTCCCCTTCAACCGGACGCTCAAGGACCTGCTGCTGCTGGCCTGGCTGGGCCACCACTGCCCCGGCACACACTTTGTCCTCCAGGTTCAGGACGACGCCTTCGTGCACACCTCTGCCCTGCTGGCGCACCTGCGGGCGCTGCCCCCTAGCTGGGCCCGAAGCCTCTACCTGGGTGAGATCTTCACCCAGGCCAAGCCGCTCCGCAAGCCCGGAGGCCCCTTCTATGTGCCCGGGTCCTTCTTCGACGGCGGCTACCCGGCCTACGCCAGTGGGGGCGGCTATGTCATCGCGGGGCGCCTGGCGCCCTGGCTGCTGCAGGCGGCAGCCCGCGTGGCACCCTTCCCCTTTGACGACGTCTACACGGGCCTGTGCTTCCGTGCCCTGGGCCTGGTGCCCAGAGCCCACAAAGGCTTCCTCACCAACTGGCCGCCAGACCGCACGGCTGACGCCTGCGCGCTCCGTAAGCTGCTGCTGGTGCGGCCGCTCGGCCCCCAGGACCGCATTCGGCTGTGGAAACAAATGCAGGACCCTCAGCTCCGCTGCTGAGCCTCCAGGGGGGCGGGGGGGCTCACCTGAGCTCAGGGCCCTGCCCTGGCTCGGCCTCTGTGAGGCCTGCGGGTGAGGAAGTCCCCGAGTTCCCTGCAGGAGCCACTCTTTGGCCCCCAGGCCAGCAGGGCACTAGGCAGGAGAGGACAGCAGACGATTTTTGTTTACTTTTTGATTAAAAAAAAAAAAAAAACTGCACGCCTCAGCCTGGTCTTTGCAGCTCTGGGCCTGGAGCAGTTTAGACATGCGCTGACCCGCACACCAGACACCTCCCAGCTCCGGGGCCAGGCCTGCCGACAGCCTCTGGCCACCTGCGGAAAGCAGGCTGCCCCTTCACGGGAGAGCCGACCCCGCCCTGCCCACATGCTGAAGAAGCTGACCTCCAGCTTGCACAAGTTTCCGGGGTAAGTGGGTGTCTCAACGGCCTCGAGCATCTGCACCCTGTGAAGAAGCTGGGGGTGCTCCCAAACCAGTCCTGCTGGACTGTCCTCCCACCTCCGAAACTCCAGGAAGCAGAGACCAGAGTCGGCAGGAAGCCAGATGCTGACAGTTTATTGACCATGTGCTGACCCCTCTCCTTGGGGAGGCGCCCAGGTCCCCCCGCTGCACCTCTCCTGCCTCGGGGGCTCCC
>NW_004567142.1:955564-970852 GCF_000260355.1 Condylura cristata | reverse complement strand
GACAGGTGAAGAGGGGGCTGACAGAGTCCCCCGCAAATGTAACAGCCTGGAGAAGCAGGAGTCCCATGGCGGACGTGGGCACAGCCCCGACCCGTGAGCATCTGGGAGGGAGCGCGCTGGGGGACGGGCGGGTCGCGTCAGCTCCTCCCTGCGCTCGCTCGTGCTGGGGTGGGGTCAGTGGGCCTCACTTGTCAAAGTGCTCCAGCGGGTAGTGCTCGCCGTAGGTCTGGAGGTGGCGGGCCAGGGACTCCTGCTGCTTGCGGAGCTGGGCGGGCATCTCCTGATACACGTCGGAGAACAGCAGGCTGGGGCTGGGCTTCGGCTTCCGCTCGGCCTGCTCAAAGGCCTCCATCACCTGGGGACACGGGATGGTGGGCTGGCGGCCGCCAGGGCCTGCTTCCCGCCCATAGCCCTTCTGAGCCTGCGTGTCAACTGCGGGCACGGCGAGCAGGTCACGCTAACCGTGGCGCTGGGCAATGGCCACGTAGTGTCCCGGAGCCAGCGTCTCCCTCCGGGGCAGGCCAGCGTCTGGACTCCTGGCAGCCTCTCGGCAGCCCAAAGAGCAGGCCGTAGCGAGGCGGCGGCCACAGGGGACTTGCCCAGGACGACGCAGGCGGGGCCGTGCCAGGGCCGCCCTGACCACTAGGCCGCAGGGCTGCTCACCACGCCGCGGCCGAGAAGGGCAGGGCCCAGCCACGGGAGTCAGCCACATGGCAGGTGCAGGCAGAGACGGGTGTGCAGGCCCAGGCCGCCCACATCCACAGGGTTAATGGCCTCACGGGGGGGCTCCTGAGCCTCGGGGTTCGGAGTCCCCCAGATCCTAGCCTCGCCATCCTCCCAGGTTCTCACCACCCCAGAACATAGCCCAAGGCACGGGTTTCCCACGGGGCGGCCCTCACCTTCTTGCGGGACTGCTTCCTCCAGGCCTTCTCCTGCTCGTCGTCCCACCAGCCGCGGCCCTGCAGGTAGTGCCTCAGCCGCGAGATGGGGTGGTCCTGCTTGTCCCAGTAGTTGACCTCGTCCACCGAGCGGTACGCGGAGCTGTCGTCACTGGTGCTGTGGTGCCCGATCCTGCCCACGGGGAGGCGGGAGGGGCTCAGGGTCAGGGTGGGGCCCCCTGGGGTGGGGGTGGAACGGAGGGGGAAGTGAGGGGAGAAAGCAAGAAGGGGACACGGGTGGCGGGAGGGGCTGTGCCTCTGGGCAGTGGCCAGCGTGGGGAGACAGCTGGGGGCAGACCTGTAGGTCATGGCCTCGATGAGGAAGGGCTGGTTCTCGGCCACAGCCCGCCGCCGGGCCTCCTTGGTGGCATTGTACACGGCAAACACGTCGTTGCCATCCACGCGGATCGACATGATGCCGTAGCCAGGGCCTCGCGCCGCTGCGGGGAAGAGAGCGGGCAGGTGGGAGCGGGGCCCAGGGAGGGGCAGCAAGTGGGGCCTTGAGGGAAGGAGAGGAGGGGCGAACTCTCGGTCTCCGGTGCGCCGGCTGTGCCAGGCAGCCCAGGGAGAGCCAGAGTTGGGGGCAGAGAGGGGAGCAGGAGAGAGACAGGCAGGCACGCGGGTGGGGGCCGCGGGCCGTACCGATGCCATCCCCGCGGTACTGCTCGGAGGTGGGCGTGGAGATGGCGTAGCCGTTGTTCCGGCAGAAGAAAATGATGGGGCACTCCAGGGTGGCGGCAAAGTTGAAGCCGGCGTGCGCGTCCCCCTCGCTGGCCGCGCCCTCGCCGAAGTAGCAGATGACGGCCCGGTTGTCGTTGGCCCTCTTGGCTGCGTAGGCGGCCCCCACGGCTGCGGGAGAGGCGAGGGGGGCGGTGAGCAGGGCGGGGCGCGGCCGGCGCAGCAGGCTGAGGCGAGAAGGCTCCTGCCCACCCCTCCTCCGCGCCCCCGGCTGGCCTGGCCGGCCTTGCAGCGGCATCTGAGGCACCGCGTTCCTCTGCCATGGGAACGGAGCCTGTCTCCCGCCGCCCCACCCTCCCCCCGTGGGCTTTGGTTTTCACTTAGGACTTGTCAGCCCCGAAGTACCCGTGTGACTCCTTCATTTTACTGACTCTCCCTCATCAGCAGGTGAGCTCCAGCAGGGCTCAACGGTCAGCCAGTGGATGAGACCAGGCCCCCCTTCAGGGGCACGTCACCCCTCCCTGAAAGCCGCCTCCCACCTCACCCCTCAGAGGCGTGACTGTCCCTGGCTCGCTGCACAGGCCCCCGGGTGCCCAGCGCTCTGCAGCCGGCACGCGACAGCTCGTGTCGCTGCCCTAGAGGCGAGGGCGGGCGCTCGGACTGGCCTGCGAGGGGTCATCGCCAGCCTGGGCTGGGGCCCGCTTCCCCTTTAATAAAAGCCACTCCAGCTGCTCTAAGCTGTCAGGCTTCCAGACCCCTAGAGCGAGGCTTGGGGGGCTGGCGCCAAGGACTGAGGAGACCAGGTTTGGGGTCAAGAACCCAGGCTCGGGAGGCACGATAATGGCCCGGGATTTCAGTCCCTGCGTCAGATACCCGCGAGCGAGTGGCTTCCCCTCCTCGATGTGTCTAAAACCTGCTTTAAACCAGGAATGCTGCAAACACGCTCTCACAGCAAATGTGGCCAGGATGTAAGGAAACGGTGAAGAGCGGGCACCCCCAGGGCCACTGTGCCAGTCACTCCACGCGAGGGCAGCAGCGAGCGCCCGGGACGCCGGCGGGCCTCGGGGACAGGCAGGAGCTGGTGTGAGCGGACAAACGTGGGAATCCCAGAGTGTGGCATGCAGGTCCAGTCACCCCATGGCGTCTGGACAGTCCCTTCCTCCGAAGGCCCCCAGGAGTGGAGCCCTGGGTCTGGGGCCCAACCAGCACGCCCACACAGTGCCAGTCGGGGAGCCCCCCGGGGCCGGAGGAGAGACCCGCGCTCACCCTGCGGGATCTGCGTGGCCAGGGGAGAGGAGATGGTGACGAAGTGGCGCTCCTTGCAGCCGTAGTGGACCGGCATCTGGCGCCCCTTGCCCATGTCGTTCACGTTGCCGTAGCACTGGGCCATGAAGAGTTCCAGGGGGTAGTCCCGGTACATCAGCACGCCTGGGGGGACACGTCGGCAGCCACGCCCGTGGGCCCCCAGGCAAGGCCCTGCCCACCTCCCTTCCCCTGTCAGTACAGCAAGGCGCTGACCTGGAGCAGGAGGGGCCCGGGGCTGGGCGAGCCGCCCTAACGCACAGGCCTGTCCCGGGCCAACTGTCAGCGGCCCCTGGAGCCAGACGGCTCGGTGTCCCCCCAAAATCCCAGCCTTTTTTTTTTTTTAACGAAAAGCTACCTGATTATAAAAAAAAAAAAAAAAGAAAGAAAAAGTACTTGGTTTTTAATAGTGTAACTAGTTCAGTCACTTGGAAGAGCACCACATGGGTTAAGTGTCGGCCGCCAGCTCCCGTCAGGGCCAGTGAGGAAGGACTGGAGCAGGAAAGCTTTTCCTCACTCGAAAACTGGTCACGGCAGCTTGGCCAGCAGCGGGAACCACCGTGGGCGAGGGGCCTCGCCCGGTAAGGCACAGGGCAGGACAGCAGGCAGTGAGCCGCTCCTGGCCCACCAGGAAACGGGGACAGCTGTCACCCCCACACCCTGAGGGCCACGGGCGGGGGACCCAGGCACCCCTGGGAGCGGTCTCGGACAGACCCCAAGCGGTCCAGACTGACAACTGTCTGGAAAACGCTTTCCAAATCTTCCTCTGCACCTAGAACCCTTACTTCAGACAAAAATGGAAGGGGGACCACGCCCCACAGCAGCCGCAGCCTGCGCGCGCGGGCCTCCCAGAGCCGCCACTGTGAGCACCAAGCACTGCTGACCCCGCGCTGCAGACACTAACCCTGCAGGCTCTCCAGCGCACCTGAGGGGCGGGGGCGCTCCCCTCTGCAGAAGCGGACACTGAGGCTAGGCGCTGCGGCTGACTGCACACAGCTGCCGGCGGGGCGGTTCCGCTCCCCAGCACTGGGCTGTTCGTTCAGGTAAGTCGCTTGGCTCTGAGCCCTGGTGCTGGGGTTCTGCCTTAGGCTTCCCGTCTCCCCGCTTTCAAAGGACACATCACAAATCCCCGAGACACGGCAGCCATCCGCAGGCAGAGCGCAGGGAGCCTGGCTGCGGGGGTGGGGTGAGGGGGCGGGGCTTCTTCCCGTGTGGGCGCCGCCTCCCACGCGCGCTACGGGCAGGGGCGGCAGGGGCACGACTCAGAGGCCCAAGGCCCAGGTGGGCTTGACTCGCTCCTGGAAATCGCAGGTCCGATGGCACGACAGCTTTGCCAGGTGTGGCGCCTCTGAAACGCCCGCTCCCGCGAGCCCTTCCCGCCAGCGCACAGCGGACACCCCACACGGCCCCAGCTGTGCCGACTGCCCTCCCGAGGCAAGGCGGGAGGCCCGACTCCAGGACGGCTGCCCACCCCCCGCAGCCGTGAGGGCAGGCTCCGGGTCCGGTCTGCCCTCGCTCCGCCGGGCCTCACGTCCACGCGAGGTGAAATGCGTCTGCTAGCTCCAGGCAGCAGCTTGGCTCAAGAGCTCGGCACGTGCCAGCTACTTTCCTGACTTCAGGTCCCCGACCTCGCAGGCGGGGTAGCCGGCGCCCTTCAGGGTCAGGGCTCGGGTGCTGCACACGACGCACCCCACTCCACGTGCTTCCTCTGCGGCTGCCCAGACACGGCCTTCTGCCATCCTGGGCCCCACAGAGGCACCCAGGGTCCAACGGCCCTGTACGAAGGGCCTGTGCCTCCTCCCCTGGACACTCACTTGAGCCCTCAAACACAGTGGGGAGCACTCAGCAGACCTGCCAGGGCGCAGCTTGGAGTCCAGCGTCTGGCAAAATCTCCTCTCCCTGCTAACCGTGCTGAGTCGGAGACAAGACCCCGGTGTCTGTGCTCCGGAAGCATGTGGGGAGGGCGTCCCGTGCAGCTGAGAGCAGACAGACTAGGCGCCGCGCAGCCGGGGAGGCCGGGGCTCCCCTCACCCCTGGCGGGCTTCACACTGCTCAGGGCATTACACCATCTGCCGCGTGAATCCCCACGACTGTCTCAAGGAGCAGTCAAGCAACTTGCCACCATTGTACAGACCAAAAAGGAAAGGTCAAGCCTGCCCCCAGCCACCCTGGGGCTGGTTCCTGCAGGCCCCAACCAACAACAGTGAGGAGACCCCTCCTCACAGGCTGACGGGCCCAGGCCTCCAAGCTCGAGGCCCCCCTTCCTGCCTCTCACCTGTTCACTCAGGAGTCAGCTGGCTCCCTGGCTGGGCCCTGCCGGCCCTCCCCTCTGCTTCTGCTCCCCGAAGGTCACACACCTACAGAGGGGCCAGGAGAAGAGGCCAGAGGCCCCAAGCTCGCCACGCCCGCAGCTCTGCTGCCCTCACTGCAGACTCCCAGCAGCCCCACATGCAGGCAGCCGCATAATCTCAACTGAGCGGAGCGCTGAGGCTCGGAGACAGGAGTGCCGGCCCTGAGCGCTCGCGCAGGCTCTGAAGCTGTCTGCCGGCCTCCGCTCCCGACCCTGGCTGGCGCGTCTCGCTCGGCAGGTCCCCTCCATGTCAGACCCCTCTGGCCTCGGGAGAGCGCTGCTGCCCCCCGGCGCGGGCACTGCCTTTGCCCAGCTGCCCGGCCCCCTGCTCGGCGGGGCCACAGACCAGGCCTTCCGCAGACGTACCTGCCTCCCGGTACTGGCCGAACACCAGGTCCGTGTTGTCCATGGCCGCGGCGCTCCCCACGTGCGTCCCCTCCTCGCCATAGTTGGTCATGTAGAAGGAGATCCGGCCCTGGGGTGGAGGGGCCGGGGCAGGGGCAGGGTTACGCTGGGCAACGAGAGCACCACCCAGTTCCGGTCGACTTCTGACTCGGCTATCCACCGGCGCCCTGGGCCAGCTGCCTCCACCGGGAGCTGCCAGCGGGTCAGGGCCAAGCAGTGGGGCCGTGATGGGCGGCTACAGGAGAGAGACTCCCACGGGGCCTCGGGGAGACACACCTGGAGAGAGCAAACCCCACCTTTGGGGTTGTCTTCTGTGGCTGCGAGGCCAGAGAGGCCAGAAGGCAGAGGCGGCGGGCAGGCAGGGCGGTGCATCTGGCGTTTCGCCTGTGCAGCAGTGACCTGACAGCGGTTCTCAGGCTCGTCAGGCCTGAGACGCCTCAAACGTCTGTCAGCAAGGGCAGAGGGGCCGCGCCCGGCTCGGCAAGACGCGGCAGCAGGGAGAGGAGCAGAGCAGTGGGGTCTCGTGACGCAGCCACGGGGTGACGGAAGTGTGGGCGGCAGCCGGCTCACACCCAGCTGCTGGGACGCGGAGCGACGCCGGCCTGAACCCAAACACGGCGTTCGAGGCCGGACGGCACGGAAGCACAGCAGAAAGGGTCAGGCACCGGACGGCACCCTTGTCTATGAACGTAAGTCACCGGGCAGAGCAAGCTAGCGAAACAGAGTGACCAGCAGAGAGGGCGTCCCTGTCGAGGCGCCGGCTGGACACTGCGCCACCAAGAGCCACCGCACACGCGCTCGATCCCCGCCCGAGCTGACCGGCCCGCTGCTCCCCTCTGCACTGCACTCTGTCAGTCGGCCTGTTCTGCTCCCCACTCTGTCCCTGGTGAATCCTCTCACCCCCCAATCTGCGGCCTGTACCCCAGGTCTGTGCGCACATATAAATATTAAAAAAAGTAAACAGGGAGTGGGGAGGCCGGGGTGGCGTGATGGTGCCCGCGCCCTGGAGGCGGTGCAGCGTGAGGGAGGCTGCACGCCCCGGGTTACAGGCATGTACGTGAGTGGCCCATCCACAGAAGGGGGTGAAAAGAAAGCAGCAGAGGCGGCAGTGCCAGGCAGACCCTGCTGGCTGGCACTGGGTCACTCTCCCGAGGCCCGAGGTGTTTCCAGAGCCCAGAAACGCCCCGTGCTCGGGCTCCGGCCCCCTGACAGCTAGAGGCGGCCGCAGGACACGTCCAGCCAGAGGCCTAGGGTAGTCTGTATCTGGTTTCTTGATAAAAGGTCACTGCAGCGGGCATCACCCTTCTGCCCGACCCACGGCCGCCAAGCCTGGGCCGCGGCGGCCATCTCACGACAGAGGCAACAGCTCCCGGACGCCACTCGCCACAGGGGTGAAGCAGAAAGCAAAAGTCTGGGCCTCAGGGCTGCGGAGCGGCGCCAAGGACGGCTGACCCAGCCCCAGACGAGCGCGCGAGGGGCGAGGGAGGGCGGCCGGGGCGGGGTGAGATGCAGCTCTCCGCTCGGCACGTGGGCACACGGCAGTGCCCGGCTGAGAAATGGCCGAGGAGGAAGAAAGGCAGGTCTGGGAGGAAGGTGCTGAGGTCAAGTCTGGGCAGGCTGAATTCGGCGAGGACATCCAGGGAGGAGATCAGGGGCTCGGAGATGAAGCCTGGCTGATCTGGAGAGTCCCTGGCACAGATGGAAACGAGGCCCTGGGACCATGTGGCAAGCGAAGCAAAAAGAGCCCGGGTCAGCACCCAGGCATGCCTCTGCCAACCCTGAGTGCTGCAGGCCTGGCTTTCTGTTGGGGTGAAGGAAGCAGCTGAATGACGCTTTCTTCTAAGTGGGGAGCCAATTAAAAGTTAATTACCCTGCCAGGGCCAAGTGCGTGGGTGGGTGCTGGGCTTTAAGGCTGGCTCAGCCCGAGAGGGGCCCTCTGAGGAGACAGGACCTGATTCTGCCCCAGCCTCTCCCCCTTCTCTCTGCTGCCAGGCAGCAGCTCCCAGTAATGGACTCCACCTCCCAGGCTCCCCTGCAGCTAGGTGGGAACAACGAACCCTGAGGTGTCACTGGGTGGGCCCCACAAAGTGGCCGAATGAGGACTTTAATCCTCCCCTGCCACCTTTCCATGGGGTTTCTAGAGAGGCCTGCTGTTTGGGGATGAAGAAGCCAAGAAAAGAAAATAGAGGAGGAATGGGTAACATCGATGGGGGTCCTGGCGGAGCCCTGGGCCCCGCGGTGAGGTGCAGCAGTACATCACTCTCCTGACACTGCGCTGACAGTCCACGCGCCCGGCCTGCCGGGCGTGCAGGTGACACAGCACCCCGGAAGCAGAGGTCGCGCTAGGGCTGTGCGCACCCAGAATTCTTCAGCTGCTGGGTCCCCACCTGCCCTCTCCCAGCACAGCGAAGCCTGGTCCATCCTTCGGCCCAGGGGCAGGACCCTGCCACCCTTTTCTTCCAGAACCCCAAGAGGACCCCGAGAATTCTAAAGACCCGAAGACCAAGGATCTTCATCCCCTCTGTCCTCGTGGGGAGCCGACCTCTGGCCCAAACACAGGTGGGGGGGTGGCTCCGTCACCCCCTGCCCGCGCGAGGCGTCCGCGTACCTGCCGCTGGGACTCGTACAGGATGCGGTCCATGGTGTTGAGCAGGGTCATGCTCTTGTAGAACTTGAGCACCTTCTCCTGGGGCAGCTGCGGATGGAGGGACAGACAGACGTGGGGCAGCTGGGACCAGAGAGGTGGGCGAGGGGCCTGGGCAAGGGAGGCGGGGGTGGGGAAGGCGGCCGCTCACGTGGGGGTCCTCGCTGGCATTGATGATCTGGCCCTGCCGGTCCATGACGCGGTAGATGGGGATTCCCGAGATGACGTTGGGCTGGATGAACTCCAGCTTGTCTATAAATTCCGCTGAGGCCCCCGGAAACTGGGGCTTGTCATCCAGGGAGGAGAAGTGCTGTTGCTGCCTCTGGGGGTGCTGAAGAGAAGATGCGGGGACACGTCAGGAGCAGCACTGGGTTCTGCGGCCCAACCCCGCGTGCGGCAGCGGGGCAGCAGTCCAGAACCGCAGCCCTGACACACAGGCCGGACCCCCGGGCACCTTACTAGGCCTTTACGCCTCCGTTCCCCAGCGCAAAATCAGGAAGGAAGCGCAAGTGCCCATCCTGCAGGCCTGTGAAGACCAAGTCCCCATCACGCTTCCTTCAGCTCTCCCCAGGCCGGCGTGGCGCGGCTCAGAGCTGGCGGCTGTGTCGTGTCGGAGGCCCGCACTCTCTACCCAGGCACTCAAGGCTCCCCCGGGCTGGCCAGATACCCCCTCTCAATCTCCCACAGGCTCAACCCCCCAAAATCTCAGCCTGGTGGGCTCTTTGCTGACCCCTGTGACCCTGGGGAGGTCAGCCGGCTTGGCACTCAGACCCGTGAGGCCGGGCCAGCCCACCAGGGTCACATTCGTTGCTGGGTGCCCTAGGGAGGTGACTTTCCCTCTTCAAGTCTGTTTTCTCGTCTGTGAAACTGAAGACACCCCACAGAAATGTGGTGAGGCTTAAACCAGGTCACGTGCACGAAATTCCTGTTGGAGAGCTGTAAGCCAGAGCCGGCGTCAAAAAGTGTGGACTCTCCTCTCACTAGCACATCTCTTCCCCTCACCCGCACACTGCGCCTCGCGCGTCAAGGCCCTCCCAGCCCGCCCCAGCTCTCCTGGGTCCAGAGCAACTCACTCAACAAATATTTGAGCACCTGCTTTGTGGCAAGCCCTGGGCTGGGTTCTGGGGACCTAGAGACCAAGCACCTAACTGCCGCCTGGGGAGGCAGACAGACGCCTAACAAGTCAGTGGTGATTCCTTTCTCAGAAGCCGTGCGCCACGGCAGAAGGGCAAAGGGGGGCTTCTCGGAGGAAGTGAGGCGAGAGCTGGAAGCTGGACAACATCTAGGAGTTAAGGAAGAACATTCAAAGCCACGGGGAGTGCCAAAGGTGAGGCCTGAGGTGTTCCCTGTGGAACCTGGAAGGAGCTCAGAGGAGCCATGGGGAGCCTCACCTCTCCCCCACAGGAGGGGCAGAGAAGCAGAAGCGGCCAGGGGCGTCCAGAGAGCCCTCCGGACGCGCGCGAGGCGGCGACTGGGCTCCCCAGCCCGTGAACGGCCTGCGCGCTGCACCAGCTGCTCTGCGGAGCATCTGCAGACCCCACATCCCCCGGCCTGCCGGTGAGGCGACTGCTATTCACAGTCATCGCCACTATCAGTCTCACTCCCAGCTATTATTATCTACTACTGCCCACTACTGCCTTGAGGTCCGCACAGGTCAAATTATCTCTGGGCCTGGGCCGCTGACGCTTGGAACCCAAACCTATGCTCTAACCCCAAGTGCCGCTGCTGGCTGCAGTCTGATGTCTTCATTTTTTTAAGGATTTATTTATTTATGCCTATAAGAGCCGGGGTACAGGCTAGAGGTGCGAGGGGTGAGGATTCACCAGAGACAAGAGTGGGGAGCAGAAGAGGCAGATGCACTGAGCTACAGTGCTGAGGGGAGCAGCGGGGAGATGGGAGAGGTCTGCCTTGCCATGGGGGTCAGCTCCCTGGCCGGGGATCGAACTCGTGCTGCAGTGGCTGCGGACAGCTTCATAGTGCTGTGATTTAACCCGCTGCACCCCCTGTGTCTTCATCTTTTCTTCCCACTGCTCCCAGATTGTGCTCAGCTCAGTAATCACGGCCCCACATCTAACAGGAGCTGGGTTTGCCAGGGGTGCTCAAGGACCCCCTCGCCTGCCTGCAACTGTCAAAGGACGCTGTCTGGCAGGGGAGTGAGAACTTGTGGGTGTGGATCTGCACTGTGGGTGTCAGGCGTGACTCCAGGGCAGACCCCCAGGTGACTCCTGCAGGCTAGCTCCCTGGCTCCCTTCCTGCTCACCGCCATCACCGCTCAAGGAGAGTGGCCCTGGTCAGGCCAGCTTGCACAGTGGGCACGCCCCACGCCCGCTCTGCCAATAGGCGAATGGGCGGTTGGCTCGCAGTTAGCTTAGGAGTCAGGCTGACCTGGGTCCAATTTCTTAGCTCACTACATGGCTCTCTGCACATCACTTGGTCTCTCTGAAATTCTCCACCTGTAAAAGGCTGCAGAGAGCTGCTGTGAAAAGCTCCTAAGATAAGGCACACAAGGGTTCAGCAAAGGACAGACTGTGCTCAAAAACCCACTGAAAGTGCAAAATCTAGACGGTGAAGAAACAGGAAGAGAGACACTGACTGGCGAGCGGACGAGGAGAGGTGCTGGGGAGCGGGACTGACCGCACTCCACACTGGATGGCAGCTCAGAGCAGGCCCCAGACGCCTGAGGCAGAGGCGGAGGGCAGGAGCCCCGGCGACAGGCTGGGGCTAAGGCTGGGGGGGCCAGGGGACAGCAGGGTCAGGGCAGGACCTGAGGGCTGAGAGCCAGCCAGGGACCAGGACAGGGCTCGGGCCCCCAGGAAGTTGCCGCCAGGGCGCCCTGTGCGCCCTGAGCACCTGCACGGGCTGGCGGTGCCTTCCTGGGCCTGTCGAGGTGCAGGCACTCAGGCACTTCCTACACCAGGTCACTGTGTGGGGCTGCGTGAAGGGCTGACCGTGACCGGCCCGAGGAAATGCTTCATTGGGCGAGGGGTGATGACAGGCCTGCAGAGGAAGGACGTGACTTTTTCTTATGGGGGGGGGCGAGTCTGGCCTGGTGGCTGGCGACTTACAATGGCAAAGGTTACGCAGATTCACCCACAGCTGCTTGGCCACATCCTCTCCCGCCACACCGGAAGCAGAAGCCCGCTTGGGAGCCTGGTCTCCCTGGCACGCACTGGTCCCTCCTGGCCGCTCCCTGCAACTCCGAGGCGAAGGGCAAGGACCGCGCAGACCGCTGCCTCCTGGCCGTTGAGTGCAGCCCCCGGGCCTGCTCCCTCGCATGTAAACTGAAGGGGAATGAGGTGACTGGCCCCGGGCCTGGCACGTAACAAAAGCTCCAGAAAGACAAGCCGTTCACAAGCCTGTCTGCCCAGTGCTAGCCTAAAAGGTAAACGGGGACCTGGGAGGCGGCAGACGAGGGGCCCCAGAGCTGAGCTGCTCCGGAACTTGGCTCTGGCCTTGCAAGCTTGCTTGAGGAGACACTTCCCGGGCAGGTCCCCTTGCGGGGGTAACTCAGGTCCGGAGCCCTAGAGGAACCTCTCTCATTAGCAGGCATCCGTGTGCAGCCTCTCATCAGGAAAGGCAACGAAGGCCACGGGCCTGTGGCAAGCAGGGCGGAGTCCCGGAAGACGCTTCAGTCCTCCAGAACAATAAACGCTGAGGCACCTGCGGCCCTGGACACCCAGAGGGTGCGACCCGACCCGTTACCAAGAGCGGCCAATTCTCTGCCTCTGCGCTCACTGGCTGAGCCAGGCAGCCAGGCGGGGCGGCCCTGTCATTACACCTCTCTGAGGCAGACACAGCCCCCGGCCTGGAGATGGTGAGAGGTGATGTCAGGAGAGGTGATGTCAGCGTCACCACACTGCCTGGGGAAGCAGGAGGGGAGGGTGGGCCCAGCGCCCAAGGCTTTGCGAGTGATTCCAGTCAGCCGAGCCCCTGAATCTAGGACAGCTAAGGTCACCCATGCCCGCACTCTCCCAGGTCTACAGCACTCTGCCCTCCACAGCACGAAGAGCTGAGTGCTGGCTTTGCTTCTCGCTTGGGAATGTTGCCAGTCACCCCTACCTGGGAGACCGAGGCCCCCCTGAAAAGCACAGAGATTAATCAGGCCTTTTCTGGCCTCAGAGACCCCGGCCTTTGCAGCGCTCTGCTCCCCGAGACTGTGGAAGAGGAAAGGCCTGTGGGAGGCACGTTTCCCTGCACAGTCCTGGTCACAGCAGATCTATGGCCCCTGGAGATACCCAGCAGGTCCCTTTCTTGAGTCTAAGTAGGCATCCAGTGTATGTAGTAGGCGCTTCTAGAAACCGCTTTCTTTACTCCTCACCCATGTCTCTGATCCCATTTTACAGATGGAGACTGGTGCTGGTGGAGGGAAGCTTCTCTAAAGGGGGTGTTTGTCTGGCATCTGAGGAGCCACAGCCCTACAAAGGCCTATGGGTGAGGGGTCCATTCCGGGAATCCCGTGGGCTGGGCGGCTCCTTACACCTAGTTCCCCCCAGCCCGGCTAGGCCGGATAGTGATAGTTGGGATGCACACTAGAATGACACAAGACAAGAAGCAATTCTTGGAGTCCTTCTCCTCCAGGCAGCCTGCTACAATGCAAGAAACCCAGGCTCCACAGTCAGGCCATGATAATCTCAGCCTCGGTTTCCTCCCTGTAACAGAACACCACCAGTGGTGCCTTGCAGCGGGGCGGGATGAACCGTAAGTGTGAGCCGGCACTGTAAACGACAGCGTGCTTCATGCTGTGGTCAGAGTCCAGCTCGGGGCCTCCCTGGCGGCGCAAGGGGTTAAGCCTCAGCACTATGAAGCTATCACGGGGAGCTGACCCCCCAGGGCACAGCAGAACTCCCCTGTCTCCCCGCTGCTCCCCTCAGCAGTGGGTTTCAGTCAACCCACCTGTTCGGCTCCCCACTCTGTCTCTGGTGAGTCCTCTCACACCCTGCACCTCTGGCCTGGACCCCAGTTGTATGCATAAATAGGTTAGTCTTTAAAAAGAGAGTCCAGCTCCCAGGCGAGAAAACAACAAGAATAATGAACGGCCGTATACCAGAGACATTTTGCGGGGGTGGAGTGGGGAATGGGATCAAAAATGGGGGTGGGGGGGTGGGGAGGGAAGTGCACGGGATTGTGGTGATGGCACACGGGTGACTTGGTGATGGGAAACCCGTGGGGATTACAATTGAGATGGAAAAAAATGTACAAAATGATGTAAAAATAAACTGTTATAAAATAAAAATTAAAAAAAATTGAAAGTCAACAAAAAGCAGAGCCCAGCTCCCAGGAGAGGAGGCCCGCTCCGGCTGTGCGCCAGGCGTGGTGGGCACGGGCAACGTGAGGACTCTGCCCGCGCGCCGGAGCCCGCAGGGGCGGCTCGGACAGCTGCGCTGAGAACGCGACCCCACTGCTGACTTGGGGAGCTGGGTCCCTGCCATGTTACAAGACTGCAAATTTAGACAAAAGTAGAATTTCAAACTGTAGCCCCTGAATTGCACTCCCTCTTTAGGATTAACTATTAATTAACCTTCTGAATTGCACCCCCATCCCCCCTTATGATTAATGGTTAACTAGCTCCAACTGCACTTCTAGAAGGTTTGAGAAAGTTGTTTTTTTTTTTTAAGATTTATTTATTTATGTATACAAGAAATGGGGTAGAGGTCAGAGGCCTGGGGGTGACAGGACTCACCAGAGACAGAGTAGGGAACAGAGAACAGGCAGACTGGCCAAAATCCACCGCTGAGGGGGCAGCAGGGAGACAGGAGAGGTCTGCTGCGCCCTGTGGTCAGCTCCCTGGCCGGGGGAGCAAACTGGTGCTGCAGCGGCTGCACACAGCTTCATAGTGCTGCGCCACCAGGGAGGTCCAAACTGACTATATTTCAACCCTAATAAAATTCTCTACGCCTCTTTAATATCAAAAATAAACACCTGCTGACTGCTGAGAAACTCCTCCTGGGGAAGTCAAGCACCCTGACTTATAAAGTCCAAACTGCCCGGCACTCTCTCAGACCTGGAAATAGAAAGCCCCAAATTTCCCTCGCGTCTCTTCCTTCCTTCCCTATAGACCGCTGCTCTCCAGGCAGCTCCCTGCCCACCTGACACTGTGCAGGGGCCTCTTTTTCTTTCTCCTATTCCGAATAAACCTTTTAAAATGTTTTTTAAAAAAATCACTGCACTCTGCACTCCCACATTCAGGGAGCCGGGTGTTTTAGGGTATCTATCCTCTCTGGCCATCTCTAATAAACTCCTCCGTGCAGAGGGAATCCTGTCAGAGTATGGCTTTCTGCGGTCAGTGCAAGAAGCCATTTGGTCCTCACCTTCACATTGACCAAGCTCCAGGTGCCCCTGACTTTAACAGGCAGGCGCTCTGGTCACCCCCACTCCATAAGCTCAGACTGGTGAAGTGTCCTGGCCAGGGTCCCACCTACCTACCTGTCGGGGTGGTGGGGTGGTGGCTGAGAAACCAGCTAGGACTCCTTTGACAATCGCATTTCCTTCCTCCTCCTCTCCCTGAGCACTAAACATCTGCTAGCAACCGGAGCAGGAGGAAGGGAGGCAGAAGCCAGGCAAAACTCTGGGGCAACAGGGTGGCAGGAAGAGGCACAGCGCAAGGAGGGGCGGGCGGGCAGAAGGCAGCCGTGGTCCTCCTCCTAACCCAGGTGGCCCCAAGCACCCAGTCTGGCCCAGTGCACCGCCCAACCTGGCCCCATGGCACCAGCTTGTGGCTCCACCTTGACTGGCTAATGAAAGGCAGCCTTGGCCCAGAGCGCAACAGTAGTTAGTAGCTACGGCTCTGGTTGGTGCCTACAGTTGTGGACAGCACCGATACACAGATACACAGCACCTGTCTTTGCAAAAGCTCTACTGGCCCAACATCGACTAAAGGCTACCACTCCCACCCTTCACCCCGCCCCACTGCAGTGTTTCTTTTTAATCTTAGGGAGAATACACTGGATAAATAACGTGAGAAGGAAAAAAAA
>NW_004567142.1:928962-955214 GCF_000260355.1 Condylura cristata | reverse complement strand
CCCGTGACCCCCCACCCCCATCCTATTTCTTCCTCTACCTGGAGCTTCTTCCCTTCCTAAAGGATTGGGGATCAGAGGAGCTGAACCAACGGGACAAAGATCTTGGGAGATTTCCCTCCAGGGCCCTCACCCATCCAGCCCTCTCCCAAGGTCACCTCCTTTCTTCTCCCCATTGCCAAGGTCAGTTTCTGCCTCTTCCCTCCACGCTCACTTTCAGCAGCCACAACATTCTTCCTCTTCATTGTATCCAGTTCTTATCATGTTACCAGTTTCACGGTCAGATTCACCCTAGGAGGGTGGCAGTGCCATCTTCCCGGGGGAAGATGAGGTCCTCAGAGGAGGCAGCAGAGTAGGGAAGAGCGGCCCGGAGTCCGCTCTCGCGTCTGTGTCGCTGCAGTCGCTGACTCTTCTGTCTGCAGCCCACGGCCTCTGCCTCTGCACACAGGCTCCCAAGCACATTCTGTTGCTGCCACATTCGCAGCCTCAGCCTTATTCCAGGCCTCAGACAAGAAACGAAGTGCTTCTCAGAAACACGGGCAAAGCACCCTGTCTGGGCCTTTCTTCCTCCTCTCCTCATTAATTAGTCACCACAATCACTTCTGTAGAGTGACCAAAACGGGCAGTCTTGCCCTCGCCTTTGATGAGGGAGGGGAACCTGGAAAATGACTATTTTATGCAACTGATTTTAAAACCAGATGGGAGCAATGAAATACTGGGCACTATTAAAAGCCCATGCGGGGGGGGGGGGGCAGAGATTGATTCTTCCTGCAGAAAAATAAGCCTCTCCCCTCACTAAGGCAGTGTCTCCCACCTCCTCCTTCAACAGCCGCCAACACCCCTACTGCCTTTATCACATACCAGATCCAATTGTTAGCTCCTCGTCTTGCTTTTTAAAATTTAAAATTTTATTCAATTTCATCACAATCCTAAAAGGTAAATAAAAGGTCGCCTTCGTCCCGGGAGCACATCGGCAAGCCCTCTCCCTCTCTCCACACCGCCTTCCTTCTGCAGGGCCCTCAGAGGCGCCGCTGTGCTTCTCCTCTCTAAGGAAACAGGTTTTTCCCTCAAACGTCCTGTCCAAGTAGTTCTCGCAGTTCCCGGTCAGGCTTCCGAGACACGGGCCCCACACTC
The DNA here is from genome assembly GCF_000260355.1 of Condylura cristata. Classification (NCBI taxonomy): domain Eukaryota; kingdom Metazoa; phylum Chordata; class Mammalia; order Eulipotyphla; family Talpidae; genus Condylura; species Condylura cristata. Next base: position 954,083 of record NW_004567142.1, on the reverse strand, counting down.
GGAAGATAACGATGACACCCCTACCCCCCTTAGGGAGGACTCCCCGGAGCCCCTGTTACTCACACATCTGGCCAACCCCCGGGCTCCGGGCCGCCGCAGGAACAGGAGGCCGGCCTGGCACAGGCCTCGACGTAGCCCCCGGACCCTCGCGGCTGCAGCTGCCACCGCCATCTTGGTTAACTGCCCTGGGCGATCCGCCCCGCTCGGCTAGACTGGGGGCTGTCCCTGCTGGTGCCTGACTCACCTAAGAACAGCACCGCGCCAACAAACCACCTGGTACCAGTCACTCTGTCTCTGGAACATGTACCTACGTGGAGGAAGAAATGCGCTCCTCCATAATTAGTCCGATTTTTTCAGCGTAGTTGTTTTTGAAACAGGCAAAGGTGAGGACAACCTTACCAGAGCCTCAATCATTTAGGGCCCGGGGACCTCGGGTAGGACGAGCCCACGCCAAGGCCCGCCCACTCGCCTCTACTACCCAATGGTTTCCCAGAACTTGCGGGGCGGGATGGGCGGGACCAGATTGTTAGTAAACCCGGAGCCACGTGCGGACGCTGCTTTTGGCGCCCCCGGCGTTCCGAATCGGCGCGTGCGCACGGACTACCCAGCCAGTACGCAGGCGCGCGCTTCCGGGGCAAAGCTACGGTCGGCTCCGCACGTGAAGTTCGGTGCGATGGAAGGAGTGATGCACACTGACGCCAAAATGCCCCCTGAGTCTGGGACAGAGGTGGTTTCGCGAGTCCCTGGCTGCAGCCTCCGGCATTTTGCTTGCGAACAGAACTTGCTTTCCCGGCCGGATGGTTCTGCATCTTTCCTGCAAGGTAGGAACCCAGGTAAATCCGGCCCGGGTCTCCTTCACCCAGGTCGTATTTATTTGGGGGCGCGGCTGTGTTGTGCCCACAAAGGCGTGGCCGCCCTGCTCGATACTAGCTGGTAGTTGTCCCTCCTGGGTTGGTGTAGAACTTCTCATCGGGTGGATATGAGAGTTTACACACGTTTCCTCTTCCCACGGTAAAACAGGTGTGGATACAGGAGGTTACATTTGCCTGTTATTCCACCCAGAAGGTGGTGGACCTTATATATCCCACCCTAGAGGATGCTCAGCGTTATGAGAGACAGAGCCCCGCCCCCCATAAGAAAGAATACTCAATTAAAGGAGAAATTCAGTAGAGTAAATGTCTCCCTTGAATACATTCCTCCCCTACTCCATATACCTCTGTATCTCAGACTGTGGCAAGCCTTTGCCGAAATACCTCCTAGGCTGGCGGATCTCTTCTACCGACTTAATTACTTCCCAGACATAGGACTTTTATCCAAGTACACACTCTGTAATTTGGGGATGATACACCCCACCAATTGTTTAATTGCCCTTTTCCCTAAATACCTCTCAACCTGATTTAGCTCCTTGACCCAGGTAAAAAGCTCTCTCAGATATGTGTAAGACCCCAAACAGCGTCAGCCCCCTGACTAAGGAATTGCCTTCTTCCCAGGTACAGACCCTGCTTTTATTCATTCCTTCTATCACAGGGTAGCCCAGAGTATTTGGGCTGAAGATTGTTCTAGGCACCGCGAGTACAGCAGTTAAAAAAAATGAACTGCCGCCCTAACAAAGTGTACTTATGAAGGGTAACTAATATATGGTAAAATACAGCCGTGCTAGAGAGCAGTACAGTCTTGAAAGAGATTGTGAGGGCAAGCTCAGGAAGAACCCAGATACACTGTTACCTAAGGTGATAGTACCCAAGGTACCTAACTACCTGAGTACCTTAATACCTAAGGTAATAGCTAAGGTCTGGCGGCATGCACTCAGCTTTTGCCAGGCCATGTCCCAAGTGTTTTACATGACTGTCACATTTATTTCTCGCAGCAGGGACCTGTGGAGCAAGGGGTTGTTAAGTCTTAGCACTGTGAAACTGTTGGCTGCCACTGCAGCATAAGTTCATTCCCCGGCCAGGGAGTGACCCACAGGGCGCAGCAGACCTCTCCTGTTTCCCCACTGCTGCCCTCCAGCAGTGTGCTTCAATGGATCTGCTTGTTCAGCTCCCCACTCTGTCTCTGGTGAATCCTCTCACCCCCACATCTAGCCTATACACCCCAGCTCTTGTATGCATAAATAAATTAAGTCTTTTAAAAACTCGCAGCACCACGAGGGAAATACTGTCACTGGCACCATTTTACAGATGCGGAAACGGAGATGGGAAGTGAAGCAGGTGCACATGAATGACAGTGGGCCAGAGTGGGGTGACATAGAACCCTGGCCTCTAGCTCACACCCCCACTGTTAAGAGCTGCCCCTCGGGCGCCAGAGGCCAATTAACTGGTGATACCACCATTGCTGTTTCCCCAGGAGATACCTCTGTCCTGGCCGGTGTGTACGGGCCAGCCGAGGTGAAGGTCAGCAAAGAGATCTTCAATAAGGCCACACTGGAAGTGATCCTGAGGCCAAAGATCGGGCTGCCTGGTAATTGGGCCCAGCTGTCTCTTGGGGTCTCTGACCCAGCCCCTTGGCACTGACACCCCCAGTCTCCTCTCCCCTCAGATCTTTCTCATCTCCAGCTGAGTCATCCCTTCTGTCTTCTGGCTCCATCTCCCCTTCTTTCCATCAGCCTGTTTTTCTACCCTTTTATCCTCTGTCTCCTCCTCCCTGGGGCACTGGGCCAACTGGCTCATTAGTACCTTCCCTGGATTCTTCTTCCCACCCCCCCACCCCCGTTTGCTTCTTTGCCAGGTGCTGCAGATGGCAGGGGTGGGTAGCAGTCAGGCCCTCCCACCTTCCTGCTGGAAGTCATCCGTCATCCATGCAGAATTCCACACAAGCGCAGGCTGAGACCGTGGGCCCTTTCTGGAGGGCTTGGGGAGAGCAGACAGGCGGGGTGGACAGGACGGGATAACCTGACCACCCCACTCACCTGTGATTTCCCCAGGTGTTGCAGAGAAGAGCCGGGAACGGCTGATCAGGAACACGTGTGAAGCGGTGGTGCTGGGGGCCCTGCACCCCCGAACCTCTATCACCGTGGTGCTGCAGGTTGTCAGCGATGCTGGCTCTGTATCCTTTTTGCTGGAACCCTCGTAGCCTGCCTTGCTGATGGCCTTGTCCACACTCTCTGCTAACCAAGAGATCTCCAAACACTTGTCAGGCACCAGCTTACTGAAGAAGAATAACACAGCCTGAGAGCATGCTCTGAGCCAGGTGCCATTCTGAGCGCCTTACATGTATTAACGTTATGAAGGTAGATTGACTAGTCTGCCCAACACAAAAATAGGTGTCATCATAACCCTGGGTTTCAAGTAAAGAAAACTGAGGCACCGGAGGGTCAGCTCGTATCTAGGAAGGAGCAGGTCTCAACCTGAAGCCAGGCCTGTGGTTCTAGAGCCCAAGGCCCCTGGCAATGAGTGTTCCTGTGTTCCCGTGTTTCGGGTGAGGAATGAAGACCAGAGAGGGAAGTCAGTTTATCCGAGGTCACACAGCTGGAAGGCAGCAGAGGCAGAACTGACAGGCCTGCCTGTGTTCCATCGACCGCCGTGCTGACCGTGAGCTTGGATGAGCCCCTCACGGGGGTGCCCTGAGCAGCCAGGGCAGTGGGTCGGCGGTGTGGCCCAGAGAGATCCCTGTGGTTAGGGTAAGAAAGGCTGAGGCCCTGAAAGCACATTCCAGAGGGCCGTGCTGGCATGTGGCTCTGCATTGGCTCAGCACTTTGTAGCTGGGAGGAGGGAAGGGCTATTGTGACCCCATTTCAGAGGGTGGGTAGTGAGGTGGGATGATTGTAAAGCTAGGCCCTCATCCTCTGGGGGAGGGGAGTCCTAAGGAAACTGGCGCTGTGGGACTCCAGCTCTGGACTCCTGAGGTCAGTGATGCCGCTGCCTACCCTCTCCCTGGTGGCTGCCCACGAGACTCCCAGACGTTCTCCAGCCTCTCTCCCGCTTGCTCTCTCCATCTCCATCTCCGAGCTGTCTTTCTGGGCCTGCCTCTGCCACTGCCTCCCCATGGACTCATAAGATTTCTCTTCCACCCTGCCCTCAGTTTCTCCAAAGGTGCTTGGCTCACACTTCAGTTTGTATCTGTTGAATGCCATCGTGATCCACATGAAGCAGTTGAGGCTTAGAGAATAACTTGCGTGGGGTCACAACAAGCTCAGAGGTGGCAAAGTCATGTCTGGAACCCAAGCTACTCAGTTCTAGAACCAGCTGGAATAAAGTGCCATACTCACTTTCTGTGATGGATTAGTGAGTCTGCAGCTGACCCATGAATGGAAGCATGGGCAGGTTCTGCAGCCCAGCCCTGCAGTAGAAGCTTTTCTTAACCATTCCCCGTGGCACTCAGCTCCTGGCCTGCTGCCTGAACGCTGCCTGCATGGCATTGGTGGATGCTGGTGTGCCCATGCGGGCCCTCTTCTGTGGGGTCACCTGTGCCCTGGACTCTGATGGGAACCTCATGCTGGACCCCACAACCAAGCAAGAAAAGGTAGGTGTGAAGGCCAGGGAGGCGAAGGGCTGGAAGCAGACGTCCCTGTCTTCATTCTCTAGGCCTCACTTTTCCACAAGGGTTGGTTCAGACCACCTCCCAACTGGCAGGCCACACTCTTCATCAGGGCACAGGTTAGGAACTCAGCTCAAACCCACTTTAGGAGTTTATTGAGTCAGTTCCAGACTCAAGAAGAACAGAGGCGTAGCTAGATCCAGGGCGCTCAAACACCAGCGGCATTTCCTCGCTTCATTTCACAGCCCCTGGTTTTTTCCTGCATATTGGCTGCTGGTCAGTATCTGTGGTCAGCATCTCTTCCTGAGGCTGCAGCTAGCCCCTGACGCTGGGTAAGAGGACTTGCCTCATCAGCTCGAGTTCACGGTGGCCAAAGGCTCTGGTTATTCTTATTTGCCCAGCACGTCTAGTCAGGAAAGCAGCTTGCATGCAGGGAACTGACCTTGACAGTATTTGAAGAGCAGAAAGTGTAACGCGGCAGAAGGGTACCCGGAGATTAGAAGCCCATAGCAAACTCTGCTCTGTGCTGGTGGGGACGTGCCACTGGGCTCGCGTTCCCAGAGCCCCTCTGGCTTCACCCTGGCTGCTGAAGTCCAGAGCCTGCCCCTCCCAGGCTGCAGCGCCTGCCCCTGTGGGGTGGGGGCGCGTAGGACTGGCCGGAAGTAGCCACCTTCCAGCCCCGGCTCCGCCCCGCAGGGCCTGGGGGGGCGGGGCCACTTCTGTGTTTGCAAGCCCCTGTCAGAACCTTGTGTCTGGAGCTGGGCGCGGGCCGGGAGAGAATCTAAGAAAGGGAAAGTGGAGGTGTGTCCCAGGGCAGCAGGAGCAGGAGCAGCAGAGTACATGCTCACTTCATGGCCTGATCACTCCTGGAAGCTACCGTAGGTGCCAGCCCAGGACAAACCAGATCCTCGGGTAAACTTGCTCACATCCGCCCTTCATGTCGTAAGGAAGCAGCGCTGCGTGCTGTGTCTGCTGCCGGAGCCCCTGGCTGCAGGAGAAGCAAGTCCTCCCCTAGGGCCGCTCAGGATTGGGTCTGCAGGTCTGGGGTTGAGCCCTGGTCCCCACTTCTGCCCTTCATGCTAGGAGGCCCGGGCTGTGCTGACCTTCGCGCTCGACAGTGTGGAAAGGAAGCTGCTCATGTCCACCACCAAGGGACAGTACTCCGACACTGAGGTAGCGCCCCCCACTCACTAGCCCCCCGCCCCAGTGCCTAGGAGTGGGAAGCAGACCTCCCAGCCCCCCGGGAGGTTAAAGGAATCCTCTCTGGGCATTCTGCGTGGTTTCAAAAGCCCCGGCGACACAGACCAGCCCACCCAGCATGGGACTGGGCGTGAGTGCAGCCGCGGAAACCTGGGGGGGCACTTTAACTGGAAGCCCAGTGGCGAACTGGAGGAAAAGAAATTGAGGCTGACATGAGGGAAGGGCTGCAGGCTGCAGCCCCCAGCCTCCGGCTCAGAGTGGTATGCCCCTCAGATTCCGGGTCTCTGAGGATTGGAAACCTGGGCCCAGTGGTGCCCCAGGCCGCCCCAGCCTGGTCCTCTGAATATAGAAATACCAGGCAGTCGAGATCTGGGGTCTACAGATCCCCAGATCTACTCCAAGAGAAAACACTCACAAAACGGGACATTCACACGTGCAGCGAGGCTCTGGAGGGAGAGGAAGGGGCGGCGGCTGTGAGGACGGCAGTGGGCAGACGGGTCTGGCGCCTCTGCTGCCAGGGCCTGAAAGCTTCCGTGGCGTCACAGGCCCGTGGCCGACGGGAATGGCACCGCCCGAGGGTGGGCTTGCTCTGGGAGTGACGCGCCTGGCCCTGCGGGGAGCCGGAGCGGCCACACTCGGGTCCTCTGAGGACCTCGCTTTCTGTTCCTCTCTTCCCCGCAGAGAGAGGGCCCTTGAGGCGAAGGGGGAGGGGTGGGGGAGGAAATGCCCTCAGAATCCCCGCGCATCACCCGGGTCACCTTGAGAGGAGGGGGCTGGAGGTGAAGGGTACTGGGTGGGGCAGACACGCCCCTTGGGCTGGCCAGGTGACACGGGGTGCAGGCCTGGCCCCAGCACTAACCAGCCTCTCCCTCAGCTCCAGCAGTGCCTGGCCGCGGCGCAGGCCGCCACCCAGCACATCTTCCGCTTCTACCGGGAGTCCCTGCAGAGGCGCTACTCCAAGAGCTGACGCCCCGCCACCTCCCGGCTCCCGTGCCAATAAACCGCTGCCCCGCCTAGCCTGCCTGTCCTGTGTCCTGCCTGCCCGAGAGCTCGACCACAGCCCCCAGCCCCGTGACGAGCACCCATCCACTGCGCCTCCGTTCTGACCAGCGCCGATCGAGCGCCCACGCGTGTGAGCTCTTGAGGATGTGGGGCCCAGTGGTGAAGGAGACCCAGGCCCCACGCTCAAGGAACCAGGGGGTGAGGGACAAAGAGAACCGTGTGTCTCAGATGGAAGATCTGGGACGGGGCAGGGGGCAGGGGAGAGGGCACATTTACATTCATTGTAGTCTCCCGAGGGAAACCAGGAGGTGGCCAGGGAGTGAGCTCACGGACTTAGGGCTATGTGGGGGCGGAGGCCTGCGGTGGGCAGGGGCTGGGGGTGGAGGGACAGCCCAGGCCCCAGTGTGGTGGGGCAGAGCAAGTGAGGGCGGCGGAGGGAATGTCACGGAGAGGAGCCTGGCTCTGAGCCCTGCGTCCACCAGCTGGTGACCCTTGAGGCAGGGCTGTTGCTGCCGGATCTTCTAACATGAGGAAAGCGGCTCACAAGCCGGTTCGCTGCTGTGGTCACCCTAGCGAGTGTGGGCAAGGGTCCCGCTGGAGCTTCCAGACAGCCCGGGCAGGCGGCAGCACGCCCTGGACCACGGTCCCCAGTGACCGGCAGTGGCAGAGGCTGGGATGCTGGAAACCGGAGGAGGGGTTGGCAGGGTCTTTAGTTGCCACTTAACTGCTACCCTCTCTGGTGGGCAGAAGCCAAGAACACAGGAGCATCGGGAAGGAAGCGCTGTCCCACAGCTGGGCCACACGGGCACCAGAGCCCACTGGTGACTGACATTCGGGAGCTACCGCGAAAATGCCGCATCTGGCCTGCCCTCCGCTGCCGCCTCCCGGGCCCGGTGCAGCTCCCACAGCCCACCGTCACTCCTCTGGGCACGGGCCGCTCAGGCCCCGGGAGCCAGAAGGAAGGTCCGGAAGCAGCGAAGGCAGGCGGCGTTTCTAGCGGAGGCCGCTGGAGTAGACGCTGCCGAAATCCGCTCATAGGTGACACCAGGCCCGTGGACGGCCCCTCCCAGGGGCCAGCGTGTTGACTCCATAAAGCTCCATCTCTGTCGTGTTGGGCCATTGGGTGGGCACCGCCAGAGCGCACCTGAGCTGCTGGGGCCATTCTCCCCCAGACCGGGGGTCTGCACGGGAAGGTGCGGGCGGGCGGCCATCGGACCGCCGCTCACTTGAGCCGCTGATTCGGTCCTGCCGCTACTTGACTGTTGCACAGAGCAGGCGGCTTTGCTCCTGGCCCTGGTGCGGAAAGAGCTCGGAGGGCTGCTGTTCGCCCAGAGAACCCTCGCCTTTAGTCCTCGCCCAGCTCCGGGGTGTGGGCAGAGGGGTCCCATTTTGCAAATGAGGAACGTGAGGCTCAGAAAAGTGTCTTCATGGAGGAGGACTGAAGATGGGGAGCCCAACTCAAATTCTTGACTGACTCCCCTTCTCTGTCTTTGCTCTGCCTTCTCCAGCTCCAGGGTGGCCGGGGTGACCTTGGGGACACTGATCCATCCCGTGCTGGTCCCAGGCACCCCCAGCCCCTCCCACTTTCCCACACACGGACAGACACACGGTGGCTGTGAGCGTGCCTGCAGTTTAATCTCACATTTTACCTGCGGGTGGGGGGGTCCAGCTGGCTCCCAGTTCTGGATGCAGCTGTCCCGCCCACCCCCTTCCCCGGCCCCCCGAGTCTTCACTCTGCCCTGGGCTGCCGCCTCTGGGTTCACGGGCTGCTGGGGCGGCCAGGACGAGTCTCGGGAGGCGAGGCAGGTGGCCAGGGTCACCAGGGCAGCTGTGTACGTGCGCACGCCCAGCCCCATAGCCAGGACCCCCCGCAGGAAGGCCAGGCCGGAGGCAGCCTCTGCCCCGGATGTCCCCATTGGCCCAGGCCTTGGTGGTCTGCGAGGGCAGTGACGGTGCTGATCCGGGCAACCTTCAACACGTCCTGCTTCCTTTCCCCACGGACACACCCATCCATTCACTTACATACTCCCAGGACAGGGGTACGCTGTTGGGCACTGGGGTACCGGGTGGCTGGGAGAATCACATGCATCACTGCACGCCGCTGCCCTGGCTCATGCACAGTGACCCCGGAGCACCGTGGCTCCCACTGGACACGAGGGAAATGAGGACATGGGCGGGTAAGTGGCCCCAGATCTTCAGCATGCTCAGGTTCTTCCCCCCACGTTCAGGGCTGCCCCTGTGAAACGCCCCTTTTGCAACACTGAATGTTTCTAAGGGGTTCCTCCTCACTTCCCTTCCCCTAGGCATTCCCCTCTGCTTTGTCTTTGGTTTCTTTTTGCTCCTCAGTCCCCTCCCAGCCACACACACAGACTGACCTCCTGGGCCAGGCAAAAGGCAATGATGCCCAGGGGCCAGAAACAGCACAGCATGGAGAAGACCGCCAAGCCGAGGTGGTCGTGGGGTAGGAGTGGGGGAGAAGGCCGCCCCATCCTGGTCCGAGCCGCTGTCACTGGATGATGCGTCCTGCGGGCAGAGACAACCTGGTTGGTCATTTCCACCCAGCCCTAGCCCCGCTGTTCTGCTCCCCGCCCCCCTGCCAGGACAAAGGAAAGGAGCGGCTTGGTGTCCAAAGTCCCTTCATCTGTCTGGCTCCTGACCAGGCCCTGAGACCCACTTAGTTCTGGGCTTCTCTCCCCTCAGGCCATAACCCCGCTGTTGCTTACTCCAGACTATCAGAAGCTGCCCCTGAACTGCCCCTGTCCACCCCCACCCCCAGCGTGTCCTCAGTGACCCATCTTAGCTCTAGCCCACACCCTCTGCACCCCGCCCTGCACACACTGACTACAAGCCCCCGGCCACACCCACCCTCTGAGGCAGGCCCACCCCCACTTAAGGGGCTCCTTGCCTACTGAGCCCAGGTAACATTAGTTCCCAGGAGACACCCCTGTGGAGCCCCCAACCTTCATACCAACACATCCCAAGTGACGTCCGCACTCCTAATCGCCTCCCCATTCAAAGGCCCAGCCTGGCGCACACTTTCAAAGGCTTCCCACAAAAGCAGCCCCCATCACTCCCCCTGTCACCTGCCTAAAAAAGCCAACCCAGCATCCCCCCTACTGCACCCACATCTGTGACCCCACAAGACTCCCTGTGCACCACAGCCCCCCTAACACCCTTGGACCAGACAGCACCCTTGCACCACCTTTATGAGACAACCTCCATAACACCCCAAACCCATCACACCACAGAAGTGCACATTCAGCTCAACTGCAAAGAATATGCTCGCCCCTCTGATAAGAAGAAATACTACTGGGCAAATGATCCCCCAGACAGCTGCTTGTAGGCCTGGTGCCACCGAATATTCCACTGCAGGGCCGTTCACGAGTCTGCCCACTTGCGGAGGCTCAGGACCGTCTTCACACTGAGCACAGCTACATTTCAGCGAGTCAGCTGACAGGTCAGTTGGACCTGGATTACTGGGTTACTCACTGCAGTGAGTCTGCAGGCCGGATGTACCAAGGGTTACTCCTTGGAGTAATCTGGAGGCTGCACCCCTCCGCTGTCAGCCTCCCCTTCCTGAGAAAACCAGCCTACGCTCCACCATGTGTTGTAAAGCAAGATCAGTGTGTGTAACTAGCGTTGAGGTAAATGCGCCACAGTAGCGCTCTGCAAGCCTCCTGTTGCAGAGGAGGCAGACGCAGAGGCGAGGTGATCGGTGGAAGAAAGCGGCTGCTCGCTAAGCACCCCACGGCTAGGCCCAGTAGCAGATATTCCTTCTTGCGTGGATTCCTCTCAGGAGCTCTATTTCTATCCCTAATTTGCAGATAAAGAAATTGAGGGGCTCACATGGCCGAGGGGACATCTGGTGCTGGCCCTGGATGGTAACCCAGGATTCTAGTCCTGCTCTGCCAGCCCATGCTGAAGCTGGGCGGGGCTGGGGGGAGGGGGCGTGACGTGCAGATGCTGGCGAGATACAGGTGGCGTTAGGAGTCAGTGTTGGGACCCCCACGGACCTGAATTCCTTTCCAGGATGTTCGAGACATTTGCTGTGTGACCTCTGGGCAGTGGCATCCTCTGTCTGAACCCAGATTACTTGACCCCGTGACCTGGGGTCAATACTTCCTGCTGCTTAGGTGTATAAACCACTTAGGTAGCATTGGGCGACAAGTGTCCAGCAGGGACCCAAAGGGAGCACCCTGAAAGCGTCTGGTGGCGCGTGTATTATCACCTGCATCCACCGCCATGGTTCCTGACCTTCCTGCAGACCTCCCTCTCCTCAGGGAGCCCACCCCACGGGCACTGGCTTCACCCTCCCAGAAGCCCTTCATCGCCCCAGCCCCAGCCCGCCAACCTGGAGGACTCCCCTCCTGACGTGGGGCAGCCCACGTTCCCTTGCTCCTGGGCTCTGTGCCAGGAGCCAGGAGCTGGAGCTGGCACGGGCCTGCTCCTGGAGGGAGCAGATGGCGAGTCCGAGGACCCTGGGCGCAGTCTGGCAACTGGCAGGCAGGGGGACCCCAGGAGGGCAGCTGAGTGGCAGAGGGAGCAGACTGTATCTGGGAGTGCTGCCCCCGCGTGACCTTACTGATTGTTCTGTCGCTTATCAGTGTGAAAGACAGCTTTCCTTTTCTTTTTTCCTTTTCTTTGGTCCTTTGTGCTGTAACCCATCCTCGATCGGTGTCAGTTCCGGGAGGGCTGGGATTTGACCTTTCGTATCCACTGGTGCGCCTCCAGTGCCGGCACAGTGCCCAGCTGCACAGACCTTTGATGCATATTTGTGGGGTGGGGGCGCGCCTGCTCACCTGCAGGTATTTCACCCTTTGTCTCCCTTGCCCTGCCAGAGATTCAGTCACTTCCAGCTAGACCTCTCTGGCGGCCGTCAGGCTGTGCAGTCTCCCCAGCGTCATCCCTTCCATGGGATGACAATCGGGAGCACTGAACACCAGCCTGCAGCCGGGTCATCCATGGAGGCCTGAAACGCTGATGGAGGAACAGAATGTTTCTGGATGTGGCGCCAGCAGTGCGGAGCCCTTGTCTGTACCCATGGTCATGTTGTGCAAGGGCCTGCAGCAGTCTGGCCCTTGAGAGGGCAACAGCATGGCCCACTGTGGACAGGGCCCTGCCTCATCACAGCACAGGTGGGGGGAGGCCCCAGGAGATGCACTAGCAGCCATGTTGACCTGTTTTGCTTCTGGGCAAGAAGCAGTTCACCTGCATAGGCATCCCAGACAGTGGGTCGCGGTCATGTGGCCCAGATGAACCAAGTAAAGCCCTGGTGGCCTAGTACCTGAAGTACACGGGTGAGGCTTCCAGGACCATCAAAGTCACCTTCATCAAGTATGACCGCCCCTGCTGGTGGCTGACCCCCACAGCTGCGAGTCCACAAAGCTCCACGGCCCCAGAGCCTACGCTCCATTCCGGAAACCTACTGACAGGTCCATCATGCACATCCTGGTGTATAAACACTGGTTATGGGATGTCACGCTTCTTTTTTTTAAGACTTATTTATGCACACAGAACTGGGTCCAGGCCAGAGGTGCGGTGGCTGAGAGGATCCACCAGAGACAGAGTGGGGAGCAGAACAGCCAGAATGACTGAAATCCACTGCTGAGAGGAGCAGCGGGAAGACAGGAGACGTCTGCTGGGCCCTGTGAGTCACCTCCCTGGCTGGGGATCGAACTGCTGATGCAGTGGCTACCGTCAGCTTCATCGTCTGCGCTTTAACCCCGTGTGCCACCAGGGAAGCCCAAGGGATGTTAAGATTCTTAAAAAAGGAACAGGATATTTATTAGTCTTAAGTATCTTCCCACGGATTACTTGTTTATTACAAAGTGGGAAAATAGTATTAATGGCAAAGTATAAATGGGTGGCAGAAGTGAACGCCGCCGTCATGGGACAAACTTACATCAGTGCCTCCTGATCCGCCCTGAGAGGGACTGAGGCATCATTTCTGTGGTTTTCCTGCCCAGAGTGCATCATCTGAATCTCATCATGACAAAACGCAAGACAAAGCCAAGTAGCTGGCCTATACTTTTCAAAAATGTCAGTGTCATGAAAACCAAAACAATAACAAAAAAAAAAAATTTTTTTTTTTTGAGCAGCAGGCCTGTTCTAGATTAGAGGTGACTAAAAAAACATGATGAAACACAAAATATGATCCTGGATAGTGGGCAGATAATGACCAACTATGTTATGGGGACATATGTAAACGGTGTATCAAAGGATGCTTTGGGATAGTACTAAATTGACACTGTTGAAAATGTTAAATTGGTTATAGAAGAGATTCCTCCTGTTCTCAGGCAGATTAAAAAATAATGAATAATGAGTAGAGACATAGGCACGAGTGTGTGTCTACACACAGATGCATTGTGTACAAATAGATATGTGTGTGTATAACGGAACACTACTATTACTGTTAGAGTGTGTGTGTGTGTAGAAGAACTGGGGTGTAAGCCAGTGATGTGTGGGGATGAGAGGATTCACCAGACTAGAGTGGGAAGCAGAACAAGTAGATCTACTGAAATCCACTGCTGAGGGGAGCAGCGGGGAGACAGGAGAGGTCTGTTGCTCCATATGTGGGTCAGCTTCCTGACGAGGGACTGAACTCAGGCCTTAGTGGTGGTAACTTAACTCCTGAGCCACCAGGGAGGCCCTATAACTATCATTTTATATGGGAAATTTTTTTGAGGATTTCAAGACCTTTAAACATACCATATAGGAATGTTCTGCTTTTAGATGGCAAGGGAAACCTCTGTACATATACACTTACATATTCTTATAAACATGTAAAAAAATGTGTGCATGTATATTTGTGTATATACACATGTATACAATAACCGAAGAAAAACTTCACAAAGGAGTAAATTTAAAATAATAATGAACATTAAAAAAGGCACTCAACTAGTCATCGGAAAAATACACATTAAAATCAAACTGCCACCAGAATGATTCAAATGATAAAGAGCACTAAATGTTTGCGAAGGGTGGAGGAGCAGAGTACAAATTGATCCAACCACCACAAATGTTGGTCAGTGTCTGTTGTCACTGAACATCTCCTATCACCAAGCAGTTCCAATCCCAACCAGATGCAGACACATCTGGCCACCAAAAGGCAAATGCCCCAAAGCACATGGGTTAGAGGTGACTACACAGGAAAGACAGAAATATTGAGAGCCACATGCAACAGTGTGGAATAGTTCCACAAACAAAATGCTGAGCAAAAAACAGCAGACACAATCAGTTGTGTTATTTCATTTATAAAGTATAAGGCCAGGAAAACTTAATCCACATTGCATCTCCGTGGTGGCACATAGGTTAAGTCTCAGCACTATCAAGCTATCTGCAGCACAGCAGCCTGAGTTTGATCCCCGGCCAGGGAGGTGACCCACATGGCACAGCAGACTTCCTGTCTCACCCCCTGCTCCCCTCAGCAGTGTATTTCAGTAGATCCTTCTGTTCTGCTCCCCACTCTGTTTCTGGTGAATCCTGTCACCTGGTCCCACCCTGCACCTCTGGCCTACACCCACTTCTTATATGCATAAGTAAATAAAATAAATCTTTAAAAAAATTAATCCAAATTAGAATCCCAGAGTAGTTATGCTCAGAAGCATCCTGGGCATCCTGCTGGTCATGTTCTTGAACAGAGTTGTGATTTGGAGACCTGTTTAATGAAATTTAATCTAGCAATTCAGTTATAATCTGTGCACTCTGCTGTACATATATTTCAAAAAAGTTAGTTTGCATAAGGAATGTGTTAGATCTTTACATACTGATATGAATAAATTCCAAGATGCACCACTCAATGAAAAAAGCATGCATATTGTGGGACTCCCTAAGGGCACAAAGGGTTGTCTCACCACTGTGAAGCTATCTGCAGCCACCCCGGGGGAGTTCAGCTGACCTCTCCTGACTCCACCGCTGTTCCCCTCAGCAGTGTATTTCTGTGGATGCTCCTGTTCTACTCCCCATTCTATTTCTGGTGAATTCTCTCACCCTCCCCTCACCACTGGACTATACCCCAGCTCTTGTATGCATCAATAAAAATATATCTTGGGGGAAAAAAGGTGTCATATTATAACAGTCGCTATGCAAAACAGGAAGGTGGTTCCTCAATAAACTTGAAATAGAATTACCTATGACCCCAGCAACTCCCCTTCGGAGTATACATCCAAAAAAACGGAAGCAGGACTTTCAGATTCTCTACCCATTTTCATGTATACTCCCACGAGCCAGCAGGTAGAAGTAGCTCACGTGTCTAGCAATAGGTTACTGGATAAAGAAAATGGAATATTACTCAGTCTTAGAAAAGAAGGAACTTTGACAGGGAGGAGCAAGCACAAAGGAGAGAGATGGACGATGGCAGTGAACTGTGGGTGCTTTGCTGGTGGAAACACTATAGTAACAGCACTGGATGGGGGAACTACCAACATGCAAAGAGCTATGTAAACCAGCCTTAGGTGAGTATAAATTAAAAGAATAAATCTAAACATGCAATTTAAAGTATGTTTGAATTTTGAAAACCACTTAAAAACCCCATGTAGTTTCTTCAGATACTTTCCTACTGCAAATAGTCCCATCTTCTCATACATGAAAATAGGTCCTCTAACAAGTCCACTTGGTCACGCTCGGCTCCACTGCCTTTACCTAACCGCACAGCTAAGCAGAAACTGAAATCTAAACACTGTGTAACCGCTTAGCTTTGTCTTCACCTGACACTGAAAAGTCACAATATACCCAGCGCCGGCGACCGTGGAAATACGGTGTTGTTAAGTTTAGGTATAATGTTGCCATTTGAAAAAAAAATTTTTTTTGATTAAAAGTAGGGGTCAGTGGCCCTCCCTGGTGGCGCAGCGGGTTAAAGCACCGCACTAAGAAGCTAAAGCCACTTCCGCATGAGTTCGATTCCCGCCTGCCCCGGAGGTGACCACATGGCGCGGCAGACCTCTCCTGACCCGCTCGCTGCTCCCCTCAGCAGTGTACTTCGTCGATCTGCCTGTTCTGCTCCCCACTCTGTCTCTGGTGAAGCCTCTCACCGCTCCTGAGCCTCTGGCCTGTACCCCAGTTCTGTATGTACAAACAAATAAATCTTTAAAAAAAAAAAAAAGTAGGGGTCATTTCGGCGAAACTGAGGGCAGGAGACGTCCTTTTACACGTTTTGTCCAGAACGACAAGGGGGACAAGCGCACAAGGCCCCGTTTTGCCGAAATGTGGGGGAGGAAGCTCCCCTCCGGGGCCGACCCAGCGGGGGGGCAGGCGCTGCCCTGGCCGGGGCACAAGGTGAACGCCTGCCGGACGCGATCCGCAACGACCCCATTTTCTGCAGCGAGAGAGGCTTCAGTTCCTCATTTCTCATGCTTTTCCCCGCTGTGCACTGGCTGCAAAGACGTGGGCAGCGTTTCTGAGAAGGAAGTCGGACTTATCGGTCGCTGAGGAGCCGGGGAGCCCTTAAAAAAGGGAAGGAAACACCCGCCCGCCCCGCCTTCTCGAGCCTGTCAGGACGAGTTCTGTTCTCCCCCGTTAGGAGGCAGGGGAGCCACCTAGTGACTAGGGAGACTCCCCCCGAGTGCAGGCGCAGGTATCTGAGTGGTGGCCCCGCAATGGGAAGGCGTCTGGGGGAGAAGGCGTCTGGTGGGGGGGCGTCTTGGGGGAGAAGGCGGGGACGGAAGCCCGGAGTACAGATGGATGTGTTTAGAGGTACCTGGGCGACAGGGCGAGCAAAGGTCCTCAGCCACACTCAAGATGGCAGCCGCCCAGCCACACCCCAAATGGCGGGGCCGCAGGTCCAGGCGGGAGAGGCGCGCTCCCCAAAATGGAGCGTGGCGGAGAGAAAATGTCCATCACGGCCCGCCCCGCCCCGAGCGCGCCGCTAGGGCCAATCAGCTGGCGGCGCTCAAAGCCGAGGTGGGGGGGCTGCTGTTGCCCTGGCAACCACCCAGGAGCCCGCGGCGGGCGCGGCTTCGGAAGGATCGGCGCCACGGTTCTCGCTGCTGGGGAGGCCGGGGAGAGGGGCGAACCAGGCCCGGAGAGTCGGCGCCCGGCGAGAGAGGGTCAGGTCAGACCCAGGAGCTGCCGCTCCGGCTGCGGCTTTCGCCCCCCCTGACCGTTAGGAGCGCCGAGGTAGGGGAAACGCACGTGCGGCCTAGGGGCGGGGCTACGGAGGCCCTACACTTGGACGCATGCGCCTCGTGGAGCTTGGCGGCGCCGACGTGGAGGCGGGGCCTCATGCTTGTGGGTGGAGCCAGTGGTCCCGGGGCGGGGGCTTGCGCTGCGCTGGGCGGGAGGAAGTGGGCCACCCTGCTCAGCCTCCCTGCAGGAGGCTTTGGGGCAGGCAATTAAGATCATGCTTAAAACTGCACCTTCCCTGCCTTGTCGAAAGTAGCTTGGAGGCCCAGCACAGCTCCCTACTTGGTGAGGCTCACTTTCTCCGTCCGTCGTCACATGCAGATAATGATACCCTTCCCTCACAGGACTGTCATTATATTTTCCCCTCTCAGGGCCATGGCTGAGGTGCACGTGATTGGGCAAATCATGGGGGCCACCGGTTTCTCGGAAAGTAGCCTCTTCTGCAAGTGGGGCGTCCACACAGGTATTGCGGGCCCTGATTCATTGCCCCACCTCCTAGAGAACGTTATGTGCCTGCCTTGACCCCTCACCCAGTCCCGGATCTTCCTCCCGCATGGGCACTCTGCACTCCCAGCCTGGCCACACTGTCTGGCCTCACGAGCCTGAGGTTCCCTTCTCACACCATCCCATCTTTGGGGGGCCCTGACCCCCTCTCTGAGAATACACAGTCCCTAGGAACAGGAGACACCAGGCTAGCCACAAACATCCCAGTCCTCAAAGCTAACTGCTGCCCCACTGTTTAGACTTTAATCACTGTCATAAGAGGGCCCTGGACCCTAATAGTTCTCTGCTAATAGTCTCCATTTATTGAGTTCTTACTATGTGTAAAATGGAAGTTTTCATTCAAGAAGTACAGAGGCAAGGCCACCCTGTATTCATAATCCTCTGAGAAGGTAGGAATCCCATTTTGTTAATGCAAATAGTAGATCCCGACACACACCTCAGAGGCCCCATTGTCGTGTTCACTCAGGAGCAATATCGTGCGGTGGTACAGTGTAGTGGTTAGGGCCCCGGCTGCTACATCTTACTCACCCTACTCCCCAGGGGGAGGTCTTCAGACTTGACCTCTTCAGCCCACAGTTTTCTTGTCCAAAATGGAAGCTGATAGGGCCCTCCCTGGGGAGGAATGGGTTAAAGCACATCTCTGTGAGGCTGGTGACAGCACTGTGCAGGAGTTTGCTCCCTGACCAGGAGGTGACCCACAAGAGTAGCAGACCTCTCCTGACCCGCCCGCTGCTCCCCTCAGCAGTGTACTTCGTCAGTCTGCCTGTTCTGCTCCCCGCTCTGTCTCTGGTGAATCCTCTCACTGCCCCTGGGCCTCTGGTCTGTACCCCAGTTCTGTATGCATAAGTAAATAAATCTTTAAAAAACAAACAAAAAGGAAGCTGATAGCATCTAAGAAGCAGCAGCAGAGTTGAGTTAGAGTGCAGACAGCAGAGTTCAAAACCTGCTGTTGCTTATTAATTATGTGACCTTGGGCACTTGTCTGTGCCTCAGTTTCTGGTCTCTGCAATGGGAATGTTTACAATACTTATCTCTTGGGATTACTGCAAGGACTAAGTGAGGTGAGCAGGGCCGGGCCCAGTAAATGCTCTATAAGGGTGTGCCTGACTTGTGTAAAGCCAGGAGGAGGTTTTATTTGGTAAGGCCCCTGGATGTTGCCCAGCACAGAGGAACATTCGGGAAACCAGTGCGGGTACTGCCATTATCATCTCTTCAGCCCTGGGTCCTTTGTGATTTCACCAGTGGGTAGGTGGGTGGTTGAGATTCCTGGGGAACTTGGGTTCTTTTAGTTGAGTAGATAATAGGGGGTGGGGGGAAAGTCTGGATCCTGTCTCTCACCTGCCCTGTGTCCCTAGGCAGGAATGGTCTGTCCGGGAGCCTTGGTTTCCTCACGCGTACAATGGAATCATTGTCCTTGTCAGGCTGCTGGGATATTTTGTGTGTGAAGATCCTGACTGAGAGCTTGGTGCTTCCCTCCTCTGACCCACAAGGAATAGTAACTAACAAGACTTGTTATTTCAGCAGGATGGGGCTGGGGGCCTCAGTCCAGCAGAGGGCACAGGGCTTGGGTAAAGGACTTGGGCTCTGCACTTACACTGATCCCAGCTTGGATCTAGCCCAGTTTGAGGGATCTCGGTCTACTGTACCCCCAGCATGGAGAACACTGCTTGGCTTGAACAGGAGGTGTTCAATCTATGTTGATGGGGTGAACAGTAAGTGACTTTTGTTCTCAGAGGATGCGTCTTTTAATTGGGTGATAGATTAGCACTCACCTTCTAGGGTCACGTGTGCCACATTGAGGACCTTCTGTGCCAGAAGTTGAGTTTGAGGTTCAGGGGATCTAGCCGAGTAGAAGATCCCTACTTTCCTGGACTCCCAGGAGGAGAGAGAAAATGAATAAGCAGATAAAGAAACAAGCAGGACTACAGGTAGAGGTGTTGTCAGGGCTCCCAGGGAGGCCTCGTTCCTTTGTGTTTAGGGGCCTGAGCTGTCAAGGAGAGAGAGGAGGCAGGGTGTCTTCAAATGACAAAAGGGACCATCTCATCTCATAAAGATGAAATTCTTGCGCCCTCCCTGGTGGTGCAACAGGTTAAGCCAAAGCACTGTGAAGCCCTCTGCAGCCACTGCACCCTGAGTTCGATCATCAGCCAGGGAGGTGACCCACATGGCGCGGCAGACCTCTCCTGACCCGCCCGCTGCTCCCCTCAGCAGTGTACTTTTTGTCTGTCAGTCTGTTCTGCTCCCCTCTCTGTCTCTGGCGAATCTCTCACTGCCCTTGCACCTCTGGCTGTACCCCAGTTCTGTATGAATAAATAAATAAATCGTAAAAGAGAGAGAGAGAGAGAGAGAGAGAGAGAACAAATTCAATTACATGAGGAGAAACCACATAGATGTAGATTCTAAAACCCATGAGGCGAAATGAGGGTACGTATCCTGAGCTAAAGAATGGGCTTCAAGGAGAGAGACAGGGGACGCACCTGGTGGGGTGGGGAACCCACAGCACAGAGCAGACTTTCTGTCCCTAGTTGTGTGCCCTGCTGCAGAGGCAGGTTTCTCTGAGAGAAAGGCTCCTTTTCCCCTCCACAATTTTTTACTTTCCTATTTCCCTTCCCAAAGTACCTGTTTTTCTTAAGAACAAAATTTATATTCTTCCCCCAATTAAAAACTCAGCTCTATTCCTTACACCTTCCCTTACAGAAAACACATACCTTATTTCTTTGCTTGCAGAGATCCTTTTTTCCAGTTATTTCCATTAGCTTTAATTACATACATTAATTCCAGTTTTTAACCCTTAGAAATCTTCATTTCTACCGAAAACTAACCAGAAAGCAGTTGTAAATGGATATACCAGTATCAGATTGGAAAACTTACAAATAAATGTTCAAGAAATCTGAGTTTATTTTGATTAATAAACCCAGAGAGAATAAAAGCACGATATTGAATGTTCTAACTCTAAAGACAGCTTTGTTTTCAATGAAGCCATCGATTTGAAACTTGCTTTCATTTACCAAAAGTTATTCCAGAGCCCATGAATTCAAATAAAAGCATTTGGGCTCATTCCAGTTGTCCGACAGTGTTTGGAAGTAACTTTTATAAATACTTATAATCAAGCCCACTTACACATTAACTTCAGTAATGCCATCCAGAGGGGGAAATGTCACATACAGAACACCCAAGGGGAGACACACCCCATATACAAACAATCAGATAGAAACAGACACTTAAAAAAATGTGTGGCCGTGTGTCTTTACAATGTAAAAACTCATGTTTTAAAAAGAGCAACTGGACCCTTTGACAAGCAGTCCCGTGCGGGACTGTGGGTGAGTCTTAGGCAACAGTCGTGGGTACTTCCAAATCAAAAGCCCGAGTAGGTGGCTCAGGGCATCTTTGAAAAGTACCACACATACCTGGGTTGTGATTTTCATAGCAGCCTCTGAAGGGTTAAAAGGGCTCTCCCCACCCCCACCCCCTTCCTGTTTTTTTCTCTTGTTTTCTGTGTTATGTCTCTCTGAAGATTGCCTGTCCAGGAGAGAGGTACATTTAAGATAATGCCTGGGACTGACACTATCTCTAGATTCCTATTTCTGATATTGCTAAGTGGAGAGTATTTTATCTCCCGTGACATTTAGCTTAAGGGAGAAAGTCAGAACAACTTCAAAAATCCCTGTGGTGTCTGATTATCATTTCGCCTTTAGCCCAATTTCTGATCATGGAGTTAATTTCAGATACTTGTCACATTTCAGCCAGATGAACAGAAAATATTTCTGACAGTATTGGACATTATCATGGACCCAAGGGGGTGCAAAGGATATTGTCACTCCAGGCTCCAGAATCCCTGCTAAGGTAGTGAAAAGAAAAGCCTTAAATTTAAACCAGCTTCCACTTCCTTTTTTTCCTTTCCTGTTCCTGTAGGTACCCAAATACTAACTGCTAAGGAATTCTTAAAAACAAACAAATAAACAAACTTGTCAAATACAGTTTTTCCAATTCAAAGCATCCTTATCTGGCCATTATCCTAATAATCCAAATAGCAACTCAAACCAATATGCCTTTTTCTAGCTTCCCAAGATACAGATTATTTACTCCTGAAGAATAGTTCAAAGAAAAACTCTGAAAGCCAGCACAGCCAGACACAAGGAGAGTTTCTGGAGCAGTCATTTGATTTGCATCCCCATCCAAAAAAAAAAAAGATACCATTGGGGTAAACTCTCTTCCCCAGTGATGAAGACCATGGAGGTCTTAGGAAAAAAACAAACAAACAAAAAAAAAACTAGAAAACTCCTTCTCTTAGGTTCTTTTGGGTGTTGTTCAGTTTTGTGGGTTTGGTTTCCATGCACATTAGCAACTTCAGCCGGGCCTGGGGCCTGCCGGAGACTGACTTGTACCTGAGAGAGCCATTCCAGGGGGCTAGGGGTGGCCTTTACTTTTATAGAGCACCTTGTGGTATGTTGTCCAGAGAGGTTGACAGGGGGCCCAGTGCCAGTCTGACCCTGTCAGTGACCAGCCTGTCCTGTCACGGGGACTTGTTCGATGTGGCAAGTGCTCCAGCAGCTTTTCAGTGCTTGGCCCATACTCACCCAATTTGTGCCGAGATCCCCTCAGCAACACATGCTACCTTACATGTACAGTGAGCCCCACTGTCCTCCTCCTCATGACAGCAGATAAAAGCAAGGAACACCAAGACCTTCTCTGGGAGGACTGGGATCGACAGCTCTCAGACCCCAACTAGAAAGCCTACATCACACCTACGGCATTACTATCATCATACCCATTTCACAGATGAGGAGACTGAGGCAGGGAACTTGCCCAAGGCTGCGCAGCAAGTCGTCGTCCCAGGAGCTGAACCCAGGAGTTTGGCTCCACAGCCCACTCTGGCTTCCAACTGCCAAGGAGAGACAGGTCCACCTCCACCGAGGCATCCCCTGCGGGAAAGCTGCCTGCCACCCCTCCCCCCAGACGTGCGTGTCCTGGTTCTCACTGCAGGGGCTGCGTGGAAGCTCCTGTCAGGCCTGCGGGAAGGCCAAACGCAGGTGGACACCCCCCAGATCGGGGACATGGCCTACTGGTCCCACCCCATCGACCTGCACTTCGCCACCAAAGGTCTCCAAGGTAGGTTCCAGCTCGCGTCCCAGACTGAGACCAGACTGAGGGGAAGGCGGGCTAGTAGCACCCAGAGCTGCTGGGGCTCCACACAAGTCCTAGCTCTGCTCCCCATTTCCTTCGAGTCCCTTTTTCCTGGCTGAGCCTGGCCCTGGAGAGGCTGAACGGAGGCCCTGGTCCAGAAGGTGGGGGACCAGGGCAGGGGTCAGGGCTAGAGAGCAGGGAGGGCGGGACCAGGGTGAGGACTGGGTGACTTTAGAGACTCACCGACAGTGAGTGGAAGGTTCAAGGGAGAAAGTCAGTCAGGGCATTTGGAGGCCCAAGATTGAAGGATGAGGGGGCTGGCGGGGGGTGGGGGGGTGTGGGGGTCATTCAGACCCCGAGTGCCAGCCACAGAGCTGAGGCCTGTCCTGAGGGCGCTGGGGAGCAAGAGCAGGCCACTGATGGCAATCTGAAAAGACCCTCGGCTGCCCGTGGGTGAGGGATTAGAGGCTGAGGCAGTTAACTGTCCTCTCGGCCCTTCGACACAGACCCTGATCCTTGCCGCCTCCGTTCTCAACCCTCCATTGTGTCCATCAGGGAACCCCACGGGCTCTCCTTTTGGAAATGCACCCTGAATCCTGTAACTTTTCTTCCAAGGCCCAGATCCTCTCCTGGACCATCACAGTCACCCCACCCCATCCTCACCTGGGGGCGGGGGGGGGGCTGTGAACACCCGAATCACATCAAATGTTCGCCCCATTCAGACCCTCCGTGAGCAGCGGAGAAGCCCAGCCCTCACGTGACCCCTGGCCTGCACAACCTGACTGCCACTACTGCCCCAGACACGCCGGCTGCCCGTGTGCCCACCGCAGGCCTCTGCGCAGCGGTTCCCGGGGTGCGCGTGGCCCCTCTTCTCTCCTTCAACACGCGCGCAAGTGTCACTTTCTCAGAGAAGCTTTTCTGGATCACCCTCTTTCTAAAGCTGCACCCCACCCCCACCCGGCCCAGCCTTTTTTCCAGAGCAGTTATCACCATCTGACATACCCTATAATCTGCTCATGCGCCACAGTCGTCTAGGGTGCCAGCTGGCCAGGGGAACTTGTCTGCTCCGTTCACAGCGGCTCACAGCAGCCTGCTGCTTCTGGGAGGGCCTGCGGCAGGCAGGGGAATGCGAACGGCTCCCAGGGCCTCGCCTGGAGGCGGAAGAGCCAGACTGTATGTTGAGGACACCGGGAACCTCAGGGAGGGGCCAAGGATGCGTCCAGCTGCCAGGTGGAAGGCGAATGGGAGAGTCAACGCTCTGAAAGGCCTGAGCCCAGAGGAGGGCAGGGCAGGGCCGGGGCAGCAAGAGGGACGCACGTAGGCTTGTTTGCCCTGACACGGGGATGCAGAGGAGGCGACGGGACAGCCAGTAGAGGCCAGACCCGGAGGGCCGTGAATGCTGAGGAGACTGGACTTTATTCAGAGGGAACTGGGGAGCCAGGAAGGGTTTTGAGCAAGGGAGGAACATGGATTTGGAAAGATCGCTTTGGCTGCAGTGTCGGGACGGGAGTTCAGAAACCCCGAGAAGGCACAGAGCCTGGGGTCTCTGGGAGCAGGCCAGGCTGTCCCTCCCCCTCCTCACCACCTCCCCTCCCGTCCTGCAGGCTGGCCCCGGCTTCACCTGCAGGTGTGGTCCCAGGACAGCTTTGGCCGCTGCCAGCTCGCCGGCTACGGCTTCTGCCATGTGCCCAGCAGCCCGGGGACTCATCGGCTGGACTGCCCCACGTGGCGGCCCCTGGGCAGCTGGCGGGAGCAGCTGGCCCGGGCCTTTGTGGGCGGCGGCCCTCAGCTGCTGCATGGGGATGCCATCTACAGCGGGGCAGACCGCTACCGCCTGCACACGGCCGCCGGTGGGACCGTGCACCTTGAGGTGGGCCTGCTTCTGCGCCACTTCGACCGCTATGGTGTGGAATGCTGAGGGGTCCTGCCGGCTGCCAGCCAGTCCCTCTCCACACCCCGGGACCCCCACCGCGGGGCAGGAAGGCCCAGTGTCAAGAGGTGGGCTCTGGGCACAGCCAGACCAGGCCCAGTCGAGGCAGGCACTGCCTCCCCGGGCTGGGACCTCCACGCCTGCGACTGCCACTCTGGCATCCTGTTTCCCCAGCTGTAAAATGGGCGGCCACACGGGGGTGAGAGGCCGCCGAGCAGCCGGCACTCAGCACTCAGTAAAGAAGCGCAATTCTCACAGTTTCGGCCTGCCTGACCTTCGCTGCTGATGGCCCCGGGAGATCCCACCACACCCTCCTTCCCTGTCTTGTGACAGAGCAGCGTCCTCATCTCGCTGCCTCAACCTCTCGCCCCTCCCGACTCCAGATGCGCCCCTTGCTCTCCCCGCCCTCTGCTCCACTGCCCCCACTCTCCTCCGGGGATCCCCTGTACCCCGTGACCCTCCTCTGATCGGTCCCTCCCCCCGGTCGCCATGCGCTCGGTGACCCCTCCACAGCCCTCAAAGCCTGCGAGTGTCGGTGGACCGCCTGGGTAGCGCTCGGCCACCAGGAGGCAGCAACCCCTCGGCGGGGCGGAGCAGGGTGCCCACCCCCTCCCCCCAGGGCCTCAGGGACCCCCCTCGGAGCCCGCCCACGCGCGGGATGAGGGTGGCGCGGCCCCCCCATGCCCTCCCCCAGGGAGCCGCCCCCGCCCGCGCGCGTTTCCTGGGTGGGGCTGGGCGGCTTCAAAACCCCCCGCCGCCGCAGCCG
>NW_004567142.1:920446-928743 GCF_000260355.1 Condylura cristata | reverse complement strand
CCCCGTCGGGAGCAGAGGAAGAAGCTGCCGAGGAGCAGCCCGAGGCCCCAGAGTCTGAGACAAGCCGCCGCCCCCGCCGCCGCCGCCGCGGGGAGGAGGAGGAGGAGGAGCGGGAGGAGGGACGAGCTGGTGGAGAGAAGAGGAAAAAAGTTTTGAGACTTTTCCGCTGCCGCTGGGAGCCGGAGGCGCGGACCGCTTGGCGCGGCGCTCCCCGCGAAGAGGCAGGTCTTGGGGACCCCAGACCGATCCCCCACACACCGCCTCGGACGCCCGCTCTCTCCCTGCCCTCCTACGCGGCGTTTCCCGGGCGCCCCCATTCCGGACCAGCCCTCAGGAGCCGCGGATCCGACTCCCGCGAAGACTTGACCCCAGACTTCGGGCGCACCCCTCTTCTTGCTTCCCCCAGCCTCTCTTTTGCGCCCCAGCGCATCCAAGGACCCTTTCTCCTCTGGAATCTGGAGACAGGATCTCTCAGATCTGCCTCAGCTCCCCCATTCAGGACCATCCACCTCTGGTACCAGACTCCTCCATCTCGATTTCTTCCGTGGTATACAGAGACACCACCCCCTGAGTCCCCCCCTCTCCCCCCGTTCTACCTGAGGGCCAGCCTTGGCCTCAGCCCCTCTTACCTTCCCCGGGAGACTCCCCCGGCCCCTGCAGGGGCGGGGCCTCCTCCTCCTACCCCAGCCCGGCCCGCACACTCGGCTGTGCCGGGGGCGCCGCCTCCTCCATGCCGCCCTCGGGGCTGCGGCTGCTGCCGCTGCTGCTGCCGCTGCTGTGGCTCCTAGTGCTGACGCCCGGCCGGCCGGCTGCCGGACTGTCCACCTGCAAGACCATCGACATGGAGCTGGTGAAGCGGAAGCGCATCGAGGCCATCCGCGGCCAGATCCTGTCCAAACTGCGGCTCGCCAGCCCCCCGAGCCAGGGGGACGTGCCTCCTGGCCCGCTGCCCGAGACCGTCCTGGCCCTTTATAACAGCACCCGCGACCGGGTGGCCGGGGAGAGGTCCGAGCCGGAGCCCGAGCCCGAGGCTGACTACTACGCCAAGGAGGTCTCCCGCGTGCTAATGGTGGAATACGGCAACGGTGAGCCCCAGGGGCAGGGGGCCCGGTCGGGGAGTGCCCAGGGGGCGCCGGAGTGCTGGGGTCCGAGGGAGGAAATTACGGGCGGGGGAAACTGCCCGGAGAGAGAGGACCTGCGCGGGCGCTGGGAACGTGGGCGGGGGTCCCACAGAATAAGGGCCGCCGAGCTCCCTGCCCCCGAGATGTCCGGTCTCCCCGAGGAAGAAGCCGTGAGCGAAGGAAGCCGCTTCTAGCGCGCGACGGGAACGTGCGGGGGTCGCGGGTGGGGGTGGCAGAGAGGGAGCCCGGTTTGGGAGCGGCGGAGACCCCAGCGTCTGGGGAGGCAGAGGCCGAGCTCAGGCGTCGGGAGACGGAAAGGCTGCTTGAGGCGCAGCCGGGTGGTGCCGGGGCAGGGGCGAGCCCCTTGCAGGGGGCGCGAGGAACACGCGGGGTCGGGAGAGGGCCCCGCCAGAGGCGGCGAGCGGCGCGGGGTGCCGGAGGGGCGCGGTACGTGCTCGTCGGCGGCCGGCCGGCGGGAGAATTGCGGGGACCCCCGCGGGGAGGTGCGGGGGAGGTGTCCGGCGAACTTCGCAAATGGACGTGAGAGGAGGAAGCCCAACGGAGGAAGCGAGCCCCGGAAACCGAGCTCTGGATCGTGGGAAGGGGCTCCCGGGGAGGGCGGGCGAGCGTGGGAAAAGCGGACCCCGGAGGGGGCGGACGGGAGCGGCGCGCAGCCCTGCTGGGAGCCGCGAGACCCGCCCGCGCGCCGCGGGCTGGAGGAAGTGGCCGAGGGCCGAGCGAGCCGCGAGGGTCGAGGTGGGTGGGTGCGACTCCGCCTGTCGGGTGAGAAAAAATGAGCTGCTGGGGTGCGAAAGCCCCACGTGGGTGCCACGCGCGGGGGGAGGGGCCTGCGCTCCCGGAAGCGGGGAAGCTGGACCCCGCGGGCTACTGGCTCCGCGAGTCTGGACCCTGAAGCCCTAGTTCCTCTCCCCGAGGCTGGGGAAACCCCAGCGTCCGGCCACCGCGCCCTCCGCCCTCCCCTCCCTTCCTTCCCGTGCCCGGGGGGCGGGGATGGCGCGCGGAGCCTGGGGCGAGACGGGGCAGGTCGGCCCCCGCCCTCGCGGCGGCGGCGCCTCCCGCCCTCTTCACCCCGGCTGGGGGCGGAGCCGCCGCCGGCCCGGCCCGGTCGGCACCCACGCGGGGACCCGGGCGGCCCGCGAGGCCCGGAGGCTTGGGGGGCGGCCCCCTACTTTCGCTTTCTCTGTTGTGCGCGCCACTTGTGGGCCCCCAGCTCACTCATTCATACACCCCGGTTGTGACTCCGTCCAAGCGACACTCCTCCCAGCCGCGGCTCGGTCTCACCTTCTCTGCCAGACGCTGGACCCGCCTTCTGCCCTGGCGGAGGGTGCGCGCCCCTCCCAGGCCCTGCCTGTCCCCCCACTGCCACCCCTCTGCACCCCCTTTAGTCGCAGTCGCCGCGCAGGGGTCCGTCTCGCTCTCTCCAGCGCCTCCCTCTCTCAGGGTTTTCCTCCTCTACGACCTGGCCCCAAGTGCACTCACCCGCCTCCCCGTTTCCGCTTTCTCCCCATCTCTCTCCAACCTTTCCTGCGCCTCCTTTTCCTTTCCCTCTATCTCTCTCTCCCAGCCCGAGTTCTACCCTTCCTTTGGGTTTGCTGGTTACCACTGGGTGAAGATAGGGCTTATTTTCTGGGGAACCCCAGGGCTGACCGGAGAGGAATAGGGGAAGGGGCCTTCCGAGGGGGTTTCCTCTGCCCTTTCGCATCAGATTCGGTCTCTACTACTTGGACACCACCAGTGCGCAAGTCTGAACCGGTTACTAGAACTGGCAGAGGCGTTTGTGAGCCCCCTCGGCCCAGTCTCTTCCCACACTAGAAAACGGTCTTCCTAATTTTCTCCCTCTCCACCCCTGGCTATCCCTGTCTAAATGAACCTTGCCTGCTTTAGCCAGCTGATGGAGAGAATTAAGAGAGGAAGCAATTAATATAATTTAAATCATAATATAATAATCATAATATCACTTTAGCAGGAAGCAGCACAAGCTGGGGTTAAGAGCAGCCTTAGGAGCCTGGCTGTCTCCCTTTGAACTCCCCTCTCCCGCTCCTTAGCCGTGTGACCTTGTGCAAAGTGCTTACTCTCTTTGTGCCTCGGCTTCCCCATCTATAAAATGGGTATAATGATAGCATTGTGAGGCTTCAACGCCTTAACCCTTGTAAAGTGCTTTGAACCTGCCTGGCTTATAAGCGCTCTAGCTCTATGCCGACTGCCTCAGGCTTTACCTGAGGGTTTCACGTCACGCTGCCATCCTGCAGTCTCCCTGTTTTATGGATGAGCATCCGGTGGGGAGAGAGGAATTCACTGCCCACAGTTACACAGCACTTCAGTTACGAGAGTCCGGTTTGGAAGGCCGGGAGCTTGATCATTGCTGGGTCCCTGAGAATGACAGGAAACGAAGGAGGGAATAACACTCACCCAGGAGCCCAGAGCTGGAAGATAGCAGAGATGGGTCTGACCCCAGTGTCCCTGAGCCCTGTGCTGCACTTCAGTTAGCATTTGAGGCTCCAAGGGTGTGTGGGGGGGAGCAAGCCGTGAGCCCCCTGGGCGCAGGCCTCGTGTAGTGTCCCGGTGTGCCTCTTACCACACCAGGGGAGAAAAGGGCCCCGCCTGCAGAGGAAAGCAGCCCCAGGTCTCCGGTTAGAAGCGTCAGGCAGACTACCACCCAGTCCCTGCTCTTAGGCTTGGGGTGTGCCAGCCCCCTGGCCTCTGCCACACCCCTGACATCCATCTCCGCTGCTCCCTCCTAGAAATCTACAAAAAAATCAAGTCTGGCTCGCACAGCATATACATGCTCTTCAACACGTCGGAGCTCCGGGAAGCGGTGCCTGAACCCCTGCTGCTCTCCCGGGCAGAGCTGCGCCTGCAGAGGCACAAGCTGAACACGGAGCAGCGCGTGGAGCTGTACCAGGTGGGACCCGCCTCGGGGTGGGGCCGGGGCCGTGGCCGCAGGGCCCCCAGACCGAGGGCCTGCAGGGGGAGGAGCACAGAGCTTTCTGGAACTTTCAGACTCTTAGCTCCTGAGGACGGTGAACACCAGGAAGGCAGGAATCGTAGAGGAGCTGGACCGGGAGAATGCAGGATTCTTAAAAGTGGGAAGCTCCAGAAAAGCCAGAGGCTCAACCCTGCGGAGGGTGGCCGCTAGCCACAGGTGGCCACTGAAGTTGATTAAAGTTAGATGAAAGAAAACATTCAACCCCTCAGTCTCCCCGGCCAGATTTCAGGTGCCCGTTGTCACTCGTGGTTGGCGGCTGCTGGTTTGGATGCTGCAGACGAAGGACGTTCCCATGCCACAGAGTCCTCCTGGCTAGCACTGCTCTAGAAGGTTCCAGCAAGTCTGGGACCTCTGGGAGGCCTGGAGTCCCCAGAAGCGGAGGTGACCTAGAACCCATGTCCCAGGGAACACTGGTCTCGATGGCAGATATCAGACCCCTCCCAAGAGCACTTTGTTGTTAACTTCCGGGAGTCCAGAGAATTCAGGGTCCGGCTGCCAGCCCCCGGGGACCCTCCCACTGCCCGCCAGCCCTCTGCAGCATGTGCTTTGTGGCATGCCAGACGCCTGGGTGTGTAGAACATTCGTCTAGAATGTGTTAATTCTTGGGGAGCCGTGGGCCACTGGAGCTGGAAGTCCATAGGACTTCTACTACAAGCTCCCAGGAGGACAACTTTCGGAATTCCGGGTGTCTGAATTAGCTGAACTCAGGATGTCTGCTGGAGAACTGTAGCACTTCGGACTACGCAGGCCAAAGGGGACCTGGCATTTCACCCCTGAGGAGGCCTGGCAAGGAGAAAGGAATGTCCCGTGACCCTGCGGGAGTCAGGCAGAGACTGGGCACCCCCAGTGCCTTGACCTCAGTCTGGAGGACTTAACCTCCTTCTCAGTGGCACTGGGGGCAGGGGGTGGCAGCATCTACCCACTGTCTCACCCCCATTCGTTGTCCCCCAGAAATATAGCAATAATACCTGGCGCTACCTCAGCAACCGGCTACTGGCCCCCAGCGACACGCCGGAGTGGCTGTCCTTTGATGTCACTGGAGTTGTGCGGCAGTGGCTGAGCCACGGAGGTGAGGACTGCTTGTCCACCCCACTCTTTGGAAATGAGGTTGACTCCATTGTTTGTCCGGGGGCTGCCCTGCCTAGCACCCCCCACCACATGGGCGTCACGGCCGTCCTCGCAGAGAGGCTACTGACTCATCCATTTCCTGAGCACCTGCACTCTGCTGGGTGATGCTGGGGGCTGGAGACAGGACCTGAGAGTCACGTAGCAATGACCCAGAATGGGCAGGGCTAGGCTGGAGACCAGTCCAGGAGGTGCCCGCCCCAGCCCTCGGGGAGGGCTTCCTGGAGGGGGGACATCAACACTGATGTCTAAGGGCTGCGTGGACCCACGCAGGAAAGGAGGGGTGAGAGTGTGGAGGCAGTGGGACAGGCGGTGTAAAGGCCCTGAGTGCAGGGAGAAGCTGCTAGGAAGGGGCTGTCTGTCCTGGCCTGTTCCATAGCAGCCGCATCTCCCTTCCTGATCTCGCCCTTCATGACCCCATTCAGCAAATGCCCATCGATGCCAGCTCTGTCTACTCCTGTGCTAGAGATGTGTGTGGGGGCAAGAGTAAGAACCAAGATGGCGCCTCAGCTCTGCCCTCAGGAAGCCCACCGTTGCCAAGGCTTTGCAGTCATAGCTGACCTGAAGGGTCAGGACCAGGATGGGGGGTGGGGGTGGGGGCTTTGTGCTGTGGGAGCCCAGAGCAGGCAATTAGCCCCAGCTGTGGGAAGCATCAGGGAGGGCTTCCTGGAGGAAGGTGATTGTGTTGTGACTCATGGGATGAGTGGCGTTGTGGCCAGACGAGGAGATGGGGATTACGAAGCAGGAGGGCTCTGAGAGCATTTGATCCCCTGGGCAAAGGCCTGTGTGGTCACTGATGAGTCCAGAGCCGAGTCTAGAATTCGGCTTCAGGCTGCCAGAGCACCCCACACAGGGCCCAGCTAAGGTGGTCCTTCCCTCCGCTCCCCGTTTATCCCACAGCTGGCCTGTGCCTTGCAGCTTCCAGTCTGTAAAACGAGCTCTGGCTGAGGAGGACAGGTGACAGGCGCAGTGCTAAGCTCGGGGCTGGGCGCCGGGTCGGACTAAGTGCGTTGTTTTTGCGAGTCTCAGCCAGGCCCAAGAAAACAAGGACCTCTGTCCCCAGGCAGCTGCTTCCCACTGGGAAAGAGAAAGGAATAGCCAAATACGAACGCCAGGGGCGCAGTGTGGAGAAGCTAGGAGATGTGACCTTGGCGGGGGCGTATCCTGGAGGGCCTCTGTGAGGAGGTGACAGCAGCGCTGAGACTTGAAGGAGGAGGAGGCTGCAAGGCGGAGGACTGGGGAGAGGGTCCCCGGGTGGGGAGGCACCTGCTCACGCCCTCCCCTCCCCTCACTCCAGCAGCGGAAATTGAGGGCTTCCGACTCAGCGCCCACTGTTCCTGTGACAACAGCAGTAACACGCTCCAAGTGGAAATCAACGGTGAGGCCCGTCTCCTCCACCCGCCGCGTCCCACAGTGACCGTGTGCGCCGTGTCCATGTCCCTGGGGACCCCTCTGTCCCACTAGTCCATTCCTGCGTCTGCGCCTCCTCCCGCCCCTGCGCCTCACCGCCCCCCACCCCCATCCCTCCTCCCCCTGCCCACCTTCCATTCACCCACCTGAGAGCGTGTCTGCGTGTCTCCCCCACCCCCTGACTCCCAACCGAAGCAGGGTTCAGCTCCAGCCTCCGGGGGGACTTGGCCACCATTCGTGGCATGAACCGGCCCTTCGTGCTCCTCATGGCCACCCCGCTGGACAGGGCGCAGAACCTGCACAGCTCCCGGCACCGCCGAGCCCTGGACACCAACTACTGCTTCAGGTACACGCGGGGCTTCCCCGGAGGACGGCAGCCAGGCGTGATTGCTGTCGGCTGACCACACGCTTTGAGCTGGGCGCCGGCTGGTGCCGTGCCGGCCTGGCGCCTCCTTCGGCCTGCTGAGCGCGAGGGCTGAGCTCCGAGTCCTAGACCCTGGGGCCGGCAGACTGACGTCCTGCGACCCAGTTGCCTCCTTGCTGGAATGCCGGCATCAGACTTGGCGTGTTGAGCATGGACTTTGCTGGAAGTCAGGGCCGGACGGTCGCCGTGGTAGGTGAGGGGTCCACTCTCAGTTCTGGGAGCCTGGAAATGCTGGGTTTGAAGCAGGCATGTCGGAAGCCTAGAATGTAGACACTCGGAGCTGGAACATTGCCCGGCTTGGGCCTCTGCACCCAGGAAACCCTCAGAGCCACCAACTGCGCTCGGCTGAGCGCAGTGGGGTCCTGTATTGAAGTATTAGCATCAGGGGTGCAGGGGTGCAGGGGCTGTCTCTGCCCTATCACACTGCGGCCGCTGTGGCCTGAGCTCGATCCCCCACCAGGGAGTGACCCACCGGGCGCGGCAGACCTCTCCTGCCCCGCCCGCTGCTCCCCTCAGCAGTGGATTGCAGTCGATCTGCCCGTTCTGCTCCCCGCTCTGTCTGTGGGGAATCCTCTCACGCCCCACCCCCCACACCTCTGGCCTATATCCCAGTTCCTGTACACATAAATGAATAAAAAATAAGTCTTAAAAAAATTAGCATCAAATGTTGGTGCTGTGAAAAGCCAGGAGATGGGACATGGGACATGGTGTTGGGAGGCGAGGTTCCTGGAATGTGGGGTTTTAGAAAGCGGAGGCTTGTACCTCTTGAGGGACGGGCTCAGAGCTGTGGTGTTGGAATAGGGTATTGAAATACTGGAAATTAAGAAGGCCGAGGTCCTGGAGAACCAGAAGGGGAGAGTGAGCACGCTGCAAACGCTGTGGGAGGGCTGGAGTCCTGAGATGCTGGAGCAGAACACTGGTAGGGAGGATTACTGGGGCCTCCGAGTGGCCTAGGGGTTAACCCCGGCGCTGTCACCAGCACGGCCTGCGTTCAGTCCCCGGCTGATCCCCAGCCAGGGAGGGACCCACAAGGCGCCGCAGACCTCTCCTGTCTCCCCACTGCTCCCCTCAGCAGTGTCTTTCAGTCACTCCACCTGTTCTGCTCCCCACTCTGTCTCTGGTGAATCCTCTCAACAACCACCTGCCCCCCACACACACTCCCATACCTCTGGCCTACACCTTAGTTTTTCTTTTTCTATTATTTTAATTT
>NW_004567142.1:906917-920229 GCF_000260355.1 Condylura cristata | reverse complement strand
CGGGGATCGAACTCATGCGGAAGTGGCTTTTGTTTCTCAGTGCAGTGCTTTAACCCACTGCGCCACCAGGGAGGGCCTCTATTATTTTAATTTTTAAAAAGATTTATTTATTGCATACAAAACTGGGGCCCAGGCCAGAGGTGCAGGGGCAGTGAGAGGATTCACCAGAGACAGAGTGGGGAGCAGAACAGGCCGACTGACGAAGCACACTGCTGAGGGGAGCAGCGGGAGACAGGAGAGGTCTGCGGCGCCGTGTGGGTCAGCTCTGGGGCGGGGGATCGAACTCGCACCAAAGCGACTGAAACTTGCTTGCAGTGCTGCGTCCTAACCTGTTGCGCCACCAGGGAGGGCCACACACCCTCGCTCTTCTATGCAAAAAACAAAAACAAAGTTGAGAGCTTAGGTTGCTGGAATGCTTAAATTCAGAGTTAAGATGTTGTGAGTTTAGAGCGAAAATCTGACTTTGCCCTCCACTGCGTATTCTCTTTTCAATCTAATTAAAATTTTGAGTCGAGAGAACACCGGCTTAGAGCAGTACATGAACTATGTGTAGGGTCACGCGTATGTCACGCTCTCTGCCTCTTGGTAGCCTCAAGCCCACAGCACATCTATAGGATCTGTACTCGCTTGGTTTTGTCTGACCCTTTGCTGTCCTCTGTCCCACAGCTAAGTGACACCTTCCGCCGTTTGTCTCCCTCCATACTCAGTGTCGTTTGCCGTCTTCCCCTCCAGTTCCATCCAGGTTGTCGCAAATGACAATTTTATCTTTTTTATAGCTGAGTGATATTCCGCTGTCTAGACACACACTGTGTCTCCCTAATCCTCTCACCTGTCACTGAGCCCTGGTAAATGGTGCTGCGCTGAGCACAGGAGTGTACATGTCTCTTCAGATCAGAGTTTTTGCATTCTTTGGGCAAGCAGATACCTAGGAGTGGTAGTTCTGTTTTTAACATTAAAAAAAAAGATGTATTCAGGGCCCTCCCTGGTGGCGCAGCGGGTTAAAGCGCAGCACTAAGAAGCTAAAGATACTTCAGCATGAGTTCGGTCCCCGCCTGCCCCGGAGGTGACCATATGGTGCAACAGACCTCTCCTGACCCGCCCGCTGATCCCCTCAGCAGTGGACTTCGTCAGGCGGCCTGTTCTGCTCCCCACTCTGTCTCTGGTGAATCCTCTCACCGCCCCTGCACCTCTGGTCTGTACCCCAGTTCTATATGCACAAGTAAATAAATCTTAAAGCAAAAAAAAAGATGTATTTATTGATGCATACAAGAACTGGAGTGTAAGCCAGGAGTGCAGGGGGTGAGAGTCTTCACCAGAGACAGAGTGGGGAGCAGAACAGGCAGACTGATGACGTACACTGCTGAGGGGAGCAGCGGGGAGACAGGGGAGGTCTGCTGTGCCGTGTGGGCCAGCTCCCTGGCAGGGGACCGAATTTAGCTGCAGTGGATCACCTGGAGGCCTTGTGACATGTGACCATGGTCCCCACCCCCAGTTTCTGACCAGGTGATTCTGGGGTGTGCCCTAGGATCCGCATTCCCACCACTTCCATCCATGCTGCAGCTGGTGCCGAGGCTGCAGGAGAGAACTGCAGAGGTGGGTAACAGAACACAGACTGTTCAGATATTCCAACTGGGGCGCCCCAGACTGTCTGATGGGACGTTAAAATTATTCTGGACAGTGGTTCTTCCTCTTGGGGGAGTCCAGGGCTCCCCTGACCCCCAAACCCTGAGATGCCAAAGGGCATCTGTCCCTAGAAAATGTCCCTGTGCCATCTAGGCTCAGGCTCTCCCTGAGGGGACTTCCTCTCCCCTCCAAGGCCAGCAGGTGAACACACTTAGTTTGAAACTCTAACCCACTCATCTTTGATGTGGAAACTGGGGTCCAAGCAGATTGGGAGGGCCCAGGCTCAGCTACAGGGGTCCGTTTCCTGACTCCCTCTTAGAGCTGGGAAGCCCTTGGGTCAGGCACCAGGGCCTTTCTCGCCTCCTGGAGTGGGCCCCGGAGGCTGGGCGGCCGAGACCATGGGCTCTGGGGTGGCACAGAGCCAGCTGTGAACTTCGTCACGACCCCCACATGTGCACAGGCAGTGTCCCCGTTTCTCTGAGGGTCCATTTCTTCATCCTTCAAGCGGGAGGAATGATAAAACCCACCTCAAAACCCGAAATGAATTGATTCATTCTGTTGAATGAATCACAGAAAGTGATCTGGATTCACTTTACTTAAAAAAAAAAATTATTTACTTATGCATACAGAGCTGGGGTACAGGTCAGAGATGCGGGGGGCAGTGAGAGGATTCACCAGAGACAGAGTGGGGAGCAGAACAGGTAGATCGACGAAATGCACTTCTGAGGGGAGCATTGGGCGGGTCAGGAGAGGTCTGCTGTGCCTTGTGGGTCAGCTCCCTGGCCGGGGATCGAACTCAGGGACATAGCAGGGATAGCAATGAGACGTCACCCCTAGGCCACCAGGGATCCCCCAGCAGTCCCACTCTTGAGCATAAATTCAAGGAACGTGAAACCATCAACTCAAAAAACTGTATCCCCTACCGTGTGGACAGCAGCACTGTTTACAATAACCAGGACATTGAAGCACCCCAAGTGCCCACGAGAAAAGGGTGTGGTCAGTGAGATGCGGTCAGTGAGATGCGGTCCAGCCACACAATGCCATTCATCCACAGGAGAGAGGACATGTTGCCACTCGGAGGGAAAAAGAGTTGGAAGGAGTGATGTATAGAAACGTGGTCTCAAGCGCTTCGCCTACATGGGTGTTTACATAGTGGACATTGCAACAAAGCTCAATACTTAAAACACCACTGGCCGGGCCCTCCCTGGTGGCGCAGCGGGTTAAAGCGCAGCACTGCAGCCACAGCTGCTTCAGCGTGAGTTCGATCCCCGCCCCGGATGTGACCCACGGGGGCAGCAGACCGCTCCTGTCTCCCCGAGGCTCCCCTCAGCAGTGGACTTCCTCGATGTGCCTGTTCTGCTCCCCACTTGGTCTCTGGTGAGTCCTCTCACCGGCCCTGCCCATCTGGGCCTGTACCCCAGTTCCGTGTGCATAAATAAATAAATCTTTAAAAAAAAAATTACTGGCCACTAGGCTGGGCTTGTGCCAAGACTGTCCCCCGTGTCCACGGAGGCACCTTCCCTAACAAACCTTTCGCCTTGAAAGGGACAGCAGGTCTGTGCCCACCTGTATCGCACAGGGGCCTGTGGTTTCTGTTCTCTTGTCCCTAAGACGCCTGTCCTTTTCAAATATAAAATAAACAGACCCCAAAAACCCAACTATAAACGCAGTGAGGTTTCTGGGGTTGTAAAGATGGGGAGAGAAAGGAAAGGAGGGTTAGGGTTGGTGGTGACCAGGGACTCTTTCCCATTCTGATGAAAAATTTTTCATTATGGAAAATTTCAAATGTTGACAAACCAACAGAGTAGACTGGATGCCCATGAACTGTCATCCAGATTTAACAGTTACTAAGATTTTTTTTCTGGCCTCCCTGGTGGTGCAAATTCAAGTCTCAGCGCTATCAAGCTACCGCCAGCCACTGCAGCACGAGTTCGATCCCCAGCCAGGCAGTGACCCACAGGGCGCGGCAGGCCTCTCCTGCCTCCCCGTGGCTCCCCTCAGCAGTGGGTTTCTGTAGATCTGCCTGTTCTGTTCCTTACTTTTTCTCTGATGAATCCCCTTACTCTCCTCCCCACCCCACTTCTGGCCTACACCCCAGTATGTAGGATGTGTATGCATGCATGTACAAATAAATATTTATTTATTTAAGAATTTTAGTTTTGTGTAGAAGAACTGGGGTGGAGGCCAGAGTGCAGGGGATTCATCAGACACAGTGGGGAGCAGAGCAGGCTGACTTATGAAATGTACTGCTGAGGGGAGCAGCGGGCGAGACAGGAGAGGTCTGCCGCGCCATGTGGGTCAGCTCCGGGGCGGGGATCAAACTCAGGCTGTAGAGGTGTTATCACTGAGACCCTAGGCCATCAGGGAGGCCCCAAATAAATATTTTTTTAAATGATATTTTCCCACTTCAAATAAGGTAATTTTCATATTCTTTCTCTTTTTTAAATATCATTTATTCATTCATTTATAAAAGAACTGGGCTACAGGCCAGAGGTGCAGGGGGTGAGAGGATTCCCCAGAGACAGAGTGGGGAGCAAAGTAGACA
Source organism: Condylura cristata (assembly GCF_000260355.1). NCBI lineage: Eukaryota > Metazoa > Chordata > Mammalia > Eulipotyphla > Talpidae > Condylura > Condylura cristata. The sequence continues at coordinate 916,061 of NW_004567142.1, read as the reverse complement.
GAGTGACGAAGTACACTGCTGAGGGGAGCAGCAGGGAGATGGGAGAGGTCTGCCGCGCCCTGTGGGTCAGCCCAGAGCTGGGGATCGAACTCAGGTTGCAGTGGCTGCAGACAGCTTCATAGTGCTGCGCTTTAACCCCTGCACCACCAGGGAGGGCCCGCATTCTTTTGCAAGCCTGTAATGTCACTGCTACTCGGAACAGGATCCAGCCGGAATAGGATCTAGCCGCTGGTTTGACCTTTTGGAAGGGTGGATGGTCAGGAAGCACTCTGAGGAAATGGCCTTTCTGTCGCTGATAGTTACTGAGCACAAGCTGCACGCCAGGCAGCACCGTAGGTGAAGGATACGGGAACATCCATTTAAATGAAGTGAAGAGACTAGCCAGAGTGGATAGCCAGAGTGGATAGCCAGAGTGGGCTGTCTGGGAATGAAACACACCAGGCAGAGGGGTCAGCAGGACAAAGGCCCGGTGACCGTGTTTTAGGGGCAGGGAGGAGGCCCCGTGGCATCCCGAGGTGGGCGAGACGGGGCTCAAGATCAGCCACAACTACGAGCACCTTGTGGTGTTTGGGGAGATGCAGGCGATTGCCCTAAGGTGGAGTCACGTTTGGGGGTGCGGACAGGACTTTGAGGGGCACCCCTGAGTGCAGGGACTTGTCTGTTTGGCTTCTGCTGAGACCCCAGCAGACACAGTAGCAGCACAAGCATGTGTTGCCCCCATAGAACACACTGGAACACGTGGGGGTGTACTTTGTTTTTTATGTTCCAGTGTGTGATAGGCCACGATTTATTCAGCCTCCCCCGAGGGCGGTCACTTGACTTCTCAAGGTTTGTTTTGAGTATCGCATGAGGTCATGCTTATGATGATGCTCTAAACGCGGCGCTCGCCTGGAGGAGATGTGTTATCAGAGCGATTGTTATTATTATGATTGCTGTCGTTATTATCACCACGGGTGCTGGGTGGCAAGTCAGGGTGAAACACACACACACCGGGAGGCCTGCCGGCCCCAGGGCGCCCCGCGACCTCCTGACCTGGGCTCTGCCCTGTCCTGCAGCTCCACAGAAAAGAACTGCTGTGTGCGGCAGCTGTACATCGACTTCCGCAAGGACCTGGGCTGGAAGTGGATCCACGAGCCCAAGGGCTACCACGCCAACTTCTGCCTGGGGCCCTGCCCCTACATCTGGAGCCTGGACACACAGTACAGCAAGGTGCACCTCCCCCACCCCGGGAGGGGAGGGGTGAAGTCATAGATGTATTGAGAAAATGGGGGGGAAACGGCCTGGGAGGCAGAGGGAGATGGAGCGAGTGGGGGACCAGGAGACCGTGACCGGGTGGGAGATGCAGGGAGATGGAACAGAGAGACCAAAGGAGAGAGGAAAGGGCAGGTCACAGACTGGTCGAGGGCCAGGGAGGACGGGCAGAGAAAGACAAAGACTGACGTACGCGGCAAGACTGGAGAGTGGGCGAGGCCAGGCCGAGGAGGTCCGGCTGGGATAAGACGGACGTCGGCCGATGTCCGGCGCGGGCAGGAGGGCTCCCTTCCGCCACGCCGCCCTGACCCACCTGCTGTCCACCCGCAGGTCCTGGCTCTGTACAACCAGCACAACCCGGGCGCGTCGGCAGCGCCGTGCTGCGTGCCGCAGGTGCTGGAGCCGCTGCCCATCGTGTACTACGTGGGCCGCAAGGCCAAGGTGGAGCAGCTGACCAACATGATCGTGCGCTCCTGCAAGTGCAGCTGAGGCCCCGCCCCGCCGCAGGCCCCGCCCACAGGCCCCGCCCCGCCCCCCGTGCTGGGGGTTTATTTAAGGACACAGTCCCCCAACCCACCTGGGGGGGCCCATTAAAGGTGGAGAGAGGACTGGGGTCTCCGTGTCATTGAGCGCCTGGCTGGGGCCTCCCGGAAGACCGTTTGCTCTGAACATCCGCCCCTCTCTGCCTCCTCCTGTCTCTCCACCGTCCACTTTGCCCTGGTGAGGCAAACACTGGGCCCGTGGGTCGCGCAGGTTCTGGTCCAGGTGCAGGGGATCTGTGCTGAACGCTAGGTAGGTCTATTTATTGAGCACGTTGGCCCCGTTCCTAGTGCCTTCTATAACTAATTTAATCGCCATAACGAAGACATAAGGGCTCTGCTAACACCCACTGTCAAGATGAAGCAGCCCAGAGCTCAAGGATAAAGTTCCTGCCCACCAGGACCTACTATCTGGGTAGGAGACAGACTCGGTAGGTGGCAGGAAGACAGGGGATGGGCGAAGAGTGAGAGGTGGCTCTGGGAAAGAGGGCAGGCTTCCTGGAGGAGGCGGCGTTTGAGACTGGCCGGAAGCCGAGAAGGAAAGCCCTGTGCGGGGAGGGTGGAGGAAAGTGTTCTCGGTAGGAGGGAGGCAAAGGCAAAGGCTTGGAGCTGAGGATGAAACTGGGGTGAGCTACACAGTGAGCTGGAGGCCAGTGTGGTTGGGAGGGAACGGGCAAGGGGAGGGCGCTGGGAGCTGAGTCAGATCCCTAACACTCGCAGGCCAGAGCAGTAATAACAATTCTCCATGCCAGGTATGAATCTACTAGCTCACGGCATTCTCCCCACAACCCGGCAGAGCAGGGGTTGGCGAACGACGGCCTGCTGCCTGTCTCTGTAAATAAAGTGTTATTGGAGCATAGCCACGCTCTCTCGCGCATTTGCATCTCGTCTATGGCTGTTTTAGTGCTACCGGTGCCGGGTTAGGTAGAAGCTATGCAGAGCCAACGATATTTACCATCTGTCACGCGCCCTCTGCAGACCTTTCCCGTGGACGCCCGGAGAGGTTCCACTACTTGTTCAGGTCACACAGCTAGAAAGCAGAGGTGCTGGTCGTGCGTCTCAGGCCACACCAGGCCTGTGGGAACCTGTGAGAACTTGTTCTCTGAAGGAGACAGGAGCCATGAAGGTTCTGAACAGAGGAGGGGTGTGAGCTCAGAGGGGCCCTCAGCCCGATGGGTGAGGGGCGGGCCAGTGCTGGAGACCAGTCGCCCGCGTGAGAGGCGACAGTGGCCGGAGCCAGGGTGGCTTCCCTGGCAGCTGTGGTCTGTTGTGAATTGTCTCCCGCCGCTTCTTCCAGTCGTCAGCTTCCCTTTCCCTGGCGTGTGTTCCCCTTGTGGGGCCGCTGCCCTGCTGCCCGGCCCAGTGGGTGCCCGGCTGGGGTGTGTGCGGATGGGCCCAGCGCTGAGCTTCCTTCATGGCTCGGCTTGGGTGAGTGGGTTCTGGGGGCCCCGGTCCGGCCTCGGCGTGGAAATGGGGTCATTCCCTCTGCGCTGAGTCTGGAGGAGGGGTCGGGGTAGGTGCGCGGGACTCACACGCAAGGACACGTCACCAACACCACAGCCTCCAGGGTGCAGACACCCCCGAGACCCCGACGACGCAGGACGGCACGGGAGGCTCCGAGTGGGCTGTGCCCCCTCCCCCCGCAGAGCTGCCAGGGTCACACGGGCCCCTCAGGCCTCACCGCGGCAGACAGGCAGACTTCCGCGGGGCCGTGGCAAAGCATGGCCGGGCAGGTACATTCCGAAGGCCGTGTCAGGAGCGCCACACGCTAGACTCGGCTGGAGCCGTGTCACCCCGCACACACACACCTCGGCCCCGTCAGGAAGTGAAACAGGCCCTGGCTGGGTCCCACCAGCAGTTACACAAACATCCTCCACGGGGTCACGGTCCCAAACAGGCCTGGTGCGCACGCACACGGCCCGGCACGCCACAGGCCCACCCAGGCCCACACCACACACGGAGATCTGACACATCCCGGTCACACACGCCGCCGGTGGGTCGTGCCCACCCCGTCTGCTGTCTCAGGCCCGGGGAGTCCCCCAGGGCCTGACAGACTGGGGCTGACCCCGGCACACCCAGACACCCTGTCACATCCCGGACGAGAGGCTCCCACACACCCAGACGCGCGCCCCCTCCACAGGTCGGGGTCCTCACACGCCCAGGCGTGCCCACAGAGGCCCCAGGACAAGTCCTGGCCGGTGGGGCACATGGGCTGCCCCGCCCCCGCCCCGCCCTCGTGACACACCCGCCCACCTGCCCAGGGCCATGGGTGAGCTGGCGGCTGCTCCGGGAAGGGAAACTTGCAGGTTCAGCACCTTCCCGGGCCTCCTGCGCTGCGCTGCCACCCTGGCACCCCGGCTCTGCTGGGTGGCCAGGTCCAGTTGGGACAAGTCAGCCCCGGCCCGCAGCCAACCGCTGGGCGGGACAGGGGGTTTGGGGCGCCCTGCACCCTTCCCCCGCCTCTCTGTAGGCAGCCCAGGCTGGGAGGGAAGTCGTGGGGGGAGCCTGGGTTCCGGCTGGAGCCCCAGCTTCCCGTCGGGCCCCCACGGGGCAGGAAGCGAGGCCGGGGGAGGCCAGCTCAGGCCTTCCTGCCCCTCCCCCAGACAGGCCGGGGACCTGGGTCAGGAGCGAGGTGGGGGATGAGGCCAGGGAGGAAGGCCCCTTCCCCTGCACCCCGGGACTTCCACGGCGGGGGCGTCTTGTGTCTGTCACTGCGTGTGCCCAGGACCGCGGGAGCGGGGCCTGGTGGGCCTCCAGCTTCCGCCGGGAGCCCGGGCCGCGTGGGCCTGGGGGGCTCTGAGGGGCGCCCCGCGCCCGTGCAGCCCCGGCGGCGCCGACGGGCCCTGTTTGGTGTGACGGCGGCTGCCTTCTGCTGCCAGGCTGGCCAGCGCCCGGCGGCGGCCTCTGCCCGGCTCGGCCCACCTGCGCGCCAGTGGGCACCTCTCTGGGACGCGCCGTGTTCCTAATTTCTCCCTCCACCTCTTCGTGGCTCTTCTCGGGGGTAAACCTGCTCGTCCTCAGTGAGCTTGTGGTTTCTAGGTGGCCGTGACGCGTGGGCGCCGGCGGGCCTGCCGCGGACGCGGTCCGGCGTCACCTCCCGGTGTGGCATGTCCACGTCCCGCGGGCTGGGGCTGGAGCCTTGGTGGGCCTGTCAGGTGGCCCACACGGGGCGTGTGGGCCTGTGTCACCCCCGGTGTGGCTGGTGTGTTCAGGGGAGCGCGTCCCCACTGAAGCCACTGGCACCCCGTGCTGGGACGTGCGTCGTGGCCTCTGTGCCGGGCGGAGGCTACAGCGTCCCCTTGCTGGCTGGTGCCACGCTGGCCAGGGCTGGCTGTGGCGGGCAGGGCAGGGCAGGGGCTGCGGTGGGCACTGGACCTGCGCCCGGCCTGGGTATAAATATCCCGAGCTGCCGGCGGCTGTGTTTACTCGGCCCAGCCCGGGGGCGGCAGCAGCCGGGCAGGTCCTGGGGGCGGGGGTGACCAGGCCACAGCACAGACACTTCCTTCTGGCCAGACAGGCCACAGCCTCGCTGCCCCCTCCTACTCCTCTTGTGAACGGGGGCAAGGCAGTGGCCCTCACCCTGGGCTCCCCGGGCGACTGGTGAACCTCTGACCTGGACGTCCCTGCCGGGCTTGCCAGGGTCTGGGAGACAGAAGAGGGGCTAGACTGAAGTGGGGCGTGGGGGAGGGGGGCCGAGAGACAGCCAGGAGGATTGGAAAAAATGAGGGCAAAGAGGAGGAGCAGGGCCGCAGGGAGACTCCCCAGAGAAAGGCCTGGGAAGCAGGCTTCCCAGCCGGGGCCAGCACAGAGGCTGAGCTGAGGGAATCACAAGGAGGGCGGGGGCGGGGGGCGAGGGGGCCCAACCCTGGGAAAGGAGGGAGAAGACAGAGGGGAGCTGACGAGGTGGGGAGAGAGGTGGGGAGAATGGCGTGCAGCGGAATGGGGGGGCGAGGGGGGGTGCAGGGAGTCACTCTGGCTTGGGCAGGGCACACAGAGGTGTCAGACGTGGGGGGACAGCGGCCAGGAGCACAGACAGGAGACACGGGGGTGGGGTGGGGGCCGGATGCCCAGGAGGGGCTCCCCCAGCGGGGCCTCCCTCCTTGACTCAGCCTCTCCGCCCACCCCAGGCCCAGAACGGGGGGCACCTGGGGGCCCCGGTGGCTCGCAGGCTGCTACTGGCGGGGGTGTGTCCCTCACCGGGCCTCTGGACAGGCCCCGCCTCGTCTCAGCTACAGACGCTCCAGTCTCCACCATCTGACTCACCCCAGTGCTCACTCAGTCGCTGTCTCTCACCCCTTTTTTGTTTTTTATTATATAACAGATTCAGGTATGGCAAAGTGTATCTCAAGTCTAATGAGCAAATGCCAAGACCGGAGGCGTCTGCTCGTCCCAGGGGCCGCTGCCCGCCAGCGTCGTCTGTCGCGCCCACCAGCACCCACTGGACACACACCACGAGCACCCCGTCTCCCCACCCCACCTGACCTTGGGCCCCCGGGAGACTGAGGCGCAGGTTGTCGTGACAGCAGCTCAGTGACTTCTGGCCAAGGGATCCACTCCCCACTGTGTGCAGAATGGCACCAACAGCGGGGGTCCCCGAGCCCTGGGCAGCCGGCCCGATCCTCAGCACCAGCTTCTCTCCGCCCTGCCCGAGGAGGCCTGTCCGCACCGCCACCCTGTCACCTGACAGGCCTCGAGGGCTTCTAGACCTGGTCCCAGCACTGAAGGCCTCCCCCCACCCACCTGCGAGGTGGAGCCAGCCCCCGGCTCACAGCACCTGCAGTCAGGCGGGCACTGGCCTGGCGGGGGGCCAGACAGCCCGGGCCCCCAGACTTTCACTGCCTAACAGTCTCCGCGGAGGCCCTCGGCCCCCGTCCAGCGCTCACTTTCTGTCTGGCTCCGATTCTGGCTGACCCGGAGGGCAGAGCTGAGGCCCTTGGTTAAGTGCCCTGGCCCCAGCAGGCCTCTGGGTCTCCCCTCTAGGTCTGGGCTACACGCCTGGGGGGCGATCTCGAGGCTCCCCCGGCTGGCCTGGGCAGGGTGCCACCATCCCATCTTCTAGGACCAGGATCCCCAGGCGGCCCCTCTGACCACACTCTCCCGGGGTGGCCCTTTCTCTGTCTACTGGGGGAGCAGGAGCTGGGTGTGGGGGCATGGGGAGGCGCGACGCCTGGGTTCCCACACGCCGCGGCTGAGTCACCAGGCGGCCATCTGGCTCCCATTAGCCTGGGGCGGCAGGGGGCTCGCTGGGGCGGGTCCTGTGGCCAGCTGGGGGCAGGGCGCTGGGGCAGGCTGTGTGAGGGATGACTCAGGACCCATGATAACAGCCTGTATTTGGGGAGTGTAAACAGGAGGGAGGCGGAGGAAGTGAAGGAAAGGAAAATTGCTACTGGGCCGAGGGGGCGGTGGGGCTGGGAAGACAGTCGCCCCCTCTCCCCCACCCAAGCTGGCGGCCCAGGAGCCCCGTGGCGCCCTGCGCACCCCTCCCTGAGGGAGAGGTGAGCACAGTGGCCCTGCCAGGGGTGCAGGCCACAGGACTCGGCAGCCACGGAGCGGGTGGAACCCAGTCAAAGGCTGGGAGATGCACAGGGGTCAGGAAGGGCCCAGAGAGATGGAAACGAACCTGTGGGAAGACCCACAGGCCCAGACGTGAGGCCAGGGAGAGACGGGAACTGACAGGCGGCCGAGAGGTGACCTCCACAGAGGTGGCGAGACAGAGAACGGCGGAGGGCCCCTGGGCAGCCCGACCCTGAGCTGGGCACCGGTGGAGCCGGGCAGCTTTGGGCACCAGGGGCCCTCTGGCTGGCAGGCGAGGCTGCTGCGCCTCCTGCCTCATGGCAGGGCAGAGGCCGAGCCAGGCAGGGGGGCACAGGGGACAGACGCGACGGGAGAAAGAGAAAGGCTGAGTGAGGGGAGGCGGAGACGCGGAGGGCGGCAGGGAGAAGAGCCCACGGCTGGCGAGAGCCCAGCGCCAGCCAGATAAAGATGGACGCAGGCCGATGGGGAGGGAGGGGCGGCCGGGAGGGAACCTCAGAAGCGGAGACGAGGGACCGAGGGACCGTCAGTGAGCCGGACCGGCCCCCCACGGTCACTGAGTCAGCCTGCAGCCAGCTGCCCTGCTGGGGCGGGCACTGGGCCGTCAGTCCCCGTCCAGCTCCGGGCTGGGGGCGTCCTCGGGCTCCTCCTCGTCGAAGTACCTCTCCTCCTCGTCCCGGGCCACGATGTCCAGGTTGTCGAAGTCGGGGTTGTCGTCCACCGTGCTGCGGGGGGACCAGGCTGTCAGGGCTTCTGCCGAGCCCCTGCTGGGTCCCCGCCCTCCCCCCACCCCCAGGTCAAGACCAGACACTGGTGACTCCCAGTCTGAGCTGACCCTTGAGGGGCAAGTGGGGTCCCTGCAGCTGCAAACCCAAGGTCAAGAGATTCTTTCTACACAGAAACTTCGGTTTCTCTTGGAAAGCTGGCAGGAGTGGCGAGCATGGACCCACATTCCCCCAGGCGGCTGTTCTTCGGGAAGCTTCTGCTCCCGGGTGAGGAGGAGACATTCTGCGTCCCTGGGGAGCTGCGACGGCCCTGGCCCAGCAGCACACAGGACAGCCCCCGCAAAGGACTCTGGTCCTGGGGGCTGCACACTGGCCGCCCTGAGGCAACAAGTGACCCCAAACTATGAGCAGGATCTCTGTTTGCTCCAAACCCTCCCACTCACTCACCTGGGTGGGGGAACCCCCAGGCGGCGCCCCCAGCCCAGCTCCCACACGGGCTGCCGGGCCACTGTCCCCCACGGGTGCCGCTTCCTTCTCTTCCTGCAGATCTGCTCAAACTTGACCTCTTCAGGGAGCCTCCCGGGCCCTCGCCCCCCACCCCGAGCCTGCTCATTCCTCCCTGGCCCAGTCCCCACCAGGGCCAAACGTGTCTCTGTCTTCCTCAGTCCAGCGGGACCCCTTGGGGCGGGGGGCCCTTGTGGTCTGTTCCGGGCAGCGCTCGCATGTGGGGGCTGAACACTCAGACGAGGGGCACGCTGGCCCTGCTGCCCAGCAGCTGCCTTCCAAAGGGGGCACAGCTTCATCCACACCCCAGGCTGGCTCTGCCTGGGGGCTCCCCACACCCAGCCTCTCCTCCAGTGCTCGCGCCAAGCACGGGCCTCGCGGGCGCACGGCAGCTCCTCTCCCGGGGCCTCCTCCTGGAGGGCAATGTCCTTCCCAGGGCAGCTGGCCCCGTGTCGTCCCCTGAGGGACACTAGCGAAATGGCCGCCAGGCCAGGAGCCTGGCACAGGCCCTCTGAGCCAGGTGTGAACTCAGCCGGGCGACTTCCCGCAGCGTGTGGCCGTCTGCGGCCCTGGGGAGGAAGGTGGGGTGCTTC
>NW_004567142.1:905410-906305 GCF_000260355.1 Condylura cristata | reverse complement strand
GGGGCTCAGGGCGGCGAGTGCCGGGCGGGGTGGGCACCGGGCGGCGGCACCTGTAGTCAAAGTCCCCGTCCTTGCCGTCCAGGAAGCGCTGGTGCATCCTGCTGGTGAACTCTTCGCGCAGGATCAGCCGCTCCTCCGAGTCAGGGACCCAGGCCTCCGGGTCCTTGCCCGGCCTCTGGCCTGCAGGGGAGACACCACAGTGAGGGCGTGGGGGCGGCCTCCCCACGCGGGTGGCTCCGGCGGTCCTGGGAACGCAGCGGCGAGGGGACTGGCCGGTGCCCGTGCTCCGGGGCGTGTGTGCAGGCACAGGGACACACAGCAGCCAGCGGCCTGGAGGCTGTAGAGCAGGGCCAGGACCTGACCCCAGAAGGCTGCGGCGCCCCCCCCCCGCGGGTGGCGTGACCACAGGCCTGGGGCGGGGCCCGCCTGGCGCTCCGAGGAAGCAGGGCGAGACGCCGGGGCGGCTGAGAAGGGCCCCGGTGTCCCGGGCACTCAGGCTGGGAGCAGACGCCAGGTCTGCTCTCGAAGGCGGGTGTCCGCCTGGGGTGACACGCGGGCCCTCACCCTCCTCATCGCCGTCGTCCTCTTCGTCCTCCTCCTCCAGGCAGGCCTCCTCCTCCTCCTGCTGCTGGAGCAGTCGCTGCTGCAGCTCCCGCTCCTGGAAGGACTGTAGCAGCAGGTCCGAGAGCGGGCAGGCGGGGGTGCCGGGGGTGCCGGGCTCCGGCAGCCGGCCGGCCGGGGTCCGGCTGCTGAGCTCCTCCTGGGTCAGGTACTGCCCAATGTACTGCTCGTACAGCAGCGGGGCCCGGAACCGCATCTGCTCGTCACTGAAGTACTCGCCCCCTGCAGAGGAGACCGGTGGGGGGCGGGGCGGGGCATGGGCGGGCTGGGCAGC
>NW_004567142.1:870092-904047 GCF_000260355.1 Condylura cristata | reverse complement strand
CTTCTGTGCCCGCCAGCCGGGCTGACCCTTCTCTCCTGCTCCTAGTCTCCCGTCCCAGGGCCGTTTCCGCCCACCCACCGGCGCACCTTGGATGAGCTCGCGCAGGGCCGCGTAGCGCCGGTTGCGCAGGCGCGTGCGCAGGGCGCGGGGCCGGGCAGAGCCCTGCCTGGCCACCTCGGCACAGTAGAAGTCTGCGCGGTGGTCGCCACGCAAGTGGCCGAAGCAGGCCAGGTGTTCCTCGCGGAGGCTTGTGCGGAAACGCTCCAGAAACACCAGCGGCTTCTCGTGGTACAGCTGGCTGAGGATGGCCACCTTCTCCCGCTCGGTCAGGTCAGGCTCGCCCTGCTGCTGGCTGCACACGGGCAGGCGGCCGGCTGCCACCGCGCGCAGCATGGCGGTCACGGCTGCGTCTTCAGCCCCGGGGCAGTCGGCGTCCAGGGCCTTCGGCACTGCCTCGGTGGCTGTCCTCTGCCCCTGGGGCCTGGAAGGTGTCTGGATTAGCTCTCCCCAGTGCCCAGTCCTGGGCTCCGTGCAGTCTGGGGGGGAAGGGGAGGTCGTTTTAGTCCAGGGTGAAAGTCAGGAAGGGCCTCGACCAGGGCTGTCTCTCGGTGACTGCGTGTTTACGAGCTAGCACTAAACTCGAGTAATTTCTAGGCCCCAAAGAGATCACAGTAAGCCAGAAGCTGGTATTTCAGTAGGGGGCACGATATAAGAGAATTAAAAACATAGTTACTGACAACTGGGTTTTAGGTGGCTCCTAGATCTGCATGGAAAGATAAATAAAGCAGGAACGCGAATGGAGAGGGGGAGCCCCGAGTTAAGTGAGAGAGGAACAGCCTGGGCAGAACAGTGGCGTTTCACTAGAGACCTGAAGTGGGCTGAGCCCTGAGTCTTCAGAGGGAAGAGAGTCACAGGCTGAGAGCTCAGTCAGGGCAACGCCCCGAGGCAGGAGTGTGTCTGTGTTTACTTATCCTTCACCATCTCGCTCACGGATTCTCTCCATTTCTGGCCCTTTACTCGCTCACAAAAATCACTGAGACACTCACTCGCTTGTTCGGTTATTCATCTCCTACTCTGAATCTCTTCAAGGGCCTGAGCTGGGCGATGCTGAGGACCCACGGGGAAATCTAATCCAGTTGGTGCCCTCAGGGAGCGTCCACTCCCAGGGGGAGAAGGGCAAGGTCAAAACCACACGGGCCCTGCTGAGCGGAGCTGTGCGTGGCAAATGTGAGGGCGAGCTGTGTCCCGAAAGTGGTGGAATGGAGGCAAGAAATAAGAGAAGACAAAGTACAGACATCCCACGGGAGGCTTGGCTGGGAAGGCTGATGGTTACAGGTGGAATGGGGTTCCATCTCTGAGACAAGAGGAATCTGAGCTGGACAGGGCAGGCTGTGAAGGAGGGCACGGGAGGGCAGGGCTGGTCAGAAGTGCTCAGGCGGCAGAATGGACAAGCCAGGCGGCTGGAGGGCGGGAGGTGAGGGACATACCCAATTTGGGTTCAGGGCTCTGGCTCTTTGACAGGGACCAGGGACAGGTTTGGGAGGAAATGCAGAGGTTACCCTGGGGCAAGGAAGGCGGGATGGGTGAATTTAACACCTGCACCACCAGGGAGGCCCCAACTTTATATTGTTTTAAATCACCCAGTGGAAATTTGCTACAGAACCCTTAAAACAAATTGAGACTGTGAAGGAGCCTGAGAGAATATCAGAGGATGTCATAGACACCAAGGGAAAATTTGCAAGGACAGAGGATGGTCAAAGGCATGGAGTTCTCCAAGTAAACAAGTATGAAACAGCTGAATGTGGGCCCTCCCAGTGGCGCAACAGATTAAAGCGCAGCACTGTGAAGCTACTGCGGCCACTACAGCATTTCGATCCCCGGCCAGGGAGTGACCCACATGGCCACTCCTGAAAGCGCCCTTCCCCTCAGCAGTGGACTTCGTCAATCTGCCTGTTCTGCTCCCCGCTGTGTCTCTGGTGAATCCTCTCACCGCCTGTACCCCAGTTCTGTATGCATCAACAAATAAATCTTAAAAAAAAAAAAAGATACTGAATGCTGTAACTTGGTTTAACTTCTCAGAGAAGGTGACTGGGGACACTGAACAGCAGTTTCTGAAGGTAAAAGCCAGACTACAGTAGGTAGAAGGTGAAGAAACAGACAAGCACGGATGACTCTGGAGAAAATGGATGGTGTCTAGAAGGCTGCAGGAATCAAGCGATAGATGTTTCAATTTAGGTTAAAAAAAAAACAACCACTTTTTATTATGGAAAAATTTCAAACATACACAAAAGGTATTACAATCACCCCCCTCACTCCCACACTTTCATTATTCAGCTTAGACAATTATTAATTCTTGGCCCGTGATGTTTCCGCCAATCTCTCAACCAAACCTCACCCCACATGGGTTTACGCTAAAGCAGCGGGATGAATTTCAAGATGAGTGAAACAAAAACATTTTAGAAACCGGTAAGAAGGCACCATCAGGACAAACAGACTGAGAATGCAAGGGAGAGACATGGGGGTGCACAGAAGCGGATGAGAGCCTCTTAGAGGGCCCTTAGGGTCTTCAGGGAAGGGGAATGGAGATGAAATGGGGGAGCTGTTGGCCCAGTACCAGGAATCTGCATGGAACAGGAGGGTCAGTTGGGTACACGGAAGTAACGAGAAGCAGGGCTGGCCGCAGGGGACAAAGGGAGAGTTAGCCCGGAGGCAGACTCAAGTTAACCTGAGTATCAGTCTGTAAGGAAACGGCTTCGCCAGCGACCTGAGAAGAGCTGGCCTGAACTTGGAAGAGGTTAATTTCGGGGAAGGGGGACTGGACAGGTGCGGCCCAGGGCAGGTGTCCCCCTATAAAGAGTCCTCCGCATTCACGGGGAGCCATTTCCCCGTGACACCGCAGGCTCACCCTCCCGCCGCCTCCGCGTGGCAAGGGCCGCACCTTCATCGGGTTCCTTCGCTGCCGTGGCCGCCGCCGCCGCCGCGGTCGCCACGGCCTCCATCCTAATTCTTTAGGTCTTATTAACCGCCGCCGCTGGGTCACCACGCCAACCCCAGGCCCACGCTGAGCAGCCGCTTCCGGTTCAGTACACTTCCGAGTCCGGGTTGCGCGCCGCACCCAGAACCAAAGTTCCGGGTCGAACGTAGACCTCCCATGGCGCTGGCGACCCTGCGCTTGGTCCCCACCCTCAGAGCCAGGAATAGGGCTCTATGGTGCCCTTCCGCCCCCACCATCTGAGTGAGTTTGGAGTCAGAAGCAATCGGACTCACTACTCACGGCTGTGACTCCAGAGGCGGGCATATTTACTGTGGGAAGGATGGCTGAACGACCACCCTCAACGGCCTCTAGAGGGTGTGCCTTCTGGTTAGATTCTAGTTTAAATCCTCTTCATGTACTCACCACTTCAAAGAGTATTTACTAAACCATGACACTTGGCTATCATGTCACCCAGCTTCTGCTTAGCATGATAAGGGTCCTGAGGATCGGAGCTAGAACCCCTCCCGCCCTCACTTTGTTTCCAGGGGCTGTAGAATAGGAAACTGTGTAGGAAAACATCTGTGGTCCCGATTTGTCATAGGTGAAGTGTAAGTGGGTCATGCTGATGTTACCAATGACAGCATGTCAGCAGCGACCAGTCTGTGTGACTAGGACTCTCTGATCCAGGGAGCGAAGGGAGCTGCTTTTCCCAGCCTGGAGTGTCAAGGTAGGGCATGCACGACCCAGTCAAGGCCTAGGAGGAGTGTGAATTAAGAGGCAGTGAGGGGAGGATTTCCGGATGGGTGAGGCAAAGACTCAGAGGGGCAGGAAGGCACTTATCATCGTGGTGCTGCAAGGATTCAGAGTGGTCAGGGAATAAGACCATATATCCAACTTGAAGACCAGGGTCAGCTGCAGAGGTTTGCAAACCTCATTGCCTATCACCATGCACATTTCCCAAAGTAGAGGTTCCTGGCATTTCCTTATAGACCCGCAAAGCAATCTGTAACTCCCTCAGAAAAGAGAAACACTGATGTGAAATTTGAAGTAAAAAGTCCTTGAGAGTACCCGCGGCTGGACATGCAGAGCTTCTTTATCCTGATGGCAAAGGTAAGGTAATGGCACACACGCAGCATTGCGACCAGGCGGAGGTGACGCCTCCCAGCTTGCGTTCCCAGGATAAGCCTCTGGACTGAAGAGGCCCAGGCTTACGGTCTCACACACAGCACCCGAGGACGAGTCTTACCAGGAGAGACCAGCAGAGGGTGCTGTTGCCCAACGTATGGATGAATGGAGCCAGGACTTTGGCCAGAGTGGCCAGGGCAGTTAGGGGGCACTCTGGGGCCCCTTCTAGCCCAACTAGCCACCAATACTGGCCGCTGACATCCAACTTCACACCCCTGATCTCAAAACTAGTTGGCCTTCTCCTTTTCCGCAGCCTGAGCTTCTATCCTGTGAAATACGGTCTTGGCGCTGACCTGGGATATCCCTCATGAAAGGCCAGGAACACAACTATCTAGACAGGATGAAGGAATTGCAGAATTGCTCAGCAAAGATGATGATGTCCTTCACTCTTACTCGCTTTCCCCCTCCTTCACGGAGCCCTGTCCTCACCACACCCCACCAGGCTCACAGCTGATTATTTGGCAACTGATGTCTGACAGGCCTGTTCCCCGTGAACTGGGTGTCCTGTGAGAACAGGGTCCAGGACTGCCTTCCCATGTTGTCCCAGTGCCCCCAAAAGCGTGGGGACAGAACAAATACCTAGCACATACTAGGTGGGTAAAGCAGCTCCCAGGTGTCCCACCTAGACTTGGAACACCACAGGGACCACCCCAAGTGCTGCAGGTGTGGCCTGCAGCGGGCGGGAGGGCAGCTGCCCCATCACCCCTCACAGATCAGCCCCAGTCTCCGCCCTGTTGTCTACCTCGCCTCAATCTGGTGATCTGCCATGGTCTCTACTCACAAGTTCTCAGAGGGATTCAGGACTGAGGCGAAGCCAGGGACCAGAACCATTTAAAAATGAACTCCTGGATTTTAAACTGAGGGTCTGCGCTTCAGGAGGTATCCCAGCACTAAAAATGGGGCCAGGCACGTGAATCCCTCAGGAAGTGTTTAATGAAGGAGCAAGTAACATCTTCTTGGAAAGATCCCGCCCCAGTTAAAGGCCAAGTGCAGTAACACTTCAGGACTTCACCCCTGCTTCCTTCCTGCTAGGAGGTGCCATGTCATTTATTGAAAGAAAACAAAACAAAACAGGGCAAACACATTTCTTCGTAAGTGCAGCTTGTTAAAATCATGTTAAAACATAAGGGTCGAGGGGAAGTAAAAATAATCAAAGGATCACTGGAGGCGAACTCTGAGGTCGGCACCTGGGAGCTGGAGGTGAGGCCGCGGAGACACCTCCTGTGCCGCAGGGCAGGCGCCCACCGCCCTCAGCCCCTCTCATGTGTTCAATCCCACCAGAAACTACCAAGACGCCTGGAATAAAAGGTTTCAAGTTCAATAGTCACACTCTCTCCAAATACAAAAAGCAGTTACAATTCAACTCAACACAGAAGCTTGTGTGCAAAGTTATGGGAAACTGAGAAGTCGTATAAAAAGTCAGGTTCAGATGATTCTGTGGTTTCGTTTTATGTGGTTTTTTTGAGGGTGTGGCTCTTCCTGGGTCACCTGAACTAAGCAAAGAAATGGTTATCTTGATGACATACCAACAGCTGACCCACAGTAAAAATGGACAAATTCTAAAAATTAAAAAAAAGCATAATTACCCAAAAAAAAATCTGTCAATGCTTCCTCCCTCCACATTTTGCTTTTTAAACTTTTTTTTTTTTTTAAACTTTTTGATTTTTTTTAAATCCTGAAAAGTAGACAGAAAAACAGCTCTTGGAAGAATTTACAACCAACTGCATGAAGATCTGGGAAGCTGAGGGGCTAGAGCTGGGCAAGTGGGCAGGAAGGGCCTTCCCCTGGCCACTGCAGCCTTGCGGTATGGCCAAGGGGCGGGTTTCTTTACTCAAAAAGGAGAAGAGAAGGAAGAGGTGGAGGAGGGAGGTGGGAGACAAAAAGAAAATAAAAGGTCATTGTTGCCTGTTTGAATCCAGAGAAAAACGCCTGGCCCGGAGCGGGGAAGAAGCCCCTCAGAGGGAGACAGCGGGCCGGAGCGAGGCAGCCCTGGGATGACCCTGTTCCCCAGCACCAAGGGACCCGGTGGGGCGGACGAGAGGGCCGAGATGGGCGCTGGTGGCGGAAGCGGCAGGGCCTGGGCCGCGGGCGGCTACTGGGTGCTCGCGCCCCCTTGGGTGCTCCCGGAGTAACTCCCGTAGTCGTAGTTGCCGTAGTACGGGGGCCACTGGCCCTGGTTCTGGTAGTACTGGTTCCACTGCTGGGCATACTGGGAGAGAAAGCAAGAGCAGAGGTTGGCCTTCAGACAGAGGGGCAGCTCCTCCCCCAACCGCCAGGGCAGAGACCGGCGCGGTGCCGGCAGCAGGCATACGGGGCTCCTGGGGGCGGGCTCAGGATGTGGGCAGCTAGCCGTGAGGCCCTGGCCTCGTGGCTGCCCACCTGGTGCCTGTGGAGTAGGTACATACCACACTCAAACACCAGAACAGGTGTGGTAGCCGGAGCGCCTGCAAGCCGAGCAGACACTCGCCACGTGCCGCAGCAGATCGGCAGCCCAGTTTGCCCAGGGCTCGCGGCCCAGCGGAGACAGGCCAGGACACCAGCGCGCAGGCAGCCAGTGCGGAAACGGGATGGCCGTGCCCACAGCAACAGGCAAGTTGCTATTTTTTTAAGGGTGGCCTGCGGGGACTCATCCGGGGACACACACTTACATGGGGACCCTGGCAGTCTCCGTCCCTCTGGCTCCCAGTCTGGCACTTACCTGCTGATACTGGTTGTAGCTGGGCTGGGGGTAGGTCTGTGCGGCGGGCGGTGGCGGTGGGGTGTAGGGGGCCGGGTTGTAGCCACCGTAGCTCCCGTAGTTGTAGGCGGGCGGTGGGGGCGGGGGAGGCGGCGGGGCCGTGTAGCCCTGGCTGTAGCCCCCCTGGTTGTACGGCGGCTGGCTGTAACTCGGCTGCACAGTGGAGGGAAAAAAACAGCGCGCTAAGACGCAGGGCCAGGGGACGTGCCTGGTGGGTTTGGCTGGGGGCCGGGGGGAGGTCAGCTCTGTGGCAAGACAATGTGGGAAGAAGGCAAGCCTAGGGCGTGTTCTACACTCGAACCCCATTTCTAAGACCTCAGGAACAAGGCCCAGAGCAACTAACTCTCTTCTGTCAAGTAAGGACAGCAGAGCTACCCCATTGGATTCACGGACAACTAGCAGTGGCCTTTTTTTTAAAAGATTTATTTATTTGTTCATACAGGCCAGAGGCTCAGGGGCGGCGAGAGGCTTCACCAGAGACAGAGTGGGGAGCAGAACAGGCAGATCGACGAAGTACACTGCTGAGGGGAGCAGCGGGCGGGTCAGGAGAGGTCTGCCGCGCCATGTGGTCTCCTCCGGGGCAGGAGGGATTTGAACTCATGCGGAAGCGACTTTAGATTCTCAGTGCTGTGCTTTAACCCGCTGCGCCCCCAGGGAGGGGCATGGCCATTTTTTTTTTTTTTAAAGATTTATTTATTTATTCCTATGGAACTGGGATTCAGGGCAGAGATGTGGAGGGTGAGAGGATTCACCAGAGACAGAGAGGGGAGCAGAACAGGCAGATTGACAAAGTACACTGCTGAGGGGAGCAGCAGGTGGGTCAGGAGAGGTCTGTGTCGGCATGTGGATCTCCTCTGGGGCAGGCGGGAATCGAACTCATGAGGAGGTGGCTTTAGCTTCTTAGTGCTGTGCTTTAACCCGCTGCGCCACCAGGGAAGGCCCGGCATGGCCCTTTTTTAAGGGTGTCCCACATCCAAGCTGTGTCATTAATCCCCCGATCTTCCCATCAACTCGAGGTGGGCTCTATTACTCCTCTCATTTTACAGAGGACACTCAGGCTCAAGGAGGTAACCTGGGCACAATAACTTTACCTCCCTGAGGCTCATAAACATCAGAGGTGAATTCTACTAACTCTGTGAGGAACACGAGGCCCTGAAAGGTGACGCTCTTTTGTCCAAGGTCACAAAACCAGACGTGGAGCTGGGTTTGAACCTGTGCCTACCCAGCTCTGTCTAGGAAACATTCTGGCTAGACCAGCCCTGGGAACCATTCTGTCTCTGTCTGGCAGCTGTTCCTAGGCCTTGTGTGCAGGAGGAGCTCAGGAGCCGTGTGGCAAACGGAAGCCGCCCCAGTTACCAGAGCCAAAACACCAGCTTCCTGACAACTGCAGGGGAGCCCAGTGGTGCTCCGGGCAAGCTCTGGCGCAGAGGGCCAGTCCTCAGCAACCTTGGGGCCTGCTTCCCACAGCCTTCAGGTGTGGCAGGTCAGCCTATCTGGCATGCGCATCAGGTAATCCAATCTTACTTGGGGATTCCAAGGGGCCAATAACAGCCTGAAGTCATGTACTTGAGAAAAACCAAGCAAGTTTCTGCCGTGGGGAGATGGTTTCCGGTTTGCTCTGGGCTGGGAAGGGACCCGGGAACGTCTATAGCCTATCCCAGCCCAAAGCACTGCGAGGGAGAGGGACAGGAAGGGTCAGAGCAGAGTGGAGGCTTGTGGCTGGAGCAGGCTTGGCACCTTCCACGGCCTCACCTCACCTGCGCTCTCGCGCGCTCTTTCTCTCACCTGTGGTGGGCTGTAGCTGCTGATGGTGGGGGTGCTGGTATTGGCACTGGAGCCAGGGATGCTGCTGTTCTTGTTGTAGCTGCTGGCCCCCGGCGGGTTCCGAGCAGGGCTGTAGCTGGGTGGCGGTGGTGGTTGCTGTGGGGGCGGCTGTGGTGGTGGTGGTTGCTGTGGGGGCGGCTGTTGCTGGGGAGCCCGGTTGTAGCTGCCTCTGTTGTTGGAGTTGTTGTTGTCCCGG
The DNA here is from genome assembly GCF_000260355.1 of Condylura cristata. Classification (NCBI taxonomy): domain Eukaryota; kingdom Metazoa; phylum Chordata; class Mammalia; order Eulipotyphla; family Talpidae; genus Condylura; species Condylura cristata. The sequence continues at coordinate 895,131 of NW_004567142.1, read as the reverse complement.
TTGCTGTTACCCCAGCGATTATGGTTGTAGCCACCACCCCCACTGCGGTTGAAACCTGCGTTGAGAAACCAGAGGCCCCATCATTCTCAACAGATAGCTGCCTTGCTGATATTGGGGTCCCAGCAGGGCCCAGCACAGACTGCGCACCCCTCTGAGCTTCCCCAGACTGGGTGTGCTCCCCTGTGCCAGCCCACAAGGCAAGGACCAGCTTTCCGCCATGCCACCAGCATCTCCACCGCTGCTGAGCAAAGACGGGGTGCTAGCGGCAGGCCAGTCTTTCTCAGACCTGGCCAGAAGGGCCGGCCTCGTCCACGCCTCCGCACAGGTGGCTGTGGGGCCTGGGCGCCTCCTCCGGGGTTAGGACCTAAGCCTAGACACCAGCGACTCAGGCCTCTCTGGCCCCAGCAGGCGTCATGGGCATGCGAGACCCCCACCACGTCCGGACACTTCTCACTGGGCCAAGGATCTTCCTGGCCCTCATGAGCTACAGGGTGATCTGCCTGTCCGGGTCACGGCATTCCCAGGACAAGCTAGTACCCGACCAACACAGACCGAACAGGGCAAGTCTGTGAATCGTAACACACTCCTTCAGGACTCAGGGACTCAGTCGGTTTGGGCTCACTTGATTCCATGTCTGGCTTTAGCTAGGTGATCTGCGCAAACATTTCTCTTACCAACAAAACCAGACACAGTCCTAAGGTTTGCCTTGTTTAGGGCCTAAGCTGGGGCCCAAGACTGGGAGTAAACTCAGTCTAGCTCCTCTTCTCAAGGGGCTCTAGGTCAGACGGGGCAAAGACTCACAAAAAGGCAGCAGCGTGACAAACAGATAAGGGCTCTGGGAGCGACGCCAGGGGGAGCGGGGTGGGCGAGGGTTTCCCCACCAGAGCTGGGACTCTCTAGTGCCAGGTCAGCTTCATCTGCTGACAGACGAACAATCGATCCCAAGGCCCAACCCTGACCTGGGAACCAAGAGTGTGAGTGTGTGAGTGTGTGAGTGTGTGAATGTGTGTGTGTGTGTGTGTGATGTCTTACCTCCTCGGTAGTTGCCTCCTCCACCACTGCCACCTCCTCGGTTCTGGAAGCCTCCTCGGTTGCCCCCAGGGGGACCTCGGTTGTCATAGCGCTGGAAACCACCGCCACCGCCACGGCCCCGGAAGCCACCACCACCTCGGTTGTCAAAGCGCTTCTCAGGGGGTGGCCCAGCCCTGCGGCCTTCCTCATTGTATTGTCTCACCAGCTTGTCTGCTTCCTCTCGCTGAAGCTCAATGAACAGCACCTCATCCAGGAAGTCTCCGACATCAGGCAATGTGAAGTTGGCTAGGAGGAGGGAGGCCCCAAGAAGGAGCACGGAGAGCGATTCAGAACCTTCTGAGGTCTGGGCCCTTCCACCCCCGACACTGCGCAGCCAGAGGGAGCCGCAGAGGGGAGTGAGCAGGGGCAATGGAAGTCAATAGGGCCCAGCCTCAATCCTTGGACAACGACGGGGAGCTAACACCTTCAAAAGGTGGCTACCACTCGGGCAACATGTACAGGGTTATGCTCAGTGAAGTAAGTCAAAAGAAAAAGAAAAATATCGGCTGGTTTCACTTCTAGGACGTATACACGGAAACCAACAGGGGTAGGGAAAACCAGACAACAGAGCGGGCAAACTATAAATCGGACATTCAGCAGGGGCAGGAGGAAGAGGTGTCAACTCGGGAGGGAAAAGCAGGAGGGACGATGGTGATGGTTCATGGGTGACTTGGTGGTTGGAATTTTATGGGGATTACACCTGACAGGAGGAATTAAACATGATACAAAAATGAACAAAGACATAAGACATATATATATATATATGTGTAAAAAAAAATCCAATTAAAAAACAGGTGGCTAAGCGCCGCCCACTGGCGTCAACACGTCAACACGTCCCCTCGGCCCCCACCAGGGGCAGCCACCGGGCTTATTTTTAGAGGGGCAAGGCGGCTTGCTCAGTCAGCACCCGCTTCCCGAGACAGATCCCGCAGGCCTCTGGGCGCTGCTCCCCTCCCCCCTCTGCCCGCCCGCCTAGCCTGGCAGCCCTCGGGCACACTGCAAGGCGCCCCCGGAGCCGCAGCCCCACCTTTCATCTCCAGGACCGCGTGGTCTGGGACGTCCTTCCCTTCTTCGTCAGTGCGCTTTATGGTTCGGTCTTTCAGGTCGTCGTCAGTGGGGCAGATGACAATGGCTTTGCGCTGGAAGCCTTCAAATGGCCTCATTTTTCGTCTCTGGGCTGACCCATAAACATTTGTCTGGGAGGGTAGTGGGAGAGGCAAGTGATGATACAGTACAAGTTCGTTCTCCCCCTGTGAACCTTATATACGCCAGGCTCTGAGGAGGACAGAGACTCTTTTTTTTTTTTTTTTTTTAAAGCAGAGAAACTCACGCGCCTCCCTCCTTCAGGTTCAAGAATCTTGAACCCACCCTCAGAACACACACACGCTCAGGAGTGGCTGCTGGAATCCTAGGATAAGGGACTCCCGATGGTCAGCCTTTCTTTTTTTGCTTTTTACTCCTACTTATTCTGGGTAAGTACAACCCACTTATGGTCAAAATTCAGAGAACAAGGTATAAAGTTTAGCATGAAAACCCCTCGTCTGCCTATTGTCACTGATAGCCCGTATTATACTTCTTATGTATACTTCCAGAGATTTCCCGCGACCTCTAACATGCATGGAATTCTACTCTACATTCTCGTCCGTTTTCAGAAATGTTCTTCTAACGTTTCCTGTGCCAATATCAGCAGCTGCACAGTGTGCACAGACTAGTGCCACGATCAGCCAGGTCCCTGACAGTTCTGCAGGTCGTTTTCATCAACACTGGTTTTCTTTAGTTCTTAAAGTCTTCCCTGAAGCATCACACTCACCTACAAACTTCTGACCAGAAAGCCTGATTAAGCCAATAGCTGTGATTTTCCCTCCCTCTGTGCTGGGCAGACACACTGGGGCCAACCTAGCGGTGTGCTCCAGGATGTGGCCAATGGAGAAGAGCCTCATGTGCCCACATCCTCGCTGGGCCAGGCCCACTGGACCCCGGGCCTCTACAGGTTCAGCCTGGGCCCTGAATTATCTGGACTCTGCCAGAAAATATCAACCCGACACCAGGGACACTTTCCAAACTTTAATCTTCGGAGGTGGGACCCATGATCCAAACTCAGACACTCCACAGAACTGGTCTGATGAGCAGCACTGCTTTTAAACAAATTTTTAGTGTCTCTGCCAGGGACCCAGGGGGAAGAACAGTCTACTAAGGGGAAGGCATGAATGGTTAAAAAAAAAAATCTGGGGGGCCTCCCTGGGGGCTCAGGGGTTAGTCTCAGTGCTATCAAGCTGTCACCAGCCAGAGGCACGAGTTCGATCCCCAGCCAAGGAGGTGACCACATGGCGCAGCAGACCCCTTCTGTCTTGCCCGCTGCTCCCCTCAGCAGTGTACTTCTGTTCATCTGCCTGTTCTGCTCCCCACGCTGTCTCTGGTGAAGCCTCTCACCCCCTGCACTCCTGACCTACACTTCAATTCTTGTATGTATATTTATAAAATAACACTCTGAAGACACAGCCTGGCAGGGTGGAATGAAACAGTGCCAAGGCCTGGTGTGGCCATTAACTCACTCCGGTGTCTTCAGAGTTGCTGCCTCTGTGAAGTAGAGAGAAGAACCTCTCTCCAGGGCCAGCTAAGGACTGAGTGGGAAGAGGACCATGAAACACTCGACTGTTCACAAGGAACTCCTCAAATGGGGTTAGAGGACTCCAGGCAGGCTGGTGTGAAGGAGGCTCAAGCACCTTAGGTCTGGTCTGAACTGACCGCCTCACTACACGGCCCTGGAGGGTGACCTTCAGAGAGCGTCAGACAGCTCACCTGTAAATCCACTTAGTTGAATTTATTGAGTCTGAAGCTCTGAAAGGGGAAAGCAGTACAAGTGCCGTATGGTCACAAGTGAAGGACCTTGGCTTGCTCAGCACTGACCTCACAGCCAACAGGTAAGAAATGGGAGCCTCCATAGGTGCAGCATCACTGGGGAGGGACAGGAAGGGTGACACTTATTTAAAAAAATATTTATTCATGCATACAAGAACTGGGGTCTAGGCCAGAGGTGGGGGCTGTGAGGATTCACCAGAGACAGAGTGGGGAGCAGAACAGGCAGATCTACTGAGACACACTGCTGAGGGGAACATCAGGGAGACAGGAGGGGTCTGCTGTGCCACATGGGTCAACTCCCTGGCCGGGAATCAAACTTATGCTGCAGTGGCTGGTGATAGCCTGCCGGAGACTTTAATCCCTGCATCGCCAGGGAGGCCTGAGGTGTGAAGGTGGAGGTGAAGCGTCCCAGACCAGGGAAGTTTAAGCTATAGTGACTTGCCATCAGAAAGGCAGGGACAGGGAGGTGGGGGCTGCTTCGGGGAAGCAGCTCAGGGTTGCAATCCCAGCTGTTCCTTTACTATCTCTGTGACAGCAGTTCAATCACCTAGTTAGTCTGAGCCTCAGACTTCTTCATCCACAAACTACAGATCATCTCCTTTCTCCTCCTCCTAACTTTGGTGAGGATTTGCAAATGTGAAAACATCTGGCATGTGGCAGGAAGGTGCTGGAAAAGGAGTCAACACACATAGGGTCGATCTAAAGCTAGGCAACACTAATGATGCCCTAGGAGAGGTCCCCAGTGGGAAGTACCAAGGAAATTTAAGTTTGAGGAAAAGAAGAGGCACAGGAGAGCCTCTTCTGAGATCCAGTGAAGCAGGGGCGTGGGTCAGCCAGACGCCCTGGGCCCCAGTGCACACCAGTGAAGGAGCTGGTCTTGGGTGCAGTGTTCTTTACACCAGCCAGACGCTGGCCCTGGTGCATGGAGCAAAGACATCGCCCCCGCTCCCCGGGAGAACGCCCAAACCTCAGGAGGGCGGAGTGATGAGGTGTGGCTGCACAAGCCGGGGTCTCAGCCTCCAGCACGGGCCCAAGGAAAGGCCCTGGGTCAGAGCTCTGAAGGGCGCATCAGGTTACAGGAGACAAGTCAAGCCGCTCTCCCACTGCTCTTCTTGAACTCTACTCCCGAAAGCAAAGCAAAGGTGGCATCTGGGTATAGCAGGACAGACCAGGGGTGGGGAGGGGGGGTGGTCCCTCCCATTAATGATGAGGTTTTTCTCCTGGCACTAAAGCCAAAATGTGTAGATACCAGGGTCACTGGGCCCCAGATCATGCAGCAGACAGCCCACTCAGGCTTATTCGCCCCTGAGAAGTCACCCTATTTTGGCTCCTTTGACTCCTGACAGCAGGGTAAACACCCCAGAGGTTTTCTATGGGGCAGACTTGCTCAATGTCTGGATGAGGGGCAGAGAAGCAAGAGAACTACTTCCTATAGCCCCACTAGCCACAGTGGGTGGGGGGCTGCGGGTGGCAGAGACGGGGTCTGTAAATAGCTGGCCGCTCTGCTGAGAAGAGGCGACACTCTGAGGGATAGCTCCTCACACTTTGGAAGTGAGGTTCCAAAGGTTCCGAGAGAAGATGCTCGGCGATCGCTTCAAGACAGCTTAAAACACACCAGCAGAAATGCAAATACTTGACTTTCCTGGAGCAAAGGGAGTTAGCTGCCGGTGGCGTTGCCACAGCAAACACAGTGAGGTCAGAGCCCCGGGCTGGCCCCGGACTGCTGTGGCCACTGGGGGCTGTTGCCCGGAGACAAGCACAACAGCTAGGTCAGCCTCTCCAGATGCGTGGGCCCCCGCCGGCCCCGCCCTGCCAGCACCGGGACGCTGAGCCGGAAGGCTGAGGCTATCTGAGCTCTTGAGCCCGGCACTCGCCAGAGGCTAGGTGGCGGCTTTCTCAAGGGCTAGGCTGCACAGGCGCGCCTGTCCAGGGAGTGAGGGAGGGAAACGGCCGGCTCCTACTGCCCAGGTGCTGCAAGAGCCCCAGGCTCCTGCTCACTTCCCTTGCTCCCCACCTGCAGCTCAACAGGGTCAGGCTGGCAACGACAAGCCGGGCTGGATTCCAGAGGAACAAACTTAAAGCCAGGACAAGTCTGCTCTGGGCGGAGGGAGGTGAAGCCAGTGGAAGGAACCCGGGAGAGGACAGGTCAGAATGTCAGCACTGGAATGAGGCTATGGGGATGCTGAGGGCGGAGAAAGACACAATCCCCGTGCAGTGTCTGCCAACAGAAGCGCTTTCCACTGTGCTTCCCTCTCCCAGAGTGTCTGCTTCAGGCACGGATGTGGCACCTGTCGAAAAGGGTGAGGAACAGGACCATGAGCCGTCAGGATAGACAGCCCCACCTCTGGCGCTGCCTGACCGGGCTCCTGGCTGTCCAGTCCTAAGGGAACTGCTGGCCTGCAGCCCGGCACCCCACCGGGGGCGTGTGTGAGGCCGAGTCTTGGCCTTGTAAGCGTCCAGGAGGGTCACCTCGCTGCCTCGCAGTGGCCCAGCCCAGCTCTGCACCCAGCCTCCAGGCTCCTTGGCAGCCTGGGGACGGGTCAGGCTTTCTCTTGGCAGCAGAGAGGATCCCCCAAAATTATCTGAAACGATGTGGCTTCTACTTCCCTATTCTTCCCCTTCTGCATTTACCAGCCAGGCGATTTAGCCTTATCCCTCCCTGAGTAACTGTCCCCCAACCCCGACCTCAGGCCACTCTTCATGTGGCCTTCCACGCCTCAGTGCAGTCTCTCCATCTGCAGAAAGCACGCCCAAGCCCATCACGGCCCCAACCGTTCTGGAGTGGCCATCTGCATTCAGCAGAGGTCAGTCCCAGCAACAGTTAGCAGCGGGACTTCAGACAGGTTGTTTTCTGTTATGAAGCCTGAGCTTCTCCTCTGTTCCATCTCCTTTCTATCTTTTCTCTCGAGAGATCCAATCACTACACCACCCACAGGACTGGACCTGAAGAGCGCAGCTACTCAGGCCAGCAAGGCAGGTTAGTCAGAGCCCTGACATGTCTGGAGCGTGTATCCTGGATTACACCCCTATTCTGGAGTAGGGACTGGGGTCTCAGCCCGACAAGGCCCTGCCTGCTTCTGTAAGCACATTCTCCTTCCTCTCAAGGATGGGCATTTTGAGGCCAACCAGTATAACAGAAGAGGCAACGTGGGGTGGTCTGGTGGCCTAACAGTCCGGGAGGAAGCAGCAAAGAGAAAAGCCAGCTTGGGGCTGGGACCCAGGGACTGAAGGGCTTTGCCTGTGGTGCTGGTTTCCACTCTGGGGGCTCCAATGAGTCGAGGAGACAGCTATGCATCGTCAACTTGGCCCTCACTGACAAACTGGTAGGATGGCAAAAGCTCAGATCTGGCCAGGGGCCCGCTCTGAATCTTTCAAACACACATACCCATACCCCAACACCCAGGGTTTTCTGAAGCCCCATTTTTGGGATTCAGCCCCAGAGAGGTCAAACCACTGGTCTTAGAGCTCTTCTCAGGACTCAGAAGCCCAGGTCTATGCACCAGTGTGTGGTGAACACCGTCAGGGTTTCAGTCCTTGCCTCTCTGCTGGCCAGACACTGAAGCAACCTGTCTGCCCCCTTCCCACACCTCACCAGGGAGCCAGCGGCCACACCTGCTACAGCCCTGCACTCTGTCGCTGAAGCCAGAAGGAACTGAGAAGGCCAAAATAAACCTGGGAGGTACTCGGCGGGGCTTGAACAGAGGTTAGAACCCTACATCTCCAGGACTGTAACCCTCCTCCGCTGGGTCACCTCCCGAATGGTTTTCACGGCTGAACTGAGCAACTAGCCAAGAGGAAGACGAGCAGCGGATACTTGCGGGGTATGTAAACGACTTCTCACCGCCAACACCCCACAACTCGGCCCTGCCGGGGACTGAGTCCTACTGTACTACCAAAGAGCTCTGACAGAGAGAGAGGAGTAAAGGGAGACAAGCCCCAACTCTCGGCAAGGCCACTTGAGACCAGTGTTTCTACTGGAAAGATCGGCCCCAGCTGAGTCTTCCTTTTGTCGTTCTACTACGCGCTGCTTCCAAGCGGCGACTATAAACACTAGGTCGCCAGGCAGAGGAAGAGCGGCACGGAGCAGGGCGTGTGGGAAGGGGCTCTGGTGCCCTCCCCTCGGGTGCCCCTGGGGCCCCGACCACGTCTCTGAGCACCAAGCACAGCTACGAGCGCCCTCCCGTCAGGACCCCTGAGCTCCCGCGACCCAGTGCCCGAGCAGCAAGTCTGGCCGGCACTCCGCGTCAGGGCCAGAGGGTCAGGTTCACAAATCTGTGCCCCAAAGGTCTGTAAGAGTATACAGATGCAAAGCTGAGGGGAACAGTTTTGCAGAGTCCACATACAGGATGTGTGACTGGAGGAAGTCTTCACAGCAAGTGTCAACAACAGCGTCTCAGAGAGGGTTAGGGAGATTCGCTGTTCTAGAGACAGAAATTCTGTGCTTGGGTAACTTCTGAGAATGTTGGAGAGTTGTGGAGAATCTTCCCACCCGAACTTAAAACTATCTACTTCAGAGCTCTCCCTGGTGGCGCAACAGGTTAAACCGCAGCACCATGAAGCCGCAGCCAGGAGCTGACCCGCAGGGCGCGGCAGCCTTCTCCTGAGCCCCCGCTGCTCCCCTCAACAATGTAGCTTAGTCAGTCGGCCTGTTCTGCTCCCCACTCTGCCTCTGGTGAATCCTCTCACCCCCTGCATCTCTGTCCTGTACCCCAGCTCTTGTATACATAAATAAATCCTGAACAAACAAACCTGTCTTGTTTTAAATAAAAGGACATCCTGTACCTACACACAAATCTTTAATTTTCAGGGTTCCCAGATCATATGATATTTTAAGCCTACTCTGCTTTCTTTTTGACTTATTTTTATTCATTTATGCATATAAGAACCGGGATGTTGCCAGAGATGCAAGGGGTGAGGGGATTCACCAGAGACAGAGCGGGGAGCAGAACAGGCAGATCCACGAAGCACACTGCTGAGGGGAGCAGCAGGCGGGTCAGGAGAGGTCTGCTGCGCCACGTGGGTCAGCTCCCTGGCTGGGGATCGAACTCAGGCCACAGTAGCTGACAGTAGCTTGACAGCGCTGAGACTTTAACTCCTGCCCCATCAGGGAGGCCCCAAGAAGCCTATTCCGAATTGATATGCAGGTAAAGTATTTATGCCTTAGATGTGTGGTCTCAGGAAAATGGGCTCAAGAAGCTTTGATGCACCCACTCTGTAACTCCCAGCAATCTCCAGGTCTTACATATCAGGCCCAGTGTCAGCTAGGTAGATGCCATTATGCCCCCACTATACAGCTGGAGATCCAAAGGATGAAGTCAGCCGGCTGCCAGCAGAGCCAGGGAGCAAAGCCGGGGTTCAAGCTCAGGTCCACCCAGTGCAGAACCCCATGCCTGTGCACTCTGTCAAGCAGCTCTCACCTGGTGATGTGCTTCTGAGCTGTTGCTGAGCCTAAGTGAGGCCGGGGTCACAGGCCCAGCCACAGTGCAGACTCAGCAAGCCAGGCTAGCAGTGTGAGACTGTGCCACCATGTATGGCAGCAACTTCCCCCACACCGCGGTCCAAGAGCAGTGTGGGGGAAAATGCCACATCCAGAAGGAACTCCCACCATCCAGTAGGTCCGCTCTCTCTGCTGAGGGCATGATGGTCAGCAGCTACGTACCTGATCTAGGATGTAGTTGCGTTTCTTGCGGGCAGCAATCTGGATGAGGCGGTTGAGGCACTGGGTGGCTTGCTGGATCAGGACGTCCCAGCGGCCAGCGTAGTTCCGCTGTCGGCGTAGGCCCATCACCTGTGGACAAGAGGTGGTGAGGAGTGGGTGGCCTGGCGGCAGGGCAGTTTGTGGGGTGGGAGGCGGCTAGGAGACCCCACCGGCACCTTACCCGCATCTTGTCCATGATGGCATTGGTCCCCAGGATGTTGTACTTCTTGGAGGGGTTGGAGGCTGCGTGTTTGATGGCCCACGTGGTCTTGCCGGCGGCAGGCAGGCCCACCATCATCAGAATCTGCAAGCACGGCAGGGTGCTGGGCGCAGCAGCAAGGTGGGGCGCAGCAGCCCAGCCCCTCCCTGACTTCCTGGTGGCCACCAGGATGACTGCGACCTCACGGCCACCTCAGGGACATGGAGGCCACAGTACCCAGCACAGTGCCGCCGGGATTCAGAGACAAGGCTTGCCAGCCCTCAGCAGAGGCCAGCGTGGTGTGGGCGTGAGAGCAAGCCCCCACTGCAGCTTTGCTCAGGCAGGAGTATGTGGCCCTCACCAGGGAAAGGCCCGGGGGAGGGGCCGGCCCGAGAGTGGGCATGAGCAGTGGCACACCCTGAGTCTGAGATGTGGGTGACCTGTACACACAAGAACAAACGTCCTAGCTAGTCAGTACATTCAGAAAGTGGCAATCATGAGATACAACCTAATAAATGCCCAACAAAGAGGGAATGGTTAGTTAGGGGGTGCACCCCTGAAAGTGAATTTAAAGAGGTGTTCACGTAGTAGGGGTTAAGCTCACAAAATAATGTTAAAAGGGCAGAATCTCCAATGCTTATACACAACAAGATCGCAATTATAAATCTGTGTATAAGTCAGGCAACAAGCACAGCTAAAATGGGATCAACTCCAAAACTCTTCGTAAAAGTACAATTTGCAAGTGGAGGAATAATGGAAATTCTTAATTTTCTCTATTTCTTAGTTTTCTCCAACAAACAACTATGCATTACAGAGGGAAACTATCAATTTGAGAACAAAGATCACCGACATAGCTAAGCCAAATCATGCATCAAAGGCCAGAAATCTTTTTGGTTCTTAGACAACCATGGTGGAGGGTTGAAGCACACAGCTCACGAGGCGCTCACGAGGAAGTGACTGCTGCCCTGTTCTGCTGGAAGGAAGACCTCACCGAAGATTCTAACCTCCCAACAAGGACTGTGGTAACTTCCTCTTGGAACCTTTCAAGATTTAGGACTCTTACCACATCCCCGCCCTCCCCACTGGCTGAAGACACACCCACTGCCTTCTCCCCGCTCAGAGCAGCTGAGGACGCCGAGGACCCACGAGAGTCCCTTGCCCCAGGGTCACTCACGCAGTCTGTGGTGCTTTCGGCACAGCCAAATGCCGAGTGTCCCTCTTCTGCCTCGGCAGCCACCTGAGTATGGCGAGAACGCCACCCGACTAGGTTCCAGGCCTACGCACCTCACACTCTGCCTTGCTCTTTGGTCCAACGGTGCCCCGGATGCGCTCACTCAGGGGAAGGTGCTGGATGAAGGTGAAGCCTGGAAGGACGGAACAGTAGGGCTCCGCCCTCTGGCCGAAATTGAATTCCACTGCACAATTCTTCACCAGGACATGCGGGTAAAGGGCCTGCCCCGCCAAGGCTTCCTTCTGGATCCGGAAGGCAATGCCCATCCATTTCCCGTTCTTGGTAAAGGAAAGCTCCACATCACTTCCACATTCAAAGTCCTATGGGGAAAAGTCAAAGGAATGTAACTGCCAAAGCTCAGCTTCAAGCTGAACACAAACCAGAGCAGAGGCGGGCGCAGGAATACAGCTGGCACCCTGACGCGATGCTCCCTCCCTGCCCAAGACCCGAGGCCCAAGAGCAGGCGGCTGAGCAGCACATCATTTTGGGGAGTGCCAAGTACTTGGGTCTTGTGCCAGTCTAAGATCAAGGAAAAGGCTATCCTGTCCACCCTGACCCGCAGCAAGGCAGTCTGACGATGACGGGTGGAAAGCAGACATTCAGTGACACCTGTTCCGAGCCACTGCTCTCCTGGTACCCATGTCTGTGACCATCTGGGTTTGGCAGAGCTGACGGTTTAGTGCAGAAATGAAGCCAGGGCATTGGCTCAACTCAAGAGCCCTACACAGGCGCAGTTTCTCTGAAGAGTGGGATCTGTAAGCCACACCCTGAATAATAAAGAGAAACGAGCCAGGACTGGGGTGGGGTATCATTTGTACAGAAAGCTGGTGCTCAGAATGTCAGGTCACACAGGCTGAAGCACCAGGCCTGGGGGTGGGGGACAACAGCCAAGCAGGGGCCACAGACGTTCATTTGTCTACTTACTAGTTCTAACTAAGCAGCTACTTTAGAGGCCAAAGCCCTGTTCGGGAAGGCAGGCTGCTTCAGCCTTACCACTGACTGACTGAGGTGGTCTTCCTTTGTTTTTTTTTTAAGATTTATTTATTCATACAGCCAGAGGTGCAGGGGTGGCGAGAGGCTTCACCAGAGACAGAGTGGGGAGCAAAACAGGCCGAATGAGAAGTACACTGCTGAGGGGAGCAGCGGGCGGCTCAGGAGAGATCTGCCATGTCGTGTGGTCACCTCCGGGGCTGGGGATCGAACTCGCAATGAAACGGCTGCAGCCAGCTTGCAGTGCTGCGTCCTAACCCATTGTGCCACCAGGGAAGGCCAGGTCTTTCCTTTGTAAACTGAGAGACTACTCTGAGAATTGTCCTTCAGAAGCAACAGAAACCCTTTCCCAAGAAACTTTCTTGACCACCCTCCTTAGTGCTCAAGGCTGCAGCTGTGCAGTTCGCTGTGCGTATTCATCTCTAAGCACCCACACAAGTCCGACGCGCTGGAACATGCCGGGCTGAACCCTGCTGCCCTTCAAGCCGGGTCCCTGCCACGCCTTTCCATCTAAGCAGCGTGATCTCAGGGCACCTTCGCCCTGACAGGGATGTGAGCACGGTGGGAATGGGCCTGTAAGGACCCCCACAGGCCACCAGTTTCACTGCAGGAACCAAGCATGCTCTCCACAGGCCAGCAGCCTCAGCCAGCACGCCACCACCACCACAGAGATGCCCGTGCAGAGGCAGCAGCCACACCGCTCCTGCCACAAGCCTGCAGCAGTTTGGAACCTAGAGGGCTGCCCCTCAGGCCTGGCGTCATTCGGAGTGTGCCACTTTTGTAGACTCACTTCACATCTCCTGTGCTGTCCCTGAGGCCCCCAGTCTCAGTCATTATGCTTGACTGAGGGCACACTTTTCTGTCTACCTGGAAGGCGGCTTTGTCCTTTTTGTTTTGTGCATGTGGAGAACTCAAGATCTCACAAAAATGTCCTCTCTCCAGGTCCCTTCAGCTTTGCAATTTTCATACCTCTTCCAACCCCTCACCCTCAATCTTTTCAAAGTTCGGGTATCCTTCAAGCAAAGGAAATGGCATGTGGCATCTTAAAAAGAGAAGTAGACAGACCTGGTTGCAACGTAAATCAAGGCCTAGAGTCCCAATCTGCCACACACCCACAGACCCCAAGTCCAGTTGGGGAAACACACATACTGATGACAGGGTACATAACTGCAACTCTCTGGCGTGCAGTCTTGGTGGTAGCTATCAAAATCTGAAATTATGTCTTTGAAAAAGAAAAAAGATCTTACCCTCCCCCTGAATCAAAAATATATCTCTGACCCAGAAGCTGTGCTTTCAGAGGCACAGCAACTACGGCACTAACTCCGCTGCCATCTTGCCGGGACAACGCTGAGAGGGTTGTGCACAGTGCTTCCCCCGGACTGCTAGGAAGCCCCAGGGGGACCGGGAGAGGCGCCGTCACAAGGACACCCACGTGCAGGGACACGAAAGGGCCTGCAGGACTCTCTGGTGAGTGGGGAAAGGCAAGCCGTCGCTGCAGCACTGCCTGCTTCAGCAAACACTCGGGCCCACCAGCGGAAGACTAGGAAATGCCGCTGGGAAGACGACACCTGCATCATCACTGGGAGCTACTAAAAAGGTGAGAAACCAACAAAGGTCCTCCAAGCTGGACCCAGAGATAAGTAGAGATCATGTAAGAGAGCGAAGAGGCCCGCAGCAGGCATCTAAAGGGATCTCCGAGACACGCCAAGGTGCAGAGTGACACGTGGCGATGCTGTCTTTTGTGGGAAAGATGAAACTTGGCATGTTCCTTCCACTCTTCCGTTCGGAAAGAGCACTCAGTCCCACAGGGCCCCGGAGGGGAGGGAGGCCCGTGCGAAGACTCTGCACTGCTAGCTTTGTATAGTTCTTGATTTCTGGGGGGCAAACCATGTGACTCTATTAGCTCTCCAAAAATGTTTTGAGTTAGCTGTCTGTTATCTGTGTGGACAGAGAAGCCAGGTAAGATTTCCATCAGAAGGAAAAATAGAAGGTTCAGAATAGAACAGAAACAAAAATTCTTAAAGTTTTGTTTAAGAAAACGTTCTATTAAAAAGATGAGGTCGTGAAAGACAAGAGAAGACTGAGAAACTGTTCCAGACCGAAGACATATGACAAGAGAACGCATTACACAATCCTGAATTGGATACTGAACCAGAAACAAAATTGCTCTCAAGAATGTTGTTGGGATGAATGATAAAATTTAAATGTGGACTATGGAGTAGATAACAGCATTAAATCAGCGTTAAATTTGATAACTATACTATGATTAAGGTAATAAGTTTATTCTGGAAAAAAATATAAACATGGTAAAGTACTAAGGAGTACAGATAGGAGCTTTACAACCTACTTTCAAACGGATCATTTAAAACTCACATATAGCAAATATAAATAGCATATATGGTAAAGGAAATGTCACAAACACTAGAATTTGAACAAGACTCAGTGAGCATTCTTAGGGCTTTCCTAAGTTCAAAAGTTGCAAGTTAAAAAAATAGGGGAAAGTGCAAGAGTACACTCGTGAAGAAGGCGGGGGCCAGTCCCTGCCCCCGAAGGGCCTGCGGTGGTGCTGCTGGGGAGCGCTCCGAGCTCTGTGACCTGCGCTGATCAGCTCTGAATGGACCGATGCTGACCCCACCCAAGAGCTGAAGGCTGGCACGGCCATTTACAGAAGACGGACTACAGAGGGCGAGCAGGTCGCGACCAGCAGTCGGCCCGAGCGACAGCACCTTCCAGCACATCCCCGGCACGGTGACGCTGTCTGCTCCAGGGCTGAGGGGCAGCGGCAGCTTGCGCCAGCTACTTGGCTGCTCTGTGCCGCCCTCCTAGAAGGCAGGGCGCTCAAGGAGATCCCTGCCTTTCCATGGGGAGGTGAGGGAAGGGAGAAGAGGAAACGATGCCAATGTGGCACAAAAGCCAGCCCTGCTTTCACGCGCGGGTGGGCTACTTACTCCCTAGCAAAGAAAGTTAAGAAACTTCTGGGTCTGTTTCGAAAATGTCACCCTGTTGTCTAAGAATGAAGGAAGGCCGTGCACACCTGACGTGCCCAACCTTTTCAGGGTGCCTTCTGATAACTTTGCATAGAAGACCAGAGAGGGGTCGAATGGCAGCATTTGCACAAAACGCCAGCAAACACTCCAGGCTGCCAGAGACGAAGCGGTACGGTGAGAGTGGCTGGGCGGGGCAGACGCCGGACAGAGGTACTGTGAAAAAGAAGTCGCAGGTCCAGCGGATGGGACCAGCATCTGACTCTGCCAACTCCCACAGGCTGCCAGCACTCACCGCAAAGCAGCCAATCACATCATTCTCTGCAAACTTGTCTCCGTAGTTCTCAAACCGGCTATTGGTGGACTTCTTCCCAGTGCCTCCATAGCCATAGGAGAAAGGCTCTTCGCCTGATGGAAGAAATAGGCAAAGGCAGGTTAAACCTGCGATGGTCACAACAGCCTTCATGGCTGTCACATTTTAAAGAAAAAAATCATTTTCTTTACTAGTTTTACTAATCAGAAGCTTTTTCTGGGGAAAGGTGAGGAAGAATCCCTTGAAAGGAAGCAGAACTTCTGAGGGCTTGATGCATTTAGGTGTTAAGACTGGTAGTAGGAGTTGAACTGAACTGCTCTGCACAGAAAGGGAGAATTTGGAAAGAAAGGGAGGAGGGAGAGAGAGCAGCGGGGATGGAGGAAGGCCACATGCGGCGAGGCAAGCCTCTCCTCTGACCCTGGCGTTCAGTCACGTCTACCAAGGGCATCTATTCCTGGTGCCAGAGGGTGGCGGAAGGAAGGAAATCAGCAAAGGGGGTGGGTTCTGCTTCTGGAGGCCAGGAGGGCCAACCCCCAGGAAAGGGACTGCCTCTCCTCCAGCTCTACAACTGGGGCTGAGCGACCTGACTGAGCTCCCCAGGGCGCTGCCGACGCCGGGGTCATACAGAGACCCTTGGCCAGGAACCCAAGGAGCATCCTGCCAGAAGAGCAGGAGTCACCACGCACGAATTCCAGGCCCAGTTTTTCTACAAACCAGCTGTGTAATCCTGAACATCTGTTTGACCTTTGCGAGCTTTGGAATCCTCTGTCCACTTTCATTTTAAAACAAAGATAAATGAGATGACACATACACATCTTGAACAGAAGGAGCGAATACGCAGCAAAACGAGAAGTATATGCCGCTCTGACCTAACACCCCTACTTTTAAGCATCAGTGCTCAGTGAACAATCAGGACAACTATACACAAGGGCAGCAGCGCAAATGCTGAACAGCAGAAAGTGCAATCGACTTAAGTGACCTAGAAAACATTCGTAAGTAAGTGACACAACTTTAAGTTGGAAACTAATGGTCAAAAAGTCATACTTATTTACAAAACGTCTATCTTATAGTATGAAGGGAAAAGAAGTCAGACTACATAATAGTATGTGACGTGTGGCCCCGTTTGAGACAGACACAGAACAAAAGAACTGTCCAAAGCAGTAGATGAAAACCCCTTCATGCGTTGTGACCTTGCAGGTTTAAGAGTGGTTTTCACGCCACCCACCCACCCCCACCCAGGAGTGGCCTGAATTTTTACTGGGAGCACATTACAAAAACAATCAGAATGATTATGTTGACCGAGGCAGAAAAGTCTCAGCACTGGTTCCTGAAATCAGTCACTTGGGGTCAGGTCACAGAGGCCTGGGATGTTGTGGAAACTCAATGGCCCACCCTGCCCTCTGCCAGCCAGCTCTGGTTCCACTGCCCTGTTTCCCCTTTACTCTAAGTTTGGCTCTGGAAAAAATTCCAGACAGAACTTTAAGGGGTTTGAGGAACTTACTTTCAGCATGGGTGGACTGCAACAACTGACCCTTTTTACAGGAATAGTTTCCTAAAGAGAACTTTGGGCGCTCTCCTAAGAGGAAGAGTCAATCTTCACAGAAGCAGTAGAAGACCATGGTTCTTCCACTGGAATCTTGTGGATCTGGAAATGGGCGGCGGCAGAGCCCAGTCCTGTATTTGCACCACAGACTATTTCATTTCAAGCCCCAAGCTGGGAGGAGAAGCCCAGGAAGCCCGAGAATTGAGGGATCTGCAATTGCTCCAAAATGTGTGGCGACCTCTCCTTACCTAGCTGGGTGCTGCAGGAGTCCAGGGACCAGCCAATGCGGACAACGTGGGGGTCAGGCTCTGTAGATGGAAGGTGCTTCACAGAGATTTCCTCGTTGATCTGGGGACACAGGACAAGAAGGCTAAGGATTGAGTCTCTGGAGGCTGGGGACGATGAAGCCATAAAGGAGGGTGGCACACGGGGCCTTAAAAAATAACAATGGCTTTTTTTGCTGGGGAAAAGCTATATATAAGCTGTTCTGCAGGGTCTGCTGCAAGGAACGAGTGCACGGTGCAGGGACACAGACAGAACACACTCCCTTGTAGGGCAGATCGGGACTCTTCTGTGTGGTGTAGAAGGGTAAATCGGTATCACCCCTCTGCTGGGCAATTTAGCAGGCACTAGGAAAACAGCACATGCACAGTCCATAACACAACTCAACTTTCAAGTTTATCCTCCAAGTACAGTCTTCATGCAGCTGTATGCACACACAGATTAGTCAGTGTAGCACCATTTCTATTAGGGGAAAGTTTTTATATTGGGAAAAAGCTTTAAAATATCAGTAAGGGTTTGGTTACACCATGGCAAAACCATACCACAGAATACAATGCAGCAGTTAAAAAAGAATGAGGGTGGGCAAATGTGCCGCATGGGGAGACTGCCAAGAGACTGTACTGAATAGTCACTCTATTCTGCCAACTTCTGGACACATACGCTCACAACTCCAAAACTGGGATATCTTACAACTGATGTGTGAGGAACGCTGCAAGCATAATGGCAGCACGTCTCTATGAGCTGCAGTGAACGGGCACTGGCCACCGACGGTGCCTCGGCCAGAAAATGACAGCCAATCCCAGGGCCCACCTCTCACCGGTGCGGTGAACGGTCCCTCCCATGATGGTGCTGTGAGAACAGACGTCTGTGCAGGGTCTGGAACCGCAGCTAGTACATGCAAAGTGCCCTATAAACATCAGCCACCACGAACAAGCTGGGTACAGAAAGGACCCACAGGACACCATGGCACTCTGATCGGGACGGGAGCAGAGGCTGGGAGGAGGTTGGCCTAAGGCTGCTTTTATACCCTGCACTCTTCTTGATGTAAAACACAAGCACGTGCTGTTTTCATAAACAATCTGACGGGGGGTCTGGAGAGACGAAGGCAAAGGATGGTGTGAGTTGGCAGACCCTTTCTTGGCCCTGTTCTCGCTCTGGCCTCCCTTTAATTGTGATGCTCAAGTCTCACTTTTCTTCAAAACTCTTTTTGTCCCAGTTCAACACCTCTAAACTGGTTGTCTGGGTCAATCCCTGGGTCAAATCCCACCAAGAAAAAACCCGCTCGATGAGACAATGACATTGCTTTTCCAATACAGTGACAAGCAATGGTAGAGTTCTCTCAACTCCTGCTCGCTGGCTGCCAAGTCTACACCTAATCAAATCTCTTCCGCAATCACAGCTCTGACGGAGCTGGCTGACGACGCCCATTCCACAGGCTGTGTCTTTATGCTCCTATCTTCGCTGCTGCTCCTACTCACCTTCATCTCAAAGCACACACGGCCCCTTCTGACCCCATAGCTGGCACGGGCTCCCGACCACAGGTACGCAAAGCCCTCAATTGTGAGGGGGTAGCCACTACTCCGATCTCTGGCCACCTTAAAGTGGAGATCACAATTATCTGTGGAGGAAAAAGTCTGAGGTTAGCTGATGTTTTAAAGATCGCAGGAGAAGGATAGGAACAGGCAAAAGGGAGTTCGCTAAGAGTTTCGACTAAGCGCGTGCAAGCCGATGTTTCACAGCAGTCAGGCTGAGAAGCCAGAGGCACTGCCTAACCACGCTCCTTCTAAGCAGGAAGACGATCAACTGCTTCAAACTCGTCTGCACAGGGGTAAGGCAGCCACTCCACAAGGGAAGTGAGGCTTTCCACCCAGCTGAGGTCCAAGGGGGGCTTTTAGCTGGTCCCTACAAACCGCACTTGCTGAGGACAGGCTCCACATCCTCACTGATCCAACAAGAGTTTAGAATTTTAAAAAAGGCTGATCCTCACCACCACACGCTTCAGCACCTCCCCATGCCTGGGAGCCAGAGTCCTGCGGCCCACAGCTGCTTAAGCAGCTGACCTGACTCACACCCACCATGCCCAGGGCCCTGTCCAGGTACAGCACAGTGCATGGCCTGCGTCTGGGACTCACCCAAGTCTTCAAGGAGCCAAACAGGCCTCCAAGAAGATCTTCCCTGAAGGTTCTCTCCTTCCTCTAAAGGCCGAGGACTGGAACCTCCCTGGTGTGCAGCGGGCTAAAGCGCAGCACTGCAAGCCGGCCGCAGCCGCTTCAGTGTGTGCTCACTCCCTGGCTCCGCCCGGGCGTGACAGCCCTCTCCTGACCCGCCTGCTGCTCCCTCAGCAGGATTCGGTGCATCTGTCTGTTCTGCTCCCCAATCTGTCTCTGGTGAATCCTCTAATGCCTGCACCTCTGGCCTGTACCCCAGTTCTGTATACATAAATAAATAAATCTTAAATAAATAAAAAGGCTGAGGATCATGGGCTGCACACTGGCATTTGATCAGATGTTACACTGCACAAACCACTCCCACCCAAACTTTAAAAAGCATTTGGTTTTAGCCTGTGTAGATTTTGTCTGAGATCTCATAAGGGCCCTTTCTGGTGGCGCAAGGGGTTAAGTAAGCCTCAGCACTATGAAGGTATCTGCAGCCACTGCGGCCTGAGTTCGATGCCAGGCCGAGTGACCCCCAGGGCGCAGCAGACCTCTCCTGCCCCCCTCTGCTCCCCTCAGCAGTGGGTTTCAGTCAATCTGTCTGTTCCACTCCCCACTGTCTCTAGTGAACCCTCGCACCCCCAGTTCTTGTATACATAATTAAACCTTAAAAAAATCTCATGCTTGAAAAGGTTGTGCATGAGATGTCTACCTTTCCCAAAGCATGTAGCCACTGCTCTCTAAACAAGCTGACAAAGAAATTCACGAATGGCCTACTGCTAACTTTCTGCTCCACTGAAAAGTGCAGTGTTCTCAGACTGACTTAGGCTTCTGGGCACATTCAGAAATTCAGATCCAGAGGTTCTACCATTTATATGCTGTCTTGGAGGCCTGAGGAGGGACAAGACCTCTATAGCCACTCCCAAGTGTTAGGACGCACAGTCAAGATGAAAACCACTTATCCTGGAGGACTGAGAGCAGAGTGAGCTCGGCTAACGGCTCGGAGGACAAAGTGGCTTTGGTTTCATCAGGAAAGTGAGCAGCTGATGGAAACTGGTCACCAAAGAGCTAAGTTTTCCCAGAAGCGCTCTGGTCCCCTTCCTGGTTAGAGGACAACCTCCTGTGTGTATAGGACAACTCAGTGTTTTCCAAATTCCATTCTCTGATGGGTGTCCATGAAATTCTGAAATATTACAGCACAATTATTTCTCCCTGAAGAGAAGCTCAGAAGTAGAATGACTTGCCCAGGGTCCCACGGCTAGAGCTGGGAGTAGATCTTCTGTCTCCAACCAGCACCCTTGCTCCAGAGCTCTGCCGTTTCTCACATCTGGACTAACACTGGCTCTGGATGGAGCGAGGCAGGGATTCTGCGACCGTCAAGGCCAAGTTTCCCAATACTGACTGGAGGTTGAATCAGAGAGGTGCTCCAAGGACTCACATGTGTCAATGGCAACAAGGGTGTCGTCAAAGTCATCTTCATCCTCTTCGGCAGGAGGCTGAGGAGAGCGGCCCCTGTGTCATAAAGACAGGTAAGCCACACAGTGACGACGGCTGAACACAGAAGGGAAACAGATTCTGCTGGAACTTGCAATACTCTCCAGGCTGTTACCTGGATTTCGATTTTTTCTCACAGTTTAACAAGCTAAACCGGAGCCCAGTGTGCTCACAGTGAGAGCAGCGACAGTTGATGCCTGGGCAGGCACAGGAGACGGCAGCTCCGCTACGGGGCCAGGAGGCAACCGCACGAGCGCAGCTGAACCGACACCTACGAGCTGCCTGCATGCCAGGCTTCTGAAAGGATTTGCAGTGACCCATTTTTTTTTTTCAGTTTCTTTCTCCAAGTGTCCTAAATTATGAACGAGATTTATCTTCCTACCAAAACACTACAAAAGAGTTAAAATAGTCCTGATTTCTAACATACAGACATAAGGGAGAAGGCGTAGTGGTGGCATTTAATGCCGGGACACTGGACAGCGCTAGGCCCACCCTTGGCCGCTGGCAGCAGGACTCCCCGTGCAGAGTGCCCTTGGCCCCATCAATGGGAGGTCGGCACAGAGACTGGTCTGAAGAAGAGCTCACCCCTACAAAGTCCCCTAGGAAGCCCTCCTCTGCTCTCCATCAGCAAGACGCCCCGAGAGCTCTGCTCTCTGAGAGGCAAGTTCCATGTCCCAGCCTGAGAGACCAAGGCCTTGTCTAGAGAAAGTCAAGTGGCTAGATGGGCGCAACCAGGTAGGAAATTAAAGGTGTCAGTTGCTGAGTCCAGATAAATAGAGAAGCGATCATTTTAGTGTCTATGATCGAAAAAGGCTTCACAAGGGAGCTGGAGGAGGGCAAGATAAGGGGTCTGCAGAGAAGGTGGACTTGTCAGGAGTGAGAAAAAGGAAATGACCAGAGTGGAGAGACTGCGCTCCTGTGAACTCCTTACCGCTGACTTGTGGGGAAGGTAGATGTCGCTGCTGAAATCAGCTCTGCCCCAATGCCACAGGGTAGGCCCCTGTGAAAGCACTAACTGCTGACAGGGAAGAGGAGATGCAGGGCTGTTTCAGAGAAGGGTCAGCAAACAGGCCTCTCTTTCAATCAGGAGGTATCAAGCAGGCAGCCATTAAAACATGAGACGCTGGACAGGTCTGCAGAGCAGTGGGATAGGGATTGAATAGACAGGCTGGGCACTCTTATGTGAAAAGCCACGGTGTTCGGCTCTTGGCTTGCGGGAGACAGGAGGGAGGAAGTGAGGAATGGACAAAGGACTGAGCACAGACTAGTCTGGCGGGGAGTGCAGGAGAGCCAGTGGGTACTGAAGGCACGGAGAACTCTGCTTCCCTTCTTACTACACAGGTGCCAGTGGAGCCTGGCTGTCGGCACGGAACCTGCTGCAGGAAGTGTGAGTTGGGTCCACACATACCCACCTCCTATCCTCTCGGTGTTCGAAATAGCCCCGTCCCCGGTTTTCTTCATAAGGCCTCTTGCGACTCTGGAACTGCTGTCTGTCTGGCTTGAGTTGAGATGCTTCAGGTGGGAGGAAGCTGCTGGGTGCTTCTTGCTTCACCTCTGTCTTCACTTCTACTGTGAGACAAAGTCAGATGCCCGATATTCAGAGACTCCTCAGCTACGGCTTTTCTGGTCATAGCTGTGGGCAGGAGCCTGACTACAGAAATAAAAGGCAGAGCACTGGCAGCTTGCTGGGGTCAATGGGAGCCCCCTGAAGAGCCCTCGAAGACCATACTGGAGAGCAGGACTAAGATGAAGCTAGTCTTCCGACTAGTTGGGCATGGTCAGCCCACGGAGTGACAGATATCAGAGAACTTCAGGCTTCATGGGGGCAGGAGGGGGCGCCAAGCTTTAGAAGAGCCTACCCAAAGGTAGAAAGGCTGCTATGCCAAAGGCCCTATGGCAGCTACCTTGGCCCGCATGAGTGGGAGAGAGCCTTAAAGACTCCTAAGATCCCTCTGAAACTGAGATTCCATGATCCTACGTGCTCCAATTTCTACCCCCAAAGAATCCACTTCAGCTCTTAGAAAGCTGCTTCTGGCTGGCTGGAGGGAGTTCGCAGTCAAGTCACCTGAGTGGCGTGGTCCTGCAGCTCACCCCAATGCCTTGAGTCACTCCACCTGAGCCCCACAAGCACGACTGGGGAGGATCCGCCCTGAAGCCAGCCCGCGAGTGTGCTGGCCTCGTTAAGTCACCGCCGGGACAGAACGGGACGGGCAGGTGCTGTGGGCACAGCGAAGCCTCAGTCCCCGGCAGACTCCCGGAATGAGCAGCGGAGGGCGACCCGCCCTTCCCCCGCAGCCCTGTGCCTGCGCCCCGCGTCAGCACCCGCCCGAGCACGCCCTCCTCTTGGTGTTGGTGTGCAGACCGACCGCTGCGAAAGCTCCTGCTTCTCCAGGGCGGAGAGGCTGCCCCTTCCTCCCATGAAGAAAGCCTCCAGTTGCCAGCACAGCTCTGGGCTCACAGGAAGTCCTGACACACGTCTGATGACAGCACAGAAAATACTCTCCATGGGACAAATGATCCCCAAGGTCTCAGAGCCTGACACAAATCTGCAGTTTAACCTACATTCACATTCGTTAAAGGCCTGAGCCACCCACAAGAAACGCCTGGGGACTTGGTGGATGAACCAGAATGGAATTAGAATCAACCGGCTTCTCTAAGCAAAGACACTGGTCGCAGCACCGTGAAAGGAGCACAGGACCGGAGTCAGCCGGCAGGGAGACTGCTTTCTACACAGGACACACGTGGTGGAACCACGGGCAGCGGCCCAGTTCTAACACCAGTTCTGCCATCAGAACTGATCTGCAAAATGGGGCCAAGGGGCCCAGATTATATGTTTCCCACACTGGCATTATGGGGAACTATATTCTGCAAAGATGTATTAACGTGTTTGGGAAACACCCTGGGTTTATGTAATGCGACACTGAGTTTTTCAATTCGGGACTTCAGAATCTTCACGCTCTCACAAGCACAATGACTCTCAGAGACGGGGCAGCACGTGCCATGTTTTCCAGATGCATTTGGCCACAGAATCCCTTTGACAAAGCCCTAGTAACAACTCCAGATTCTTCAGGGCATGGGAAATACCAGACTAGATTTAGAAGGGCCTTTCCGGGCTTCCACATTCTAAGATTCTAAATAAGACTCAAGTATTGCCTTCCAGATCTAAACCCCCCAGGGTGTCAACACTAACAGTGGCAAACGCCCTTCTCCCACACTGCGGAATGGGATTAAGTTCTTGCCTTCAAAACAAACCAAAAAAACCTTGCCAGGGTGACAGAGATCAGGTGTCTTGCCCGAGAGGAAGATAAAGATGCAATGTCTCCCCGGAAAGGCAAGCTCTGGGCTGAGGGGCAGGGTCTCAATCTTTTCCTCTAGAGATGTACCACATGCGCTTTCCTACCTGGGCGATAGGCCTGCTGCTGCTCCATTTCCAGAGGTCTCCTCTCGTAGCCCGATTCGTTCTCTTGCTTGATGACCTGGGTCTCATAGAACTGGTTCTGCCTGGGAATACTGTCCATGACATCTTAAAGCAAAAGACAGCCAGTTAGAAGGGTGCTTCTAAGGACCCGAGGTAGCTTTAATATGCTGCACCTCATGCCATTGGGGACACTGAGACTGTCAGAAGTTAACAGGTGTGGCAGCAGATTTAGCTGAAAACCTACCTGGGCACCAACTGCCTGAGAAGATGCCCCCTGGCCCCCCACAGGTTAGAGACCTTGACTGAGCTCTACAGACTGCCAGAACACAAAAGCAGGGGAAGCGGCACTACTCTGGCTGAAGTGAGGTGACTGGAGGGTCAGAAAAGGGTTCCAGGCCTGACCTCCCCCCTGAATTCCTGCTCCAGGACAGGGGCAACTCTGCAGACCCCTGCCCATGTCACTGAGCGGTTTATACCCGACATTGTATAAAGCCTGACGAACTGCCTTTGGGGTTTAAACTTAACTGTTTAAGGGCCTCCCTAGTGACCGAGGGGTTAAGGCTCAGAGCAATCACTGCTGCAGCCTGGGTTCGATCCCGGCCAGGGAGCTGACCCACAGGGCGCAGCAGACCCACTGTCTCACCCGCTGCTTCCCTTAACAGTGTCGTTCAGTGAAACTACTGGTTCTACTCCCCATCCTCTCTGGTGAATCCTCTTACCCTTTACACCCCTGCTACACACACACACACACACACACACACACACACACACACACACACACACACACACACACACACACACACA
>NW_004567142.1:855162-869911 GCF_000260355.1 Condylura cristata | reverse complement strand
CAGGGATGAGTCCTAAAGTATTTGGAGCTGAGGTGAAAAGGGTTTGGGGAAGGCATCTTGCGGGCTGAAGAGGAGCTAGGCTGAGGGGTGCTAAGAATTAACAGTATTAATTACCCAGAGCACATACTACGTGTCTACACTAGGATCCAACTGAGATTAAGCTCCTACTGAGGCCTTCCGTCTAGCAAGGCACACCCACTAAACACTTAACATAAAAGGCTAATTATGATTCCATAGAGGGCTACCAAACTAAGACTGGGACCCAAAAAGTATGGGAAAATGCAGGAATCAAGAGATACAGAGACAATAACTCAATAACGAGGTTGGAGAAGATATTCCTGGGGTTGTGATAACACACAGAGAACCTCACGGGGGGACTAAAACCCGAGCACCAAACCCAGAAACCCCTCGAGGAAGACCCTGCATGTAACTCGAGAAGCTGGAGCCTTAGGGTGCAGAGCAAGCAGGCAGTCCTCAGGGCAAGCTGCACTAGGGGCCCCCAGGGCCCCACTAGCGCTGTGCCAGGACCTGCGAGGCAGAACCCCGGGGAAGGAGAGCCTCTGCTGCCACTTGCTACCCCTCTGGATCCCTTCTCCGAGGACAAATACATCTGGGCACAAACCAGGTGCAGCCCCAAGGGAAAGCTTCAGGTCAGGCGGTTTGAAGCAGCTCTCAGATCTGTTTACCAGGGTTGATGGAAGGGCTGGAGGGGCACGAAGGAGGCGCAAAGGACCTTGCTGTGGGGGAGGGGAGAGATGAAGAACTCCAGTAGCTTCTTAATTGGAACACAGGGGCCTCTAAAACCTTTGTTTTTCCAGGCTCCCAGCACATTGCTAGCTCGCCACAACACCTCTTCCTGAGACTCCTGTGCCCAGCGGAGCTATGATTCTGGGGTCCAGCTCCACTCTCCTATTCACAAGCCGAATCAGTGCTAAGTCTCTTACTCGAAGTCTCTTACACATGTGACCTCACTCATCACAGTCCTGGGGGGGCACTAATATTATCCCTATTTCACACACAAGGAACAAGACTCACAGAGGTGAAGTGACTTGCCCAAATCGTGAAGCCAGATCTGAAACAAAGATTGGGCTGGAACCTGAGGGGAAGCACTGAACTGACTCCCCCACAGAGACACCTCTGGTCACTGCCCCACCTTCGCAGCCAGGGTCCCTCCTGCCCTGGACAGCACCCTGGGCCAGGTCTCTGCAACCGGAAAGCCTCTTCACAGCCCCTGGGTTCTGGGCGATCCCTCTTCTGCCCTCTACCCCAAATCTCTCCTCAGGCTGCCTCCCTCCAGGAGACCCCATCTCTCAAGAGCAAGGAAATACTCAATGCCAACCCCAAACCATCTTTTCCCAGGCTGCCTTTCTCTCCTAATTCCCCTAACCCCACGGGTATTTTCAGAAAACTACCAAGAACCCTGGACACCAGAGTCCTTTGTGTCCCCATTCCTCAGTCCTGCTGGTGTTCTAACTCCAGAGTCTCTCCCTCCCATGCCAGGGTCTCCTCTCCTCAGTCACAGACCTACCTGAACCCTCTCAGTCCAGAGATAACACCTTGCTGCTGGTGTGGAGGTTGCCTGCTCCCCCTGAGCCTCCCCCAATCCCTGAGCACGTTAGCAGCCGTTCCCTGGGCAAAGAGCCTCTCAGTCCCAGAAACAGTGCCCCTCTCCAGTCAACAGGCTCTGGGGCCCACTCAACAGGCTTTTTTTCTCCTTCCCCCATGTTTGCTAGACTGGCCACGCACTGCTGTACTGCACACAGGGTCCCTGTAGCCCATGTTCCTTCAAACTCTGCCAACTTGTTATCTACCCCATCCCACCCCTAGCAAGCCCCCCTCCGGGCCAAGCCACCTGGAGCACTGCCAACCCGAAACAGCAAAAGTCACTGAGTTACTGTCGTCAGGCCCTTCCTGGTCCTAGACCTCCAGGTCCCTAGTCCAGCGAAGCATCTTCCTTCCCTCCCCTCCACCCCAGTCTCAGGACCCCAATGGGTCCCCCACCTCCACCTCAAAGTCAGCCAGAAGGTCCCCAGAGTTCCCAGCATCAAACACGCTACTTGTCCCTATTTGGAGGATGGCTTCCAGCCCTGGCTCTGAACCCCCCTTACCATGCTCAGAGGCTGACCCCCGGGATTCCAATCCCGCAGTGGCTGCTCCATCCATGCGCCCACCGGGGCGCCCAGAGCACCGAGATCAGACCCGCCCCAGCCAGGCACCAACACCTCCATCTCTCCCAACCCAGCACCAAAGACGAGGCCCCCCAGGACCCCCACCGGAAACTCCAAGATGCTCCATTCTCAAAATCCTGATGCCTGGGAGCCTCCCCCAGCGCAGACCACAGGCTCCCACGCCGCCCCCAGGCCCGCCGGGCCCAGACCCGCGACCACCAGGTCCAGCCCCTCCTCGCCACCGCACAGGCAGCCTCCAGCTTGTCCTTCCGACTCGAACAGCTGCAGAAACCACGGTTTCCGGTCTGCGAGCCTCAGGTTCCCGAGTCCTCTCCACTCCCCGTACCCGCCTCACCTCTGAAACCCAAATCCTGTTCCCATTATCTCCCCGGCACCCACGGCCGGTCCGCCAGTGTGCCCAGATCCTTGGCAGCGGCGGGATCCCCCAACCCTCAGACTGTCTCCCCGACCTCCGGCGACGGACTCTCGCGCCCCTCAGTCCTTCCTCCGCCCCGACTCTGGGCTCCCGGCCCCCGCCCCGCGCACTCTCACAATGTCCATCCGGCCCCGAGTAGCCGCCTGGCTCCGGGTGCGGCTGCAGCCCGGGGGGCGGTGGCTGCGCGGTCGCCTCCAGCTCGGGGCCCCCCTCAGTCTCGACCTCCTCGTTGTCGTGCCCGGGCCGCCCCGGTTCGTCGTCGGCCTCGAGCTCCCGCTCGTCGTCGGGCTCCTCGGCCTCCAACGCCGCCTGCAGCCGCTCAGCAAGCTCGGCCTTGAGGCCGCGAGTGTCCAGGCCGCGGCGCTGCAGCTCCTCGCGAAGTTCGTTCACCTTCAGACGGCGCACATCCATGGCCCGGGCCCCCGGGGCGGCCCCCGAGCCCGGCCCGGCCTCCCAGGGCTCTGTCCCCCTTAAACCTTTCCTGTCAGGAGCCGAGGGGGGAAAGGGGGGGGCCCCCCACTCCAATGGCGGCGGCGGCTCAAAATGGCCGCCGCCGCCGCCTCCCCCTTCTCTGTGGCCCCGTGCGATGCAACACGGCAGTCAATTGGCCATCGCTTGGGGGCAACGGGCGCGGGCCCGAAGATTCGGCCAATTAGAGCGAGGCTTTCAAAAGAACGGCAGTGAAAGGGCTCTGAAGCTGCCGAGGAGGAAGCGTTGGCCTACGTCGCTGCCGCGGCCGGAACGGAGGGCGGGAAAAATTGGGAGGCGGAGCTAGCGCTGATTGGGTAGTGCCCGCGCGCCCGCTCCTGTAGGATCAAATGAGAAAAGGGGAGTAAGAATTTGGGCCAGTGAGACATGAGATCTCAGAATAAGCTCCGCCCCCACACGCGGCTTTTCCTGCGCAGTCCTTACATCAAACGAGTGTCTCTGTAATATATATCCTGATTGGTCTAGATCTCCCGCCCCTAGAGAAGCCCAAGCGGCAAAACCACTAGACCCAATCAGACGGAGGGTCGGCAGAAACCCCTCCTTTCACTTTTGCCTTTAAGATACCGGAAAGAGATGTATTGCCCGAGGGCCCGCCCCTTGCCGTTAGGGCGGTTTCAAAACAATCTATCCACCAATCGCAGTTATCGTTTTATCTCACCAACCCGAGTAGGGTGGGAGGCTGTCGGAAAACCTAACCAGATTGGCCGTTCTTCAGCGGACCGCCTCGCAAATCTCGCTGTCGAGAGAGGGGCACGAGATGGACACTAAGTAGACCAGTCACCCCTAATCTGGGAGCAGCTCAGTTGCTTTTATGAACGCTTCAGAAGGTTTGAAATGCAGAGACTGCATTAACAACGGGAGAAGAGCTGCTGAGCACATCGCGCCTCCTCCCCTTTGAGGGGACTGCTCGCGGGGCGCCCCTTTTCACGACCGTAGCTGCGCCCCGGGCTTTCTCTATGGTTGGTACCCAGCATGGAGGGGGCACTGCACGCGATCACAGCCTCCCCCTCGGGAAGACCTCCAGAGTTCGCGAGTCTGTACTCGAGAGCCTCTAAACCGCTGTTCGGTAAACCTGGCTGTCTGGCGAATGCACCGATGAGCTCAGGGTCGTGGTTAAGCTAAACACTACAACGCCCCAGATCGCAGGGCGCCTGACGCTGCACCACCTGTCGCCTCAACCCAAGACACAAAACTCCAGGGAGTCAGGCAATCGAGATAGACAATGCAAAGGCCCGCTGCCCGGGAGCTGGACCTTCGGTTCACAAGTCACTCGCAATCTCTGCTTAGACAAAGGCACACAAACGCCACAAGCAGATGCCCCAAGTCGCGTCAGACGCGTCGATTCAGGGGCTAATGCACCGGAGAGCAAAGTCTGCTCAGGCGAGCGGCATCACATGCTTATGACAACAGGACAGTTAGACGACAAGCTCAGGACAGTTAGACGACAAGCTCACACGACAGCACCTAGACACACAGCACCCACTCAGAAGCAGGAAAGACACTCACGTGGGCCCAGAGGTTCCAGTCCAGACACCCCTCCCCTCCCCTCGCCCACGTCCGACTTCCTCTCTCCTCCCAGCTTCCCACAAAGATGAGTTCTTAAAAAAAAAAAAAGTTTGTGGCCCGGATTGAACTGCTCCAGCTTCTCAGGAATCGCCACCGGGGGGCGTCCGGGCGCTGCCTAGGTTCCTCCACCGGCGGCCCGGCACACCCAGGGACTTGTGCCCGCGATGCTGTGCTCACACCGCGGGCCTGCGTGGGCAGGCGTCCCCTTGAGGGCTGGTGATGCTCTCGGAGGTGTCTGGAGCTTGTGTGTCTATGTGAGTCGGCCCGTTGGCTCTCTGGGTATCTATTGTGTTCTGTCTCCGAGTATTGGTGACACCTCTCTCCCTCCTTTTCTGTATTTGTGTTGCTGTAGTTTCTTCCTGTTTCTGGTGTCTGCGTGTACATGTTTGTATCTCCGTAACTCTGTGTCTGTGAATGTCACTGCCTCTGTATTCATGACAGGTATGCCAGGGTGTGTCCTTTAACTCCTGTGTCTGTTACTTTGGGGAAAGGGTGTCAACTTCTAGACCCCATTAAGCCTTTTTCTGCTGATGTTATCGGGGAAAGCTGAGTGGAGACAAGAGAAGAGAGAAGCATGGCTATAAAGTTTTATGTGATCTGAGCCCCTCTGGAGACACCAGAGTCCACATTCTGTACAGGGGGTGAGAGGGACTGGCTCAGGGGGGCAACATGCCCCCAAAGAAGAGAGATCATCCCCTGGGGGAAAGGAGGGATCCCTAATTCATTGCACAGGCTAGAGAGGGGCACACAGCCACATGAGAGGAGGAAGCGGAGGTGGATAAGAAGGGAGGGACACACAAATTGCTATAAGGTTAGAACCTTGGAATTGTACCTTAGGCTTCTAGACCAGTGGACCTTGAGAATCTTCTATTAGAATCTTAGAATTACAGTGTCTAGAATCTTATGACTCAGGAATGTGTGTATCTGGGCCCTTGATTAAAGTTCTAGAAAGGCAGAATGCAGCCCAGACCTAAAATTGTCCAAGAAGTGATTAGAACTTTGATATCTAGTTAGTCATAACTGTTGAGTCTTATGACTTATACACTGCGGATCCAGAATCTCAGACCAAACAAATCTAGAGTGCTTTGGAACATAGACTAGAACAACATTAGAATCTTAGCACTTAATCTAGAATCTTGGGGCATGGAATCTGGACACTTAGAAACGCCAGTTTCTTAGACTGTCTAGAATATCACATTTTAGAACATTTGATCTTAGAACCTCCAGCTTAGACTTCTAGAATTTTTGAATTTCAGATTCTAAAACCTTTAAATTTTAGGATCTAAGATCCCATAACAAGAGTTTTGAGGATCATAAAGACTTAGAACCTATAGCTGACCATCATTAGGGGCTTAGAACTTGAGAATATAAAACCTTGAAGGTATAGTTTTACATCTAGAATGCTTAAACTACAAGAATCTTTGAACATCAACTTTTAGAGCATTAGGTAGGTCTTACTATGATTTTAGAATTGTGGAATCTTATACCCTAAGGACTCAATGCCCTAGAAAAGTAAGTTCTAGGATAATAGAACTTAGATCCTAGGACTAGAATCTTAATGCTTTAGGACCTAAAACCTTAGGAGCTTTTCAATTTTAGAACCTCTGAAAATCTAGCATAGCATCTCAGAGCCTTTCCACATCTAGAACCTTAGCACTTTAGAATCAGAGACTCTGGAATTTTGGCTGCTTAGAACCCAAAACTCATGACATCTTTGAACTGGACCCTTTAAACTTCAGACTCTAGAATCTTGGAATGAGGGCCCTTAGTGGTTGCCAACTAACCCGTTCCACCACACTTCTGGAATGGGGACGTGGAGGTGTGGAAAAGGGAAAGGATCTGTCCTGGATGGACGTGAAATAGGCAGGAAAGGGAGGCTTGCATGAAGGTAAGGCCAGGAGAAAGTTGGGGGGAAGACTGTCCCCCAGTGGCAGTGCCTAGCTTGGGTCCTGAGAGAGAGTCCCAGGTAGAGGGTTGCTCAGGCTCCATCCTCTTGCCCTGGGGGTGCAGGGGAGCCCCTGTCAGCAGGCAGGGTGGGGCCAGGGGCTGTAGAAGGGCAGAGGACATAGCGTCCGGCAGGATGGACCTCAGCCGAGGTGAAGCAGCTGCAGGAATCCTTGGGGTCAGGCTGGGTTGGGGGGTCAGCTCCTCCAGAAGCTCCAAGTGGTTCAGAATGACCCCCACCCTCATCCATGTTGACATAGAGGATTTCATCCGGCTCCTGGGCGGGGGGCAGAACCTTCAGTGTCTTCTCCAGGTCTTCCCGGAGCTCTGCAAAACTCGGTCGGTCCCGGGGGTTTAGCTCCCAGCAGCGGAACATCAGGGCATACCTAGGGCAGCAAAGTGAGGGGCAGGACTCTGAGCAGGGGCTCCAAAGGGGGGGCGGTCTGGGAGTTTGGGGCATGTCAGGACGTTGGAGGATTAGGGGGCATCTATGGGGACTTGAGAAGTCTCGAGTTTTGGAGGCATCCTCAGGAGCTGGAAAGGGCCTGGGAAAACCTCTCTGGGGGGGGAGTGGTGTTCTAGCGTGGGTCTGTCAGAGCAGAGCCTCCCAGAGCATCAGAGCCTGACTCTGCCACTTGCAAGTCGTGTTGGTTTAAAATATGTGTGCAGGCCCTCGCTGCCCAGTGGGTTGAAGTGTAGTGCTGTGAAGCTAGTGGCAGCCACTGCAGCAAGAGTTCGATCCCCAGCCAGGGAGCTGACCCACACGGCACAGCAGACCTCTCCTGACCCGCCCGCTGCTCCCCTCAGCAGTGGACTTCGTCGATCTGCCTGTTCTGCTCCCCACTCTGTCTCTGGTGAAGCCTCTCACTACCCCTGCACCTCTGGCCTGTACCCCAGTTCTGTATCTATAAATAATAAATCTTAAAAAAATATGTGTGTAGATTCATAGATGTTTCCTCCCTTTTAAAGATGGAGCCTCCTCCCCCCATTTAATATGGGGGGGGACCTTTTCAACTGGATTCTGACTCAGCAGCAGTGACAGTTTTCAGTGACTTCTGACACTAGGTCATAAAAAGCATTGTGATTCTCTCATGCTTTCTCTTGAACGGCTCCTCTGGGTGAGGCCAGCCGCCATGTTGTAAGAAGTTCAAGCAGCACCATAGAGAGGTTCCCATGGCCTCCGGCCCACCATGGCCGTGAGAATGAGCCCCCTTGAAAGTGGTATTCCATTTTCAACCTTCAAGTGACTGCAGCCCACCACCCTCCCCCCCTTCCCCCCACACCACCACCCTGACAGTAACCGTGGTAGAAATCCCAACCCAGAATCACCCTGCTATGCTGTTCTTAGACTCCTCATCTACAGAAACACTACAGGTCATTCTAAGCTTCTGGGTTCGTGGATATAGCTCCACAGCCTTTAAAAATGACTAATCCTGTCAGTGGGCGTCAGTTTCCTCATGGGCAAAATGGGAAGAATAATGATACCTACGTTCTGTGGCTTTGGTCAGGACATGCAAAGTACCTACAACAGTGCCTTCTAGTAGTGCTACTGACACATTAACTGTTACGTACCCAAAGAGAACCCCGGGGAATTTGAAGGCCCAATAGTCTGACCTACGCAACATCTTCTCTTGGCTCCCAAAGGCTGCAGAAAAGCTCTGCAATACTCCAAGGGCGCTGTGAGCTGAGGCTGTCCTACGAGGCCTGAGCACACCCAAGACTGGAGACGCTCAATATAGCTCACAGGTTACTTGCAGAGCGCCCAAGGGAGATGTGGATGCTCGGGTGTGTGGACAGAATTCAAGTTCTTTGGAAGAAGGTCTCTCAGAGGCAGGCTCCCCAGGGAACGTGCGCCGGTCTTCAATGCCCTCGGCTGCCCGGCCAAGGGGCTGAGCCGGCAGAGGAGGGGACGGTGCTGTTTGAACCCTCGCACCCCGGTAGCTAGGAGGGGCCTGCAGAGCATTCTGAGAGGGCGGCAGGTTACGCAACAGTCTGAGG
This sequence comes from Condylura cristata, assembly GCF_000260355.1. NCBI lineage: Eukaryota > Metazoa > Chordata > Mammalia > Eulipotyphla > Talpidae > Condylura > Condylura cristata. Next base: position 861,310 of record NW_004567142.1, on the reverse strand, counting down.
GACCCATGCAGGTTTTAGAGGGCTCTGGATATGTTGGGACCATGTGGGGTGCTCAGGGTTTTGCAGTGGCTTCTGGGGTTGAAGTGGAATGGGGGCGGGGAGTTCTATGGGTGCTCACAGTCCATCCAGACAGTCCACAGGCTGCTTCAGGCGGTTTCCCTGGCGCAGGTAGTCATAAATCTCGCTGTTCTCCACTCCCGGGTACGGCGTTTGGCCCCGTGTGGCAATCTCCCACATCGTCACCCCAAAAGACCACTGTGGTGGCAGGGGAAAGACCATTAGAGCTTCTCTTCTGCACGAAGACACTTCCCAACACACGAGGTCACGTCAACACACCTACATGCACGCAATAGAAAACTATCTTTCTGAGCACACCCCAGTGTGTCCCGGAAACCCTCAGTTACCTGCTCACACTTGCACACACCTACGCACTCCACAGAGGCCTCATGTGTCAGCCGCCATCGCCTCTCCTAACTCCAACTGTCGCATGTGCCTCGTGGGCAGGTAACTATCCCCAACACCCCAACATGTCCATGGCTCACAGACACTCACTGCACCCCCAGACAGGCCTCAGCTGCGTGGCCCTGCGGGCCCCGTGTGAGATGATCAGGCCAGGCCACGTGGGCCCACTGTCCCCCACGCCTGTCGGGGGTGCGCCTACCACATCACTCTTGCTGGTGTAGACACGGTCCGCCAGGCTCTCAATGGCAATCCACTTGACCGGCATCTTGGCGATGCGCCCCTGGCGATAGTAGTCCCCATTGTAGATCTTCTTGGAAAGCCCAAAGTCCGCCACACACACGGACATGTTCTCATTCAGCCTGCCAGGGTTGGGGGAGGGACAGGGTTGGCAGGAAGGCGGGGCTCACTCTCCCACCTGTCTCGACCTCTTGCTCCGGGTGCCCTGCTTGCGGGGTGGGGCACTGCCTCCCCTCCCGCCACAGGCTTCAGAGGAACTGCTTCTTTCCTTCTTTTTAAAGATTTGTTTATTTCTGCATACAGAACTGGGGTACAGGCCAGAGGTGCAGGGGGTGTGTGTGTGTGTGTGAGAGGGTTCATCAGAGACAGAGTGGGGAGCAGAACAGGCAGACTGACGAAGCACAATGCTGAGGGGAGCAGCAGGCGGGGGGGTCAGGAGAGGTCAGCCGTGCCATGTGGCTCACCTCCGGGGCAGGGATAGAACTGGCATAGAAGCGGCTGCGGCCAGCCTGCAGTGCTGCATCCCAACCCATTGCACCACCAGGGAGGGCCCAGAACTGCTTATTTCTTACGCCCTCCATGAAATGAGAAGGGGAAGAAGGCTGATGAGGGCCTCCTAGTTCTGGCTTTTCACCAGGTTCTTCCTTAGCTCCTGGGGTTTGATTTTTTTTTTTAATTATGTACATACACATTTACACACACAAAGATATTTATATATATCTAAAGAAACGTGCACAAATCTTAAGTGAACAGCTTACTGGATTTTCACAAACATATCTAAGTAAACAGCATCCAGATTAAGCAGCGGAACATTGAGAGGCATCTGTGTGAGGAATACTATACAGAAAAGAAAAAGAAAGAACTCTTGATACCACAGTGACATGGGTTAATGCCTTAAATATCATGCTGAGTTCAAGAAGCCAACACAGAGGAGTATAGACAACATGGTTACATCCGTATGATGTCTATGAACTGGTGACCGATATGATGGTGACAGAAGTCAAGAACAGTTATACTCCCCTGGGGGCAGTGACTGGGAAGGGGATGAGGGAGCCCGGACAGAACCTACTTTATTTTCAGCCATGTAAACATTCATGGAGCCTTATACGTCAGGTGCATGTATTTCAGTGTACGTAAAATAGATATCGATTTGTTTTAAGTATGAGAAAGAAATAGATTACAGGGCCTCCCTGATGGCCTGAGGGTTAAGTCTCAGCACTATCATCTCTATGACCTGAGTTCGATCCCCGGCCAGGGAGCTGACCCACATGGCGCAGCAGACCTCTCCTGTCTCCCCACTGCTCCCCTCAGCAGTGTTCTGCTCCCCACTGTGTCTCTGAGTCCTCTTAACCCCCACACCTCTGGCCTGTACCCAGGTCTGTATGCATAAATCAATAAATATTAAAAAAAAATTCAGCACAAAGGGGAACAGAGATGAAGCTCCGAGGCCACCCTCATCGGTCCCTTCCTCCTGCCTCGCTCAGGCTGTGCTCCCAGAGCCACCCTGTCGCTCCTCTCTCCACATCCAAGCACTTCTTCAGGAGCTCCATGCAAGGCCCCCTCTTCCAGGAAGCCTTCCCTAACTCCCCGCTGACCCCTCTAGCCTCTGAGTCTTGACAGAGCCAGGGTGAGTGTGCCGCCCCGTGCCACTGGGAGGAAGAGCTCCGGAAGAAGCTGGTTCCGGAAAAGGACACTCACATGCAGTTCCTGGCCGCCAGGTCCCGGTGTATGAACCTCTTGGTACTCAGATACTCCATGCCACTGGCAATGTCCGCCATGAACTTCACCAGCATCTGCGTGGGCAGGAACTGGAGGCGGGGGTGGGGGGGTGGGGGAGAGTGGAGGTGAGCAGGGTCTCCTTGCTCCATCTGTCCTCCCTTCCTCCCTTCCTGCCTCCTGTCCTGTGTGCCTGCTCTCCCTTGCACTGGTTCCCCTTGGCTCTGAGAATTAAATCCAACCTCTTTTGGCCCTCCCTGGTGGCGCGGGGGCAAAGCACAGCACTAAGAAGCTCTCCGCAGCCACTGCAGCAGCACGAGTTCGATCCCTGGCCCCGGAGGTGGCCCACATGGCGCAGCAGACCCTCCTGACCTGCCACTGCTCCCCTCTGCAGTGGATTTCGGCCAATCTGCCTGTTCTGCTCCCCACTCTGTCGCTGGTAGGTCCTCTCACCACCCCCACATCTCTGGCCTACATCCCAGATCTTGTGTGTATAAATAAATACAAATAAATCTTAAAAAAGTAACGCCGACCTCTTTCTAGAAGGCCCCTGCTCTACTGCTCCTTCCTGACAATTCCCCCAGCCATGTGCCCCTTTCTGCTCCTCACACAAGCCACACCTGTCCCCACCTCAGAGCCTCTGCCCGTGCCGCGCCCTCTGGATGGTGTCCGGCTAGATGTCCCCTCTTTCCCCCAAGGGGCTGCTCCTTCCAGGTCACCTCCTAGCGGCCTGTCCACCCAGTCAGATCGCCTGGCTCCCTGTCACCCAGCCGCCTCCAGCTCCCGCCTTGCACTTCAGGGACCTGGCTCTTCTGTTCACTGATGTGCGGGTGGCCTGGTCCTCCCGCTGGCAGACAGCTCCGGGGCGCAAGCTCTGCGCCCCATGGCGTCCCAGGTACCTGACTGGTGCTCAGTGAAAGCTGTGGACTGACGGCTACAGGCCCCTCACCACTGGCTGGTCCCCAAGCCGGGAATAGAGGAGGAAGCTGTGCAGGTCTCCGTGCTTCATGAAAGGCAGGATGACCACCGGCGCGGGGAAGCCCTCTCGGTCCGAACCCTGGAAACACACGCCTGGCCCCCAGGCTCCTGTCACTCCACGGGGCTCAGGGGGCAGCCACCCCCTCGCCAGCTCGCCAGCTCGGTGTCCCCCTCCCGGTAAAAGCTGGCTTCCACCCTGTTGGGGGCGGGGAGTCGGGGTGGCAAAGAACCAAGCTTCAGAGAAGCCACTCCAGCCGTTCCCAGGGATGTTTCCAGAGCCCTCCTGGGGACCTCAGCTATTTCTGGGAAAGGTCAGAGGTCACATTCCAAACTGAGGGAGAGACGGAAGGGGGAGTTTGTGACTTTGATGCAGAAGGGACTGGAGGCTCCATCCTAACAGGGGTCTCTCTGGGGAGGCTCCCCAGCCCCTAATCTGCCCCTCCCTCACCGATGAGCCGCATGACATTGGGGTGGTCGAATTCCTTCATGCAGACAGCTTCACTCAGGAAATCCTCCAGCTCTGACCTCGTGCAGATGGCAACTGGGGACAGGAAAGTATGGGAGCAGGCTGAAGGGAGAGTTCCTCTGTTTCCTGCTCCTCCCCTCCGCTCCCCACCCCCATCTTCTTCATCTTCATCCGAAGTGATAAGAGCTCCACGCTTGCCTCAGTGCTTTACACATGTGAACCCAGCCGACCCCGGCCCCTCTGAGGCACTGCCTACTAGTGTCTCCATTTTAAAGACGAGGCACCAGGGCACAGCGCGGCTAAGGAGCCTGCTTACACTTTCTCAGGCAGAATTCAAACCTCGTCAGCGTGACATCCTGGTCCACGGCCCACACCAGGTACTGCTGACTGCTTCCCAGCACATCCCAACAACCCGGGGTGTCTGAATGAGCCCCAGATATCCATACGATCACCCCCTTCTTATAGTTCAGGGCACGGTGACTCCCCCGCAGTGTACTTCGTTAATCCACCTGTTCTGCTCCCCACTCTGTCTCTGGTGAATCCTCGCACCACCCCTGTGCTCCATCTCTGTATGCATCAATAAATAAAATCTTTTTTAAAAAAGGATGAATGAACGAATGGACAATGACTCTATAGTCCACGCATGTAGCCCCTGTGGTGGACAAAAGGTCATTTTGCCTGCTCCAGCCTGACTCTATGCTTCTTCCTTGTCTTGAAAGGCCTTGCGCTGAGCTTCCTGTGCCGTGTGATCCCGAGCTGGCTTTCACCCACTCTGATGATATAAATAACACAGCTGGAGTCCACAGGCATGGCGCAGACTGTCCATCACCCCAGCATTAAGTGTTTTATCTCACAACAACCTAGGAAGTAGGAACGTTATGATCTGATTTTCCAGAAAAGGAAACTGAGGCCAGAGAGGGAAAGCCACTTGTCTGAGCTCACACAGCTGGTAAATAATGAAGTCAGGTACTTCATTCTAGATCTTTCCCTAGCCTGCTTTGTATTACAAGCGGCTGGCCCCAGTTTCCGGGCCCTATCGGTTTCCTGTTGTGCCTAATGGGAAGCTGTGATGGATGCTTAGCAGATGGGGGGAGGCGCGGGAAACCAGGGTACTGCACCCCTCCTGCTTCTGCTTCTGCATTATGGGTGCTGGGTCTGCTCTGTGTTGAAGCTCCTAACTCTGTGACTCCCAGATCCCACCAGATGCCCCTAACTGTGACCTCAGCACCTCCTCCTTCGGTCCTTCAGGCCCAAGGCGCTAACCACTTCTTTCCTCTGCTGCTGACCTCCAGATTGCCACTTCCCCAGTCATCCCTTCAGTCCTTTGTAGTAATGCCCTTCTGTTGAAGAACCTGTCACGGATGCCATCTCCTGTCCAGAAACACTGAGCCTCAGTGGTTGGGACTAACTTGCCATTAGCTTTTCTGCTTTTCTGTCTCCTTAGGGGCATAGGGAAGGAGCCTGGGGTCCCACACATGTGCACAGACTTACTCTTCATCGTCTTCACAGCCACCTTGAGGACGGAGTCGTCCTGGTTGAGCTGGCCCTCCATCACGGCTCCAAACTCTCCTGTGGGAAACCAGAGGAAGACATGGGATCACAAGCCTGGGAGTGGGCTTGGGAGCGGGGAGTGAAGGACTTGGGTGTTGGGTGGATGTGTGTGTGCTGGGGGAACGCACCTTCTCCCAGGGTCTTCCCCAGGGCCACCTTATGCCGGTCCACCATCACATCCCGGAGCTTCTCCTTCAGCTCCTCACTGATGCCCAGGCTGTTCACTGTAGGGGTGGGGGTGGAAAGAGCATGGACCAGGCCTGGCCTTCAGGCAGCACTCACCCATAGGGAAAGGCCCATTCTTGAAATACTGACATATCTCTGTTGTTCAATAGGGCTGCTACCTGGAGGCCCCCTGGATCTCCCCGCCCGAGTAGCAACTAAGGAGTTAAAGCTTAGACCAAAAACAAGTGCCAGTGAGGAGTGGAGTAAAGGGAACCGTCTTACACTGTTGGTGGGAATGTAGCAGACTGGATCGAACCCTATCAGATACAGTATGGAAGTTTCTCAAAAGAATGGATCTGCCTGACAACCCAGCAATTTCACTCCTAGGCATGTACCCAAGCAATACAAAAAAGCTGATTTGAAAGGAAACCTGCTCTCCAATGCTCATTTGAACATTATTTGCAAAGTATGAAAATAACCCAAGGGCTCATGGGCCCTCCCTGGTGGCACAACAGGTTAAAGCACAGCACTGCGAGGCTGACCACAGCCACTACTACACGAGTTCGATCCCCG
>NW_004567142.1:852244-854877 GCF_000260355.1 Condylura cristata | reverse complement strand
TGGAATATTACTCAGCAATCAAAAAGCTAAACGCTTGCTGTTTGTGGTACATGAATGGAGTTGAAGGAGATGATGCCAGGTGAAATAAGTCAGAAGGGGGAAGACAAATACCAGCGGTGTCAGTTACATATGGAATATAGAGAAACCCAATAGAAGATCAGATAAAGCCAGACTAAGAAGAAACCCTAGAAAGCTGACTGTAGAAGCTACCTGAGGGAAATTGAAAGAGAGCAAAATGGGCTGTGGTGGAGGACTACAGGTGTCTTGGTACTGGGTACAGTGTGGTAACAACGCCTGAGGAGGAGATCCTATACTTCTAACATGTGAACAACAATGTAAACCTCATTGTTGTCTTAAAAATAAGTTAAAAAATGTATTTAAAAAATGAACTCAGAAAAAAAAAATAAAGTTTGGCACGTAATCTTTTCCAGTGGGTACCTGGTTGATGGACATCCTGCCATACCAGTAGTTAAAATATCCCTTTACGGACCTCCTTGATGGTGCAGTGGGTTAAAGCTAAAGCCACTTCCGCATGAGTTCGATTCCCGCCTGCCCCGGAGGTCACCACATGGCGCAGCAGACCTCTCCTGACCCACCCGCTGCTCCCCTCAGCAGTGTACTTCGTCAATCTGCCTGTTCTGCTCCCCACTCTGTCTCTGGTGAATCCTCTCACCCTCCACATCTCTGGCCTGTATCCCAGTTCTGTATGAATAAATAAATAAATCTTTAAAAAAAATATATCCCTTTACTTCCATTTTTTTGTCCTAAAGATTGTATTTATTTATGCATTCAGAACTGGGGTGCAGCCCAGAGGTGCAGGGTCGTGAGAGAATTCACCAGAGACAGAGTGGGGAGCAGAACAGGCAGGTCTATGAGGTACACTGCTGAGGGAGCAGCGGGGAGAAAGGAGAGGTCTGCTGTGCCCTGTGGCGCACCTCTAGGGCCGGGGATCCAACTCGCATTGGAACGGCCCTGGCCAGCATCACAGTGTGCGCTCCAACCCGCTGTGCCACCATGCCCCCCCTTTATTTCTTATTGAGGTGTAATGTGCATAAGTGGTAGGTCGGCAGCCCCTTGGGTTGTGCAAAAACTACACACAACGAACACCAGCACTCAGGTCAGGGTCAGGACATGGCCGGCCCTCCGTGGGGGCACCCCTCTGACTCTTCCTACCACAAATCAGTCTCCTCCACTTGCTTGCAACCAAGGGAATCACGTAGCATGTTCTCTTTCATGCCCGCCTTCTTCCCGTAATATGATGTCTATGAGATAACTTGGGCTGTGCACAGCCGTAACTTACTCGTTTTACTCTGTGCGGTCACTCAAACCTTTGCATAGGTGGGTTACGGAGAGGGGGCACTCATCTGTCTTCAAAATCAGACAGATGGAATTTTGAAACAGAAGGAAACACAAGCATACACTCCATCACCATGACGATGTCATCCCAGGTTGGGGAGCCTCTGGGGACCCCCGCGGAACGCTCGGGAGAGAACGACCGTGCAAAGGGCACACAAAGTGTCTGACCTTAAGAAACCCCTGCACAGGTCTCGGGACCCCGAGGGACTCACATCACACTTCGGGAACTGCTGTTTCGTGTTACCCAGTAGGTCACTGTGACCTCCTGCTCCCCTTCTGCCTCGCGAATGTCTTTCCCAGCCCCTTCCGGTCATCTCTCTGGGGACCTGACTGTCCTCAGGCTGCACGAGGGGAGACCCAGCCCTCCCTTCCGTTCTGGATTTAAGTTTTCCCAACCGGAAAGATGAAGAGGTTTGGCGGGGCTGGGGGGCCTCTGAGGTCCCTCCTTAACTGGAGCCCCTCATAACTCTCCAATCCTCTTCCTGAGTCTGTAGTTCTAAGATTCTACGACTTTCAAGGGATTATCGTACTCAGCCTGTAGTGTTTTCGGCCAAGATCAGTTTCCCCTCCCGAATGCTCTGTAATTCCAACAGGCAGCGAAGATAGCGCATCTCAGAGTGAATCTGCCCGGGTTCGAGGACAGTTCTCCACCTTGCAAGCTCTGCGGCCGTGAACAAGTTAGTCAACCGCTGTGTGCACGGGTCTCTCGGCAGTGGAATGGCGAGGATCGCACCGGGCCACTATACCCACTTAGCGTGCCACCTGCCACCTCAGCAGCACGTCACAGCCATGCCGGCATCTTCACCCTCCTCCTCCTCTTTATCGCTATGACTACCATGATTACACGTTCAGGTCTTGTGGCTCTGAGTTTTGCTGTTTCTGAGATTTCCTGTGTCAAAGACCCTGTTCTCTAAGTGTCTGTGTGGATCCACAATTGTTCTTAGGCTCTGGGGTTCCGGCGGTAGCCCAAGGCCGTCAGAAAAATCTGGTCCCGCACCGCACCGACAGAAGCCCAGCAGGCCCGAGTCGCTGACTCTGACTCCAGACCAGGGCCGGGAGGCAGGAGGTTCACTCACAGGTGGCTTCAGTGGTCCGGCGACTGTAAGACTTGCGAACGCGGTATCTGACCACCAGCTCGCCTCTCTCCACCGTTGGCTCGAACACTTCCCTGGGGGGGATGGAGAGGAGCTGAGGACAGGGCACCCCGCATGGGAGCCTCCCCCCAGGGCAGTGATGGTGCGCCCCAGCCTGGGGTTTGAGCATGCCTTGGCCGCTAT
>NW_004567142.1:849521-850038 GCF_000260355.1 Condylura cristata | reverse complement strand
GGGGCGCCGGGAGAGGCGGGGGGCCTATGGGTAGGCAGGAGGGGGCTGAGCAAGGCTGGGCGTTACCTGGGCGCCAGGGCTCCAGGGGCACCGGGAGGCTCCAGGGCCCGTCCCCGGCGGCGGTGTAGGCTGCCACGCACACCGTCAGGTTGGGCACAGTCCCGCCCCCCTGCAGCTCCAGAGTCACCTCTCGCTTTAGCCCTGTGTCCATTAGCACCTAGAGGTGTGCAGAGGGGCATCAGGACGGAGGCGCACGACGCCAGCCTCCATCCTGTCTTTCTCAAGGCCCGCTGCATCCTCTAGCCGTACCCCCTACTTCTTGCTACCCATCAGCTCTCCCCCACCTACCCTTCTGTTCTCTGCCCCCACGGCTGGCCGCTTCAGTGCCTGCTACAGTGCCGGCTCCCCCTGGCTGGGGCTTGCCTGTCCGCTTCCCCAGGGGTCCTCCCGCTCCCCAGTGGAGTGGCGCACAGCACTTCTGTGGAAGAACTGAATTCTCACCTCCGCACCCTCTCAC
>NW_004567142.1:847477-848387 GCF_000260355.1 Condylura cristata | reverse complement strand
CAGGCAGCGGCCACGACCGCGCCCAGAAGTACATACCACCAGGGCCACGAGAAGGCGGGGGCCGGGGGCTCGCTCACTGTCGGGGGGCGTGGGGGACAGGTCTTGAGGCTCTGGACCCAGCTCCCAGGGACCCACGGGGGTGACAGTGGAGAGAGGTGCATGCGAAGGAATTTGGTGAGGCAGGTGATGAGGGTGCTCATGTGTCCCAGGGGACCGCAACAGGTGTGAGGGTGCCTAAGTGGGTACTGAAACTTCTGGGGGGCGGGCTGGGTTAAGAAGGGAACGCACTGGGCCCTCCCTGGTGGTGCAACGGGTTAAAGCGCAGCACTGTGAAGCTGTCCACAGCAGCCACTGCAGCACGAGTTCGATCCCCGGCCAGGGAGTGACCCCCATGGCACAGCAGACCTCTCCTGTCTCCCCGCTGCTCCCCTCAGCAGTGGATTTCTCTCCATCTGCCTGCTTTGTTCCCCACTCTGTCTCTGGGGAAGCCTCTCACCGCCCCTGAGCCTCTGGCCTGTACCCCAGCTCTGTATGCATCAATAAGGGAATGCAGGTCTGAGGAGGGGGAGAGGAGTGAGAGCTGTGTGGGTGGACGGGGAAGTGTGTGCGGAGGGCTCGTGAGCAGGGAGGGCTGTGAGCAAATCCCAAGCAGGGAGAGGGATGAGTGCGGGTGTGGAGGCGCGTGCCGCAGACGCGCAGGGGCGTGAGGGTCCAGGGAACAGCTCCCAGGAGAGTGCCGCGGTTCTGGACGTGTTTTCATAAAGCAAGAGATGAGAGGGCAACGAGTGTGTGAAGGGGCAGAGTGTGAGTGGACTTTGCGGGTGTCATGAGGCGTATTCAAGGAGTTTATTTATTTTTTTATTTTTTGTCCACATGGCAAGTTTAAGGAAAAGAAAAGAAAAAAAAAAGA
>NW_004567142.1:840440-845619 GCF_000260355.1 Condylura cristata | reverse complement strand
GCCTGATGGGCTCCCAGGCAGGTCGCTGGGAGCTGCCCCCCTGCAGCACTGCCCAGGCCTGCCTGTCACCTCCCCGGCTCCCTCCGCCCCCCTCGCTCACCCGACCCAGCCAGCAGCACCCACCTCGGGGGTGTCCTGGCCTCGATAGGCCAGCCGGTACCCTAACAGGGTGCCTTGCAAGGACGCCCTTGGCTCCTGCCAACGCACGAGGGCCTGGCTCCCATTCCGCATGGCGCTAACGTTCTCGGGGGGGCCCAGGGGCACTGGAGGACAGGGAAGAGGGGACGCTGGCACCCTCATCTCTTCCTGACCCTCACCCCTGCCCCCAGGAAGTGGAGGCAGGCTGCAAAAGCATGACAGGGCGGGCAGGCGTCCGTGAGCAGAAGCACTGGGGGAGGGAGGGCCACAGGGGCCGGCCGGCAGCGCTGGGGCGGTCGGAGGCCACAGGGGGTAAACGGGGAAAGGGGACAGTGGGGTGGCACCCAGGTGAGCACGCCCGGCCCAGCAGCGAGTAGCACCTCTCCCCCCACCCCCGGTCCCTTCTCACCTCCCTCCGGGGTCTCCACGGGAAGCCAGTGCGTCCAGGGGGAGGGGCCCTGGCTGCTGGTGCACCCCACTCGGATGTGGTAAGGCGTGTGCGGACGGAGGCTGCCCAGCCGAAGCCGGTGAGGGGGCACCGAGGCCTGCAAGGTGAGGGACTCCTCCGGGGGGTCTGGCTCTCCCGGCCGGGAGCCCGCCCTGTTGTCTGACTGCACAGCCTGGGGACAGAGGAGCGCGATGAGGGGGTGGCCGCTGCGGACAGGTGCCCGCCACACGACCCTCCGCGTGGCAGTCCCAGCCGTGGGCCACCGTGCAAGTGCGTGCGTGCGTGTTTGTGTGCACGCGGCTGCTCCACCCAGCGCAACGTGAGCACCCTCGGGGTAAGCCCAGGAGGCCACCGTCTGCGTGGCCTGACTGTCATCACTTGCAAAGGCCACCTCTGGCGAGATGGCCCCGATCTGAGCCTCAGTTTCCTCTTCTGGAAGATGGGGCCTTCGTGGAGCCAAGACCTCACGAGGCTGCTTAAAGAGGAAGAGCTGCTCTTGCTCAGCTGCTCAGGGCCAGCGGGGCAGTCACCACACCGATCCCGGCCAGGAGCAAGGCCAGGGCAGATCGGGAAGAGGAAGTCATCGCGGGAGCGGAGGGGGCTGGGCAGGGCTGCGAGGGCCCGTCGTCTGGATTTGGAGGGGATAGGTGGGGTGATATGAGTGTGAGGCAACGCAGGTGCACACGGAAGACCACGCACTCGGTGTGTCTCTTAGTCAAAAAGAAAGGGAGGGCCTCCCTGGTGGCACAGCAGGTTAAAGCACTGCACTGAGAAGCTAAAGCCACTTCAGCACGAGTTCAATCCCCGCCTGCCCCGGAGGTGACCACATGGCGTGGCAGACCTCTCCTGGCCCGCCCGCTGCTCCCCTCAGCAGTGTACTTCGTCGATCTGCCTGTTCTGCTCCCCGCTCTGTCTCTGGTGAAGCTTCTCACCACCCCTGAGCCTCTGGCCTGTACCCCGGTTCTGTATGCACAAATAAATAAATTAAAAAAAAAAAAAAGAAGAAAGGGAGGGCCTCCCTGGTGGCACAGCGGGTTGGGACGCTGCACTAAAGGCTGGCACAGCCGCTTCTGCGCCAGTTCGATCCCCGCCCCAGAGCTGACCCACAGGGCGCGGCAGACCTCTCCTGGCCCGCCCGCTGCTCCCCTCAGCAGTGGACTTCATCCATCTGCCTGTTCTGCTCCCACTCTGTCTCTGGGGAATCCTCTCAGCCTCTGCACCCCAGTTCCTTATGCATACATAAATATACGTAAAGCTTAAAAACAAAGAGCGGGGGAGAGCCCTGTACTAAGCTGAACTCCAAAGAGACTCAGCTCTTGCTTACCCCATCTGACAGATGAGAACACTGAGACTCAGAGGGCTGGCATCACCTGCCTGAGGTCACGCGCTTGGCACAGATGAAGCTGGGAACTGTGCCCTGTCCCTTGAGGACATACGTCACAGAGAGGCAGTGCTGCAGTGCTGATGAGCGCCGGCTGAAGCTGTTCTTAAGTTCTGTGCCTCAGTTGCCCCCTCTGTGAAATGGGACTGCTCCAGTGAGCTCCCTACTTCTCTGAGTTGATGGAAATGATGCTCACGAGGATTCACAAGCGTGCCTGTGCACGCTGAGTGTCATTATTTGTATGTGTGAGGTTGCCTGGCAACAGTGTCAAATAGCAGCAGAGGCCCCCCCACCTGCCTGGTCCCCAGGAATGGCACAATCAGGATGAGGGCGGACTCGCGGGAAACACATCTGTTCAGGCCTGACGCACACAGCCACAAACCACCAAGGGCATGAGCCTCACAGCCACGAGGCTCAGGGGTGTTGTCTTCATTTGGGAGGGCAGCCAGTGCCCCAGGTGCATTGCCACGCTGGGTAGGGAAGGAGTTCACTGCACAAGGGTGAGGGCTCTGAAGCCAGATTGCCTGGGTCCAAGTCCTGGCTTAGATCTTATTCGCTGTGTGACCTAGAGTGAGTGTCTTGACTTCTCCGAGTCTGTTCCTGTCTGTGCAACATGCGCACCTGACAGTGCTCGTCTGGCAGGGTGCATGGCTTAAAGGCACAATGCAGGCTGAACTGGTTTCCACAGCCTATCGGAGCTCACATTTCTTGGGCACCAACTAGGTCCTAAGCACCCTGCCCGAGAACTCACTGACTTCTTATCGACCCCCTGGAGGGCAATCTCTACTCACTGCCACTTTGCAGACTAGGGAGGAGAGGCCCAGAGAGGCCAGCAGTTTGTTCACAGTCACCGTGTCCCCGTGAGGCCTGGGGAACAGGTGGACACATGGCGGGTGCTAATGCGGGGGCGGGGAGCTGCCCTGTGCCTGCTCTCTGACCTGCAGTGACAAGTGGAAGCGGCAAAGGGAACCTCAGCTGGGTCAGAGGGCCTGGGCGCACACTGCTGCCTCCCATGCCCACTCCCACTTCTCTTTTCTCCAGAATGGTGCTGAGCCTCCACTGGAACTGTCAGCCCGGCCTGTGTGCAGCGGGAAGTGAGATGTGGAGAGGGAACAGCATCACTTCTGCTTTCCTGGGGCACTGGAGGGATGTGGGCTGGGCACGAGGAAGGCCTAACTGGCATGTGAGGTCTCCCGAACAGCCTGGCCTTTGGGATGGACTCTGTTTATCCTTTCTAGCCACTGGAGAGGGCAGCACTTCAGTTCCTTATTTTGAAAATGAGATTAACCGCCACCAGTGTCCAGGGTTGAAATGTAAAGGGAGTGAGTCTGTCTCCAGGCCCCTGGTTGCAAGACAGACAGCGCTTACTAATCTCTGCTCTCACAGGCGTCGAGGGGGGCGAGGAACATCATTTTGGTTTGACTTGAATCTGCTGGAATCTGGGTTTGAGCCCAGATGGCCTGGCTCGGCTCGACGGCCTCCCGACACAAGACTAGCTGAGCAGGGCTGGCAGCCCAGGGAACGGAGGAGAACTTGAGGGTGTGGGTAGGAGCACTGAGATTTGAGAGGACTCAAGTCTGAGGTCTCACCTGCAGCGTACAGTGGGTGAGGGGGTAGATGCCACTCAGGCCTGGGGTCCAAGCCACCTCCAACTCCGTGGGCTGACTGGCAACCAGGTGGAGGTCACGGGGTCGCTGGGGGAGCACTGTGGACAGATGAAGGAAGGGACTGACCCTCTGCCCCCGGTTCTGAAATGTGACCCAAACCCACACCCTCAGACACCTTTCCCCTGTCACCTGTGATGGTGGCTGTGCGGGAGGTCGTGACGCCTTTGGCATTATGGGCTTCGCAGGAGAAAGAAGATGTCTTGTTTAGGCCTGTGGAGTGAAACGAGGGATGAGCAGGCCCAGGGTCGGGGGAGGAAGGGCTCCAGGCTGCGGTGGGCCACCCCTACTCTGCTTGGCCTGGCAGGTACAGCCCAGCCCACAGGACACCGCAGGGAAGGAGACTGTGGATGGGGAAGGCAGTGAGCTGGGAACACAGGTCTGTGGCCCCAAATGCAAGTGCAGACACGCACACAGTCACAGGCACAGTCACACACTCGAATACCCAGAGACACACACACAGGCACACAGACATGAGACACACTCGTGTACTCGAAGACACACACAGAAACAGACTCACCGACACCGACAGACTTAACATGTGTGTTTACATGAACACACATACTCACGCACAGACACGTGCTCACACACACAAACAGACACAGGCGGCGGCGCCCCCAACAGACACACACGGACAGACCCCGTGGGTGCGAGTAAATACAGAAGTGTCAGTTCACAAGCTGGGCCCCGCAGCCCTCTCTGCTCACTGCTCCCCTGGCTCCAGCCACACTGGCCCCTGGGACTTCTGGGACACACACACACACACACACACACACACACACACACACACCAAGCACTCTGTCCCCCTGGGAACTCTGCTCTCCTCCCTCAGTGTCCACGCGCCTCCACCCCCGCCTCTACCCCCTTCGCACTGGCTCTCAGACCCCACCTTGTTCAAGATGGGCTCCTGCCCTCTGTCCTGGCCTTTCCCGCATGGCGTCAGCCAGGCCAGGACCTGGGTGTCTCGTCCACTAGGACATCAGCTCCAAGGCCCAGAGGTCTGTCCCGCTTGCCCCCTGCTGGATCCCAGGGCCTGAGACTCCTGGCACACAGTAGGTGCTCCCCAACCTCCATGTTTCCATCTGTGTACTTGGGCGTTTCCGGTGCGTGCGTGAGCATGTGTATCAGTGAGCCAGTGAGTCAGTGTTTGTGTCTTAACTGCTTTGAGTGTCTGGGGGTGGATGACGTCCTCTCTCGGGTGATGGTGGGGCCAGGACACTCAGAGGAACAGGCAAGGGACACAGCCGCAGGCTCGACACACGGGGTGCCACCCGGTGGC
Organism: Condylura cristata; assembly: GCF_000260355.1. Classification (NCBI taxonomy): domain Eukaryota; kingdom Metazoa; phylum Chordata; class Mammalia; order Eulipotyphla; family Talpidae; genus Condylura; species Condylura cristata. The sequence goes on along the minus strand of NW_004567142.1, from coordinate 840,709 downwards.
AGGCGGCGCTCCCCTCATCCCAAGTCCGCGGTCCCTCCGGCTCTGCCGGGCCTTGGGCCGCCGGCGCCTGTGGGCGCACTGTGAGTTTGTTCCCTGGGCGCGGGGTTCCCACCGCCCTCTGCCCACAGACAGTTTCCTTTTCTGCAGGCAGAGGGAGTCGGGTGAGGACAGTCGGCCGCCGGAAGCGGGGCAGGGGAGCGCCGACCAGGGAGTGAGGGCGGGTGGCCGGCTGTTCCCCGCCAAGGTCAGGTGCCCGCCGCGGCCCCCGC
>NW_004567142.1:832497-840135 GCF_000260355.1 Condylura cristata | reverse complement strand
GTGGAAGGGACCTGGGGCTGCCCCTGGCCCCCCAGCGGGCTCTCCAGGGCGGGAGGGGCCTCCAGATGTGCTTTCCAGATGCGGGGCGCCGCCCCTCCGACGCCCTCCCCCTCACTCGCTCTTTGCTCTTTGCTTTTTCTCAGCGTTTTGGGAGGAATGAGAGGGATGGGAGGAGAGCTGGGACACGCCCTGAGGCAGCTGGCGGGGCAGACACGGGCAGACACACACACACACACACACACAGAGCCGCGCGCTCACACACACGGACAAAATTCCTGGACTGGGACAGGTCTCTGCGAGTGATGCCGCACAGGGACACACATTCGGGGTGCCGCTGACTCTCACAGCAGCAGACAAACCCCCCACATTAGACACCGACGGAACAACGGACGCCAGGGGGCCGCAACGCAACCAACACGCAGCGACTGGCATCCGGACGCACCGCGGACACACCGCGGACGCACTGGGCCGAGCTGGACAGAGGGACACAGAGCTGGTGCTGCAGGTGACTGTTGCCTTGCTCGGACAGGCAAGCCTTCCTCCGTGCCGGGCACGGCTGGACACGGTGCCTCGGAGACAGCCACAGAGCGCAGCCGGACTCGAAAACACGGCCAAGTGCCCTCGGGGCGCCACAGTCCACACCCCCTGGCCGCACCCACGCAGTGAGAGCACAGAGACACGCCCGCAGGGTCAGGGCTCTGGTGACAGGCACCTGCCAGCTGCTCACCCGGCCGTGTGCGGACGGCCACCCAAATGACCGCCAAGAGACACGCTGACGGCTACAGTAAACAGCCAGCAAGACACGCACAGCTGCTGCCCACACTGGCTCCTCTGGGCCACAGACACTGCCACCCCGCCGCACATGCACGCGTGTGCACACACTAGCTCGCACACCCCCCCCGAGGGACTTACAGAGACACTGAAGACCCAACACGGGACCCCCAAGCCGATCGCGAAATGCCTGGAGAGACGCGCACTCACACACGCAAGCTGGCCCTCCTGCAGCCTCCTCAGTGGGGGCTGGCGCTGACGGGCCTCACACAGGACCAGAGGGAGCATCCACACCCCCAGCGCCTCCCCCGGACACACGGACACACGGTGACGCCCCCGCTGCCGCGCACACGAGGCACACCCAGACCCTCTCGCACCGGTGGTCCCATTTCTGCCTCCTGGAATGGGGTGGAAGGACTGTGTCCCCCCCTCTCCAGAGTCCTGGCTGGCTGACTCAGACCCCAGAGCCCGAGTCACCCCTCTGGGGGCAGGCTGATCACACCGCTTCCTTGCACACTCAGAGGCCTGGGAATGCCGGGAATGTGTGTCTCCCTCCGTCCAGCCCCTCTGCCCCTCTAGAGGAGTCCCTTCTCCACCAAGGAGGTGGAAGCAGCAAAGTGGGGCGCATGAAGCGAGGCCCTCCAGGGTTAGTTGCCTCCCAGTGACGGAGCCCCCAGTCTGTGTTCTCTGACTCTTCTAGCTCAGTGACAGGAACCTAGTGTCCAGGGTCCCCTCGCTAGCTTCTGCTGCAGAAGGGATGGTGGCCAGAGGCTACTGGGCTTCTGCTCCTGGGACCCCCGACCCATCTCTCTCCATCACTTCCGTGGCCCCTTCCTGTGCTCCTAGTTATCTCTCTCTGTCTTTCTCCCCTCGCCCCTGTTCTCTGCTTTGGGGTCTGTCTCCCCACCCCTGTGGAGCCATGGGGACAGAGGCAGCAGGTTGGGGGGAGGGCATGGTTGATTCAGCGCCCTGCAAGGTCAAGGGCTGAGAGGGGCATCGGGCCCACACGCACTTGGGCCATGGGACAGCTCAGGAAGCCCCGGACAAAGAGCCCCATTCAGGGAGACTGGGGTGAATGGAGGGAGAGAGCAGAGACAGGGAGACAGGGAGACAGACACAGCGAGAAACAAAGAGGCGGGGAAATGCAGGGAAATGAGTGGCTATGGATGGACAGACAGAGGTGCAGAGACAGCGTTTGAGGCAACACAGACACACGGACAGAGGGACACATGGGGACAGAGGGACACACGGGGACAGAGAGACACGGGGTCAGAGACACAGGGACAGAGAGACACACGGGGACAGAGAGACACAGGGACAGAGACACAGGGACAGAGACACACGGGGACAGAGACACAGGGACAGAGAGACACGGGGACAGAGACACAGGGACAGAGACACACGGGGACAGAGACACAGGGACAGAGAGACACGGGGACAGAGATACACGGGGATAGAGAGACACAGGGACAGAGAGACACGGGGACAGAGAGACACATGGGGACAGAGAGACAGACATTCACACCGGCAAGGGGGGCTCCCTTGCTCCCCACTCCCACGCCCCGCGGGCTCTGGCCCCCGGCTGGCCCCCGACTCACCGGGAACGTGCAGTGTGTGCTGCGGGCCCAGGCCCGGGGCCAGCGAGACGGCGTTCTGGAGCCAGCGCAGGTCCACGGGCTCCGGGGGGCCCTGGGCCTGGCAGCTCAGGTTGAAGGGGGTGCTGGCGGTCACAGTCCTGTCCTCGGGCTCCTCCAGGAAGTAAGGCAGGCCTGAGGGGGAGGGGAACGCGTCAAGGCTGGGGTCCTGGGGCCCCCAGGAATCTGATGTCTACAAGGTGGCAGACTGTGGGGCCCTTGACCCCTATGTCTGACCCCTCAGGCCTCTACCCCCAGGGCGCAAGACCTCAGTATCTAAACCCCCGACTAATGTCTGACCCCCAAGTCATCTGACTCCCTCATACCTGTTTTCTGGGTGTCTGTCTGACTCCTGGGCCCTCGTTTTATCAGTGAGGCGCTCCCAGGGATGGGGCAGAATCAGATCGTGCCTCTGCCACCATCTGTGAATCCTCAGGATGTCGGCACCCCAATACTGTCTAACCCCTGGACATCCAATAGCCCCTAAGACGAAGATGTTTTCTCCCCTAGGACGTTCAGTCCCCCACCTGTCCCTAATCATTTAGGGATCCCCTCGCTTTCCGAGCCCTCACCGATCTCAGATCTTTCCCGGCTGAATGAGTCTTGGACACTCTGAAGTCTTCAGACCCCTGGGGATTCCAGGGCCCGTGATCTGACCCCGACTCACCCTCCAGCCCCACGTAGCCAGGCTGGGACACGAAGGTCTTTCCTCCCAGGACCACGGCACACCGGTACCACCCCGCGTCCGAGAGCTGCAGCGATGAGATTCTGCAGGAGAAGGAGGGCGAGAGCGGCTGGGTCAGCGGGACACTGGAGGGGGCGTTTGGACTGAGGGGGTCTGCAGGCGCCGCTCGTAAGAGCTCAGAAGTGGGGACTCTTACTGATTCATGCTGAAGAGGACAGTAAGACCTGGGGCGGAGGGCGCCCCTTGGCCAAGCTGGACTTCCGACCCGGCTGGGGCTCTGGCCCAGGCCTCACCCACTCTGATGGGGGCAGAGGCCAGTAGGGGTATGGGGGAAGTGGGGCACCTGAGCTGGCTGACCACTTTCCAGTCCTCCTGTCCGTCTTCGCCCAGGGGCACCTGGGTCTGCGTGCTGTCCGCCAGCTCGAGGACCTGTCCATCCCGCAGCCAGGTCACCTCGGGGGGCTCCCCCTGAACCTGGAGCTCACACCGAAGGGTCCCCATGAGGCCTCGAGCACCGGTGATGTTCCCCAGGCTTCCCATGAAGGGGTTCCCCTCAGCCTGTGTGCCTGCGGGGAGATGGGGGAGTGTTAGCTCAGCTACCCCATGACTCCCCAGTTCCAGACACCGCAGTTGTCTGCTGCCAGGACCCTGCCAGGCCTGAGGCCCACATAGTTGTCGGGTGAGCTCAGCAGGGGATGGAGGGTGGAGGCTTTTAGGGGAGGAGGGTGCCTTCCCAGGAGACTGGGGTCCGGAGCCATCCGTGGTCTGTCTGTTGGAAGTAGGGCGAGTCGGGCAGCCTCCCACGCCCTGGACAGTCTGCCGGGGAGGCCCCTGTCCCCCCCAATCCCGCCCTCACTTAGGGTCTCCAGAGACTTGACAGATCAGGCTGATGGGTGGTGGGGAAGATACAGGGGTGGAGAGGGAGAGAAGCAGGGAAGGAGAGAGTGAAAGGCAGATGGAGAACAGAGACCTCCCCAGAGAGAGACAGGATGAGAACTTAGGGGAGAGACACCCCTGCACTCCAGGGAGAGGAAGAATGTAGGGCGAGACACACAAAGGGAGATAGACCCCAGACCCCAAGAGCAGGGGAGAGACAGGCAGGGCAGGAGAGACAGAGACCCTCAGAGACAGAGCCGGGGTGAGAAGCAAACAGCGGCTGAGAGACGGTGGGGGGGACCAAGAGGAGATAACAGTGGGGAGCGTTTGGCCTGGGGCTCCAGAGCCCTCCTCATCCAGCTGCCGGACTCAGTGACTCAGTGCTCCCTTCTGGAAGATTCCTTCCCGGGCAGCCTCTCCCCAGAGCCCCGACCCCATCCCACCCGACCCCTGCCCTGGCTTCCAAGCGTCTCCAGCGGTCAGTCCTGCGCCCCAGCCCCTGGGGTCCCTCCGTTTGTGCCTCCGCAGCCTCCCTCTCTGTGATCTCAAGGGAGCTCCGAGGGCCAGCCCAGGACTCGCTCCAATACCTGCCATCCATCCCAGCCCCTTCCCGGGGGTCCTGCCCCCCAGGACCCCCATCACTCACCCTCGGGGGCCACACACCCCCAGCAGCACAGAGCCAAGCACCAGGCCAGCAGGACCCGGCCCATCCTCCGGCCACTGCGCAGCCGATGCCAAACTTTCCTCAGAAGTTGCTGGGCACCCTGCAGGGGGAGGGGGCAGGGCCGGGCTGTCCCCAGCCCTCCCCCCAGCTCCGGGCTCCCAGGACTTGGCACTGCCCGCCTGGCACAGTGGGGCCCCTAACCGGCCGTTTAGCCTTCCCGGCTCCCTGCCTCCTTCTCTCCCTCTGAACTTCAGCAACCCTTTCCCCGCCTCTCCCTCTCCGCTCCCCTCTGCCTCCGCCCACCGGGCGGGAGCCCAAGGGGGCCACCTGGACTTGGAGGGGTTAACTAAGAGAGGAGAGGACCAGCCCCATCTTAAAGGGGCCGGGAGGGAAGCTGAGGGGGGAAGGGGCCCCTGGTGTCTCTGCCCCGAGCCACGCCGTGGCGGACGCTGTGTCTAGCAGGCTGGGCGCAGTCCCTCTGGGCTCTCGGTGTCTGGTAAACATTCCTCCAGATCTCCACTCCCCTCAGTCTCTGTGACACCCCCTTCGCTGCCTCCACCCCCAGCCCAGCCCCAGCCAGCCCCTGCTCCCCCTCAAGGGCACTCAGCTCCAAATTCACACACACACACCACGGACACAGGCTGGGACAGGCAGAGGCACGCAGGGGCTCGCTGCTGGCCCACGGACAGACTGACAGACCTCAGACGCCGGCTCAGGGACTCCATCCCCAGAGACGCTCAGGAATGAGCGGAGGATGCCTGGGCACCCCTGGCGAAGTGCAGTGTGGGCACAAGAGACCCACAGGGTCAGACAAGTTGTGTGTGGGTACACAGTGGGGTGCAACCCCAGGTCTACTCCTGAGCAGGTGCCCTTGCAAGTGACTGCCCTCCCTGAGCCTCAGTTTGTCCATCTGTAAGATGGGAATGAGGCCAGACCCCGCTGGCAGGCTGCGGGCAGCTGTCCCGTGTCTGCACCCGCGGCTCTTGGCGTGGGTGCAGGCAGCTGACGGTGCCCGGGCCGGGCCGGCTCATCTGTTCACCTGTTCCGTGCTCTGTTTCCCTGTGGCACACTGTGCGGGCCTGGCCGCTGGTGCCTGGTTGGTCCTGCTGAGTCCCTTTCCCTGGCCGTGTGGGTTTTGCTCCTGCAAGCCTGGGGCTCTGTGCAGGACAGGGGCCATTCTGCTCATGCCTCTGTGACCCCACTCATCCCCACCCCACGTCTCCCTCCTCACCCCACCTTGCCTGGCCGTCCCTGGCCTGCACTTTCACTCTCTCCAGCCCATCTCCCCTCAGCAGCCAGAGAATGTTTCCCAGCCCCCACCTGACCCAGTCTCTCCCCAGCTCCCCACCTGCCTACCTCACAAGCTCAGCTGTGTCCCACTCCAGGGAGGGCCTCGCCCCCCCGTGCCACTCAGCCGCACCTTCAGGTGCCCCCCTTACAGTCAGTACCAAGTCCCTGGGGTTCAGCTTCACCAGCCTCTGTCCCACCTGCCCCTGCTCCCCCTGCCCCCCAGGTGCTGTCCGGCCTGGACTCTTGCTCTGGCCTCCTCGCTGAGCCCCATCTCCCTCCTATTCACTGGTCCACCCCCAGAGGACTAGTTCGCCGTGTACCACCTCTCCCGAGATAACCCAGATAACCGAATGCCTGCGTGGCCCTTGGCCTGCTCTCCCAGCCCCAGATTCCTCCCCCTGGCTCACAGGACTGGGGGTAAGCACATCCTCTGCACTCTTTGTTCCTGACTCCTACACACCCCCCAGCCCAGGGCGCAGACTCACTCAGCCCTACCCCTAAGCTGTGTCACTGTCTGGCCCCTCCCAGCCCCATCCTCCCGGCATCCCTTTTCACTGCAGCACTGACCTTTCCTGGGGGGGGCTGAGGGGGGGCAGGTTTGCCTCACCATGATAGATCACTGGCGTGATTATGTGTCTCCTGTCTGTCTCCTCCTGCTGACCTGTGGGCTCTGGGAAGTGAGGGGCTGGTGTAGCTCTATAGCTGGGTCTCAGCGGTACAGTCCCTGTAAAAGTCCTGCCATAAAGGAGACAATGTCTGGTATTTTGGGGGTGTGTGCAAATCTGCACCAAGGCCTACTCATTTGTTTGAATACCCGGGAGGCCTATAGTAGGTCGACTCCAGTCTGCTCTTTTACTCAAGAATTGCTTACTGAACACCTACTATGTGTTTGCAGTTTACTTTCAAGTGCATTTTAAAAACAGGGTAGACACAGAGTAGCTTTCTGTGTTGGGAGCTGGGGATTCCACAGTAAGACAAATCTCTACCCTGATGGGGCTCATACTGCAAAGAGAAAACAATCAGATAAATATCAGGGTGCAGGATGGTGGTGAAGACGAAGCAGGGAGAGGAGAGCAGGAGGAGGAAGTCATATTTGTGAGAGGGTGGTTAGAGGAGGCCTCTCTGCTGTTCTGATTAAGATCTGAAATTAGTAAATTAGCAAGTGAATACTACTGGGAAGGGCATTCCAGGCAGAGGGAACAGCCACTGCAAAGGCATGGGGCAGGCTGTTAAGTACATGGAGACTTCTGAGGTTTGACGTGGAGGAGGTGAGGGAGATGAGGTCAGGGATGGCCTTGGCCTGATGGTTTGGCACTGAGGGTTCCATTTCTCCCCAGCTTTATTAAGCCGATTAACAAGTTAAAATGGTTTACCTTAAGGTGGACCTTGTGATGATTTAATATACACCTCTATTGTGAAATGATTACATGAGAAAGTTAGGTAGCACCTTTACCTCCTCACATAATTATCATTTCTATTTTTGTGTGTAGGAGTCTTTAAGCTCTACTCTCTGAACACCCTTCAAGTATAGAGTACAGTTTGTTCTTTAGTAGCCAAACTATAGGTTAGGTCCCCAGAACTTACTTTGTCTCCTGTGACCAACATTTCTTCATTCTCCCGGGCATAGTCCTTCTTTCTATGAACTTGACTTTAAGATTCCTTGGTGGCCTAGGGGTTAAGTCTCAGCGCTCTCACCACTATAGTCTGAGTTTGATCCC